>NW_005054332.1:4247957-4286547 GCF_000277835.1 Geospiza fortis
ATAGTGAGGTTGGTTTGGGTTTCCCTCACAACTTAAGTCCCATTTACATATGCTCCAAAACCATTCAGAAATCAAAAGAAAAGCTTTGCCTCAAGAACAGGTATAAATATAGCCATAAGGCTTTCTCGGTGTGATTACACCCCCCTGTTTAGAAGAAAATTTACTTAATTTCTTTGCTTATCATTTCTTTTGATGGAAACTTTAGAAGGTCAAAGGGAGGAGTTTATTTCATATGGCCTAAGGTCTTCAGAGTTTTCATTGTGTAGGGACTTTTTTCCTAGGTGATGCATGAAAAAAAAATAAATGAAGTCAGATTCTTTAATCCAAAACTACAAAATTGTCACAGACATTTCTTTTATGAAAAATCCTCTCTTAGGATTTTACTGCTGAAGCTGAGAAGTTCAGCAACCAGACATAAACAATAGGTATGTAAACCATGGTTATCTGCTGCTGTGGAATGCAACAGGTCCATCTGGATTGGCCCACCTTGGATGTTTATAGTTAATGGCCAATCAAGGACCAAGCCATCTCGGACAGAGTCCAAGAGAGCTGCTTTTGTTATCACTCTTTCTATTGTATTCTTACCATAGCTAGCTTCTGGAAACCTTTCCTTCTTTTTCTTTTTAGTATAGTTATAATGTAATATGTATGTATGTATATATATATATATATATATCATAAAATAATAAATCAAGCCTTCTGATCATGGAGTCAACGTTCTCGTCTCTCACCTCACCTGAAAACCCCAGTGACCACTGTCACACAAAATCCTGAGGTTTCAAGGTAAGGCCTTACATAGCTCAAAAGCGGGAACTTAAGCCAAAACATAGAGGCAAGAGACAGAAAATCTATAAATATCAGTGATGAATTCAAAAAGGACATTCCAATGTAGTTTTTCCACTGCATAACAAATTTGAAATTTTTACAAAACAAAATTATAATGATCTTTAAATGAGTGGTAAAAAAGGGAGAAATACACTTTTTAAGGCTCATTTCTAAATACACCAAGTAGAAATAACCTGGGAAAGCACTTCTTTCACATATGCTTGCACTCCCCAGATTACTACACCTACACTACCAACATATTCAACTATTGTAACTCTGATTACACACCCTACAAAGGACATGACAAGTATATTTAAATAATTCTTTTTATTTTTATTTGTATGTTGATTCAGATATTTGTACTTGTTATTCTTGATGTACTAAAGTATTGATGAAACTGAGAAGACCATAGGTGAATACCTAAATCCAAGTGAAAAGCTTCCCCAGCTGTAAAAAATAATATTTCTATTAATGCCAGGTCCTGGAAAGGTTTACAACCACTCCTTAGGATATCATAATAGAGAGAAAAATTAGATCACTGTGGATAAAACCACTCTTTAACAGTGCCTCCAGATTTAACCAAGAGACAATATAAGAAAACCTTCACCTCCTTCCTAAGCCACAGTTGACAAGGAATCTCCTTTTCTTCCATTCAAAGTCATACAGTAACTGTAATTATTACTGGTTTTCACCTACAGCATGTTAAGAACTTCACATATTTTTTAATTATGCTCCAATACCAAAGATCAGCTTAGAATCAAAGTCATTCAGCAGGTTCCCTGGTATTTTTCTACAGCCAACGATTTCTCTGAAAACTGTAGTTGGCCAAACCACTGACAGTTCCAAGACCTGAACACTGAGTGGGTGAATCTCACATCTCTGACTCTTCCATCTCTCTTAGATTGCCTCCACATCCCACCCAAAAGCACTACAGTAGCTGCCTGAGGCAGGGACACTTTCAGCTTAGAAGATTAAATTCGTATTAAGCATAAAAATAAATCTACATGTCACAGACTATAATGGCCAAAAAGGGCCAGCCAGGCCATCTACTTCGATCAGTGCAACAGAGACCATTACATTTCATCCAGTGCATGCATCCATTTGACTGGTTCACTTTGAGCAAAGACACTTCTGATCTAAATTATTTTTACTGAAGTTCACTTTGAGTCTGGCCATTGAGCATGGCAGAGATTTTCTGTTTGCACAACATCTCCCATGATACAGCTCTGATCCTGAGCAGAATGCAATAGTCTTCTGAAAAAATAAACATTGTGCCGTATCTTCTTCCACTATACTGATTTCTTTTTCATTATCCCATGTTCACAAACCATCTTAATTAAAGTTTATGATTATATGACAAAACATCCTCAATTTGGCTGAAAACTTTCAGCTAGAAACACAGCTTCTCATGATGCTTCCATTGTGGTTGTAATTTTTATTCCAAGGGAAATTGAGAGTTCATACATCTTCCTTTTTTTTGCAGCCCTATCACCAAGTCCTGCTCTCCCCCAACACTGACAACACCTTCAAGTCTCCAGCTATTGATCTACTTTTTACCCACCTTAACTCTCTTCTAAAGTCTTCCAGTGCTTCCTCTGTTAATAAGTTAGTATTTAGGTATCTATTCCTAATATTTCATGACTATAATTCATTCTTGACATTATCCCAACCATTTTTATACTTGTTTTTCAATTAATTTACCTATATAAACACTTCACGTTCCTTGTGGGATTGAATTATACCCATTGATCATAACCTTTGTCCAATTCAAACACTGTAAATCCTTCAGCATTTGAAGGATTTAGACAAATCTCAGCAAATAAGTGTGTTAAGGGGTGAAAGTCTTTATTTTTCTTACTGTCAACTAGATACCACAGGTAGAAGTTTCAATGTTGAGATAATACCAAGAGTAGCTCATGAGTACAAGCAGAAAAAAAGTGATTCTTCTGTGGGTTTTTAAAGGACTCCAAATAGATATAGATTTTAGAATATGCTATATATGCTTTAAAAATAAATAACAACTGAAGTATCATGATGTGAAATACACCCAAAATAACCACTTAAATATGGAGACCTTGAATACACCTTTCCATCTGTATTTCATTGGATTCTCCTGATAAGTACTTGGGGAAAACAAGGAAAGCATCTCTAATTGCTTGCAATCAGTAAGCTTACCTGAAAGCTCACACAGACCACAAACTCCTGGACAGGGATGAGAGGAAGGGGTGAGAATCAAAGCAAAAAAAAACCAAAAAAAAAACCTCATGGGTGGAGATAACTGTTTAATAACTGAAACAAAAATTTTAATTATTATAATAATAGCAATGGACAGAGAGGAATAAAACCCAAGAGGAAGAACTGATGCACAATACAACTGCTCACCACACACTGACTGGTAATTGGTGACTCCCAAGTAACTCCCCTCAGTTTACACACTGACCATGACATTCTGCAGTATGGAATATCCCTTTGGCCAGTTTGGGTCAGCTGTCCTAACTGTGCTTCCTCCCAGCTTCTTTGCAGCTGCTCCCTGGCACAGCATGGAACACTGAAAAGTCCTTGATTTAGAGCACGCCCTGCTCAGCAACATCTAAAACATCTGTGTGTCATCAACCTTATTCTCATTCTGAGTCCAAAACACAGCACAGTAACAGCTACAGGAAGAAAATTTACTCTATTCCAGCCAAAACCAGGATAAATTACATGGATTTAGGACTGTATGGAACGTTCACCATTTTCAAGGCAACCTCTCAAGTCACCTCCATTTGCTGTGCTCTGGCTCACGCGGCCAACCAGTCTGCATGCATGCAAACTGGGTCCCTTCTGGAAGAAATTCACACAAAAGGCACATTCTGCACATTCCTGCACCTGCTACTGACCACTCCAGCCACAGTGTAAGACAAAACCTAGTCCAAAGTAAACCTCCCAAAACACACAGAAAAGGAAGGCAGCGTGCTCAGCATTCGGTGCGCGGCCCCATGGGATCAGCTCCTGCATTGGGTGCTGTGACAGGGGTGGCAGCTCCCGTCATTCCCCTTGCCAGGGCAACAGTCCTCACCTCAGCACAGCACTTAAACCCTCACTCAGTCTGGGAGCTCCTCAGCCTTCCTTCTGCTGAACACCCAACAGTGACATCCTCTTCATCATTAGATCCTGAAAGGCTTTGAGACGTTTTATTGTCTCGGATGCTTGCACCTCACAAGCTTTGGGCCAGCATTCCTTTAGAAACATCCAACTCCCAACTGAACTGGGGTACATTTGAGATTAGAGGTTGGATGGAAAGAAAACTACTTCCTACATCAGCATGACTGCTGCACAGAAATACATGCTAATAAGCTTTTAGCTTCTTCATAATAACTCAGTTGGTAGAGTATCTTTTTTTTATTACTTTCTAACATACAGGTGTCTAAAGTCTGATTATGTTCTCTTCCAAGTATCAAAATCGGCTCTCTAAATTTAGTACCAAGGTACAAATTGGGAAGCTGATTTCCCTCAGCTCCTCATATAGAAGAGACAGACAGACTCCTCCAGAGGGTAATTTTGATCATAAGAACTCCTACTTAATTACCATCTCAGTATAGCTAAAAAGAAAACACAAAAAACTTTTGGTTTGCAATTTTTTTTATTAAGACGATACACAGAAAAGTGATTACAAAAGGGGATAAAAATAGTTGAACTTTTTGAAGAAAACCAAAAAAAAGCTAAATCAGACTAAAATGACCTAATAATTGTGAAGAATGTTTCATTTCCCATCCTTAAACACATCCTATAAAACAGCTTCCTAAAGCAGTAAGAATAAATATTGGATGCAATTACAGCTTCAATATGTATCTTTCATTTTTTCAGCCTTCTCAAAGCACTAAATGCTTCTGTCTTCCAGGTGGTGAAGTGCATATTCCTCAGTACAGAGACAAATCCAGCTAGAGAAGGGAAATAATAAAAGAAAGAAAAAATAACCCAAATAACACAGCTGCTTAGTCTTCAGTGAAGTATGCTTCCAGTCCTTCCAGCTCAGTATCAGCTTTTTCATTTGAAGGGGTGAGAGTGGAACTTGAATTTATGCTTTCCTGACTATTATTTTTTTGTTGAAAGTTCCCCGAGTTATTGAATTCCTTCTTCGGTTCTCTACCACCATTTAACAGCTTCTGACTCTCTGTGAAGTACTGATTAGGATGATTCAAAGAAAACCCAATGTCATCAACCTGCACATAAAAGGAAAGGAACACCAAGTTATTACACTTATTTCTAAAAATAATCTTTTTTATATTCAAGAACAGATTAATTAACAATTTAATAAATTCCAATTTTGTTTAAGAAAAAGGCATCGGTTTGTAAATAATGCTTCAGTAAATGTTAGCATAACACAAATCTAGTTCCATCAGAAATGTTCTTCCTTCATTGCAGAAATAAAATAATTTTTGCACATTCAAACATTCTTTCACACTGTCTTTACTACAGTAAAGAAAAATAACACCCCAAAGCATCTAAAAACACATAAGTAAAATGGCATTCTTTAGAGATCTAGGACTATTGAACTTACACCTTAAAATGGACTTTCACCATCCAGAAGAGGGAGTGGGAGAGGTCTAGAGTGCAAATGAAAGTGAAAAATACTGCTGGAAGTTGTAGCAACTGCACAAAATAAATCTAGATCTTAAGTATCAGTGTGAAACTGCAAATGGAAAAGGGGAGCTTCATGTCTTTCCCTGGTTTCCCAAGAAGGCACAAATGCAATATTTATAAGGGAGCAAGCTAAGACAGAAGCCACAGAGATCAAACTTATCCTTGCTCCATCAGAGCCACCATCAGCACCTGACTCTAGATGCACAACCAGTACCACAGAACATTTAGTCTTCAGTGCTAAAAATACAGAAAACTAGCAGCAGATATGTATTACTACTTTTTACTTCAGCAGATGCATTCTTTCAACTCTGGAATTATTTGAAAAATGAACATTCAATTAATGCTCTTCAAATATTTCAAATCAAGAAAGCCTTCAGCTTTAAAAGGAAGCTATTTTATGTAATGACCAAGAATGAGAGTTATAACTTTTGTATTTCTTTTGGGAGGCTCAGAAGTTGGAAATGCTTACTTTAAAAGGTGCTTTCACCTCCTGTTCAAGGCAACCTGCACCTTTCAACTGTCAGTTCATGTGAATTGTAGGAACATTTAAAAAAAACCCACTGCTCTTAAAATACATTGGAAGACTTACCAAACATGGGGTACAACACACCATGGAAGACTAAGACTCATATACCTGTTAATTTCTGCTCCCACTATATTTCTTTTTTCCCAGAAGGGAGTGGCCAATTCAGGCATAATAAGCAACTCTGCACACACACAGAGTCTCCTGAGGACATACTGTGGCTAATTTAATATGCCAAACCCCATCAATTTAAATTTCAGCTGCTTGTGAATAATCATAAAGCAGAGGATCAGTATGTGCTCTAAATGGAACCCTGATTAAATGCATTACCACTGCCTAGCTTAGCTCCATTAGAAAATGGTGACATGGATAGCAAAATCTAATTCAGACATGAATTAGCAACTGTAGTCAGTGACCTTCCTTGAAAAATATTAAAAGTAACAGTCCTAGCACTCTAATTTGGTATTCAAAGGCATAATGAAAAAAAAAACACCAAAAAACCTAACCCAAAGTCATCACTGAATTTGATTTTAGTCTTATCCGGATGAGTTTCATCCAGCCAGCTTTCATCCATGCTCCAATTTTCATTACATGGGAACTAAATTACTTCTTTACATGAAAAAAAGCTGAAAAAGAAGTGAAATAGATAAAAACTGGCTTTCCCTTTAGAAGCTCTTAATGAGCTCTGGTTGTTTTAACCTTAAAATCTCAGTTCTCATCAGACCAACTTAAGAGTTATTTTGCAACTCTTAATTTTATTCTAAACTCTTCTCTCCCCAACAGTCTGGAATAAGCTGTAGAAGCAGCTCATTGTATGAATGAAGCCTACAACCATGTCTTCAGAGGTGACTGATGGTATTTGTGAGTTTTAATTTGTGTATTTTTAAGTTATCTATGGGTTGTTAGTTAAAATTGTTGATTTGATGATTCCATGTACCATTTTTTCCTTTTCAAACTTGAAGACTACTTAAATAAAACTCTATCAGATGAAGCTTAGACAACTCTTAATTAAAAGAGTTTCAAACCATTAAGTTTTTCTGAGAGCTTTAAAAGAGAAGGGGGAAGATTTTTTCATTATCTTCATTTGTGATATAGTGATATAGAAAGAATTCTGTTCTCTGTAATTTTCAACAGGGTTCAGAAAGCATTTCTTTGAATAAAAATATTCTACTCTGCCTGGAAATTCACAAGAAATTTGAATACAAAAATGGAAGTCTTTTTTTACAGTAAAAAAAAGCAATCTTTAGACTGCTCATACAACTTTATGCAAGTTTTACAATGTTTTTAAGTAACAAAGATCAAAGCATATTAATTTTAAAAGCCTCATCATTAACTTAGTTTGTAAGTTAGCTGAGACTTACTACAAGAAATAGAGAAAGTAGATTTCTCTAACAGCTTTGCCAATTCACACTGGTAAATCTATCTGGAATCCACCATAGCCAAAGTAAAATATATGTTCTGTGCGGTCAAAACTTTAAGCTTTTAACATGCAAAAGCTTTAAAACTTTAAGCTTTTAACCAAGCAAAAAGAGCTGGCACTTCAGACACAACCATATAATCCATCTAAGTAGGTGATACTAACACAAGACTTTGGATTCAGCACATTTTGCACATAGTGGCTCTCATACAAACTCCAGTTTAATATTCCCGCTATAGCAAATATTGTTTTGAAAATCCTGAAAGAATCATTTTGAAACTGTAACATCTTTGGGTTTTAACCAAGAACTTTTAAATTGACAGCTGATAATGCTACAGCTGGTATTAGAGAAAAACCACGTGCAGCAATCATGGTGCTAGAGCTTTCCTTCTGCACCCTTACTGAAGAGTTAACAAATTGCCTACATGTATCTTAGCTCCTGCCAGGTCCATACACTGGGCCACACAAATGATATTTGCTTTTGTTCTGTGGTTGTGAAGAAGTGCAGCCAAAGTTCAGGAGAGGTGTGGCACTGAAGTTAATAAGCCCAGGTTATACAGAATACACAGAGCAGGAGTTTTTTGTTAGCCCATGCTGCTCGAACACAGCACTGAAGTGCAAGGACACAACCCCCATCACCACCCCCCAAAAATGTGTCTCAGCATCCTCACTCTAGTCTGCCTGTGTTAGCACAGTCTTGGTGCCAACTAGACTACTGAAGCTGACCCTGTGAACTTAGAGAAATAAAATCTTTAAAATGTCTCTGTTACAAATTCATTCATAGTCAATCCTACCCACATATACACCATAACTTTTAAGAATTGCAGGCAACACCAACAGCTCTTCCCAACACATATCCAACACTTTCTTTGTAAAATTTTTACATAATTTAAATTAAAATTCTCCATGTGAGCAAGTCCATTAATTCCATGAAGATTTTACTAAAGATTGTTCCCTGCTCAAAGAAACAATCAAAGTTATGCTACTTGATTCTTGTGAAATTTCCTTCAATTAAAAACTCTGCTAGTGATATACAGGAAAGCAAAGGCTTGATTGCAAGTAAAGGTCACCAGCTTCAGAGACACATCTTTTACCTCCCCATAGGAAAAAAAAAACCCAAAAACATTAATAAAGCATAGAATAGAAAGCTGTAGAATACAAAAATCAGTCCAAGCAGGCTGGTAACAAGTTAAGCAGCTAAATTCTGTAAAAAAAAATGCCATCATAAGCATGTGCCATTCAAACTACAGTGTGTGTGTGTATTTTGCTTTCTCTTACTGAAATAATATCAAGGGCAAAGCAGAAAGATGATTGCGAGTGCAAGCAGCAAATACAGATATTTAAATTACCACAAAATTGATAAAAAATCATGCTTTTCTGTAATTTCCTATAGAAGAATGGAAAGACAGCCTTCCTAAAATGCATAGTACTGATTTATCTTTTGATGAATGTTGACCTTGGGGTCCACAGTCATCTTGAAAAAATGTTATTTCTACTGACATGAGCTTACACAGAGCAAGCGTTACCTAAATTTAAAACTGTATATTATTTTGAATTTCCTTCCAGATTAGCAGACTTTTTCTCACATTTTCTAAGACCGTAAGACAAAGTGTTCCTCTCAAAATACAGCTGCCAAAAACAACAGCGGACACAGGCTCAGGGTACACCTTTATACATTCATACATATGTCTTCTGGAAATATGTGAAGACAAACAGCTCCACTTAAATCAATTGTGAAAATCAGTAAGAACAAAAAAGTCAGTGGTAAATGCCTCTGGGTGGGCCATTTAATCTCATCCATGTCCTTAGTAAGGCTGTTCCCTAGTCTGCTGTTTGAAAGGGATGCTTTCATTTTTTGGTTTGTGAAGAGAACAAAGCTATAAGAAGAGCTGTGCTCCACTGGGGTTTTTTTTGATGACAAGTAATCTTGAACCAGTAAAAAAGCTGGTTCTTTGAATCAAGAAATCACACAGGAGATGGAGAGTGACCATTTATTATCTTAAAAATTTTTGGAGAAAATTTTAAGATAACTTTGCTTACAATTAAGCAAATGGGGAAGCTCTGAGAATGCCCATCTTGATTTAAAAAAATAATCACACACAACTACAAATGTGAAAAAATACTAAATAAAAATTAACAAAAGGTACCACGAAAATGCTGGGAGATTTAATTAAGAGGTTTTAGATACTTTCCCTTTATTTTTTTAAGGTTTTTATGAGTTTTATCTAAACACATCAAACTTGCTCAATGTATGAAAACCTACAAATTTGATTAAAAGTAGGATATTGAAAAAGCTAAATGACTCGAAATAGATAAGATTCAACCATACTGACTTTTTCAGAAAGACAGCATAGTATTTTACAACATCTTGTAATATTGAGAGTATTAATAATATCAATATATAAATGCAGAAATTACAAAGGAGTATTTGAAATTACCGAAAAGAAAACTAACAAGGCAAAACAGCTAATGATGCATGGGCAAACTGAAAACAGTCTCTGGGCTTCATTCATGATTTCCAAGGCCTTCCCCAAGACAAAGTGAACAAAGAGTAGCAGTACTCACATCGTGGGTCAACTCGAAGTACTTCTGACAGGCCAGCTGGTAATGCATGCCCTTCACCAGCTCCAGCACCTGCGCGGGGAGAGACACGAGACGCGCTCACAAGCAGCACACGTTCAACTTACTGATAGCTGCAACAACAGGGTGCTCCAGGACAGCCTTGTACAACAGCTCATGGACCCCTGCAGCACACGACACCTGAGAATCCTACAAATAACTGACAACACTTTAAAAATGCCCTGGCTACGTTAAAAACAAGATAAAACCACAGGAAGGTACGCCCGACCCTTAAAATGTAATTTCAATACTCTTAACTTCAAGAATAAGTTGAATCTATATTTTGGTAATATCATTGTGACAGTTATTGTCAAACTATCATATTGCAACATCTCTTCTATAATTGCAGACATAAATCTAGCAATTCAAGTGGTTGAAGCATGAAGCAATCAAGGACATGATTTGCATTTTTATTTTCCACATTGCCAGTTCATGCAGATGCACAGCAAAATACTACCGTGCTCCCATCAAGAAAATTTAACGCAAATCCTTTAGACAAGTATCTGTGAGAGGGGAATGCTTTTACCTTCAATCAGATTTGTCCTTTTAGAAATGAAGCTATTTCTAGTCAAGCTCAGCAGAATATGTGAGTGAATAGGCTGTTTTGAACACGTATTGGGGAAATCATGCCATCTTTTGTAAATACAATTTGCTTTCCAATTCTCCTTCAGGTAATCTCTTCTGTGCTGCATGAAGTCCCATTCTTATCACCAAAATGCAATGCTGGTTGAAATATTTTAAAGTTTCATTACCTTCTCCCTCCTTTATATAATCAAAATGTATGTTGTCTCTGCTTATCAAACAGAGAAAATTGCTGGAATTAAGAGACAGCCTCAGTGGAACGAAAAATAGTTTTCAAGAAATGTTAATTTCAAGCCATTTCCCAAGGTTGACCTTTGTGTCAAACACAGCAATATACAGCTTAAATCCCTGCTGTACTCATTATCGGGTGGTGCCTTGTATTTATTGACAGATATATAAATAAATTACATTTGCTGAATGGATAAAAACAGCAACACACTGCCAGGAAAGTACTTAGCCCCATTATTTCTCTGTAATAGCTCAACTGATTACATTTCTATCCCTCTTGCCACCTCCTGCTAAACCTTCTGTAAAACACAAAGGCCAAGGCCAGCTAGGCAATGAAGTCTGAAATCTGCCACTATCTGTGTACATAAATATATTTCCATTTTTTCTCCTCTCTCCTTGAAATTGACTGAAAAAATTAGTAGTTAAGGATTGAAAAAACTCATCTATTCTTAACACCTCAATTTCATATTGCCTTACATTTGCTTGTTTGTTCTTTACAATACAATCTATGCCATACAAAAGAGCCATCTCTATTTCAAAAAAAATGCTGACCATGTTATATGTATATACTTTGTTAAAAATTGTTTTTCACCTAATCTGGAGTAATTATCAGAAAACCTATTTGTCTGTTGGTTAGTTAAAAGAAACATTCAAGATATTCTGTAGCATTCAGACCTTTCTAACCTGAATTTTCCAGTTGAAATAAGTCAACTAATTCAATCTAGTTCATAAATATTAAAGATTTTCCAAAATTCTTCTTATTTAATCAAGATTACATGTAATAAAATGATATAAATAATTTTTTTTTCAAATTTAGGTGTAAATACATTTTAAATCTCAGAGCCTTAATTGAGCAAACAAACTCAGGTATGCACTAATTCTTAGTGCAAACCCTAAGAGATAAAAAAAGTTTGTATATATATCTAAGTTTCAACTGGCCACATCATGGAGGACCAGGCTCCCCTTCTGCACATATGAAAGGGAGGGGGAATAAGGGGGATATTTAACATATTTAAAGAAGAATAGCTTTAGTAGATTTATTTGCTTTATCAGGAAAGGAGTTGCTAAGAGGAAACAAAAAAGGTTAAACACTGCAATAGAATAAAGCCCAGCTGGAAAGGAGTCCTCTGTATGAGAAAAACTATTAAAATAAAACAGATTTACCATCCCTAATAAATATTATCTTTTCTACTACATTTCTGTCCATAATGAAAGCAAGCTTGCAGCTGTTTTTCCCTCATATTTCCCAGAAACAGACCTGCACTCAAAGCTTCATTCACAGCAGCAATCTTTTGCCTCTACATACATTAAGCCATTTATACTGCATTGCTTTATTTTGTAAGCAAAGGTACATACTCAAGGACTTTTCCTGTTAGTCCCTATGTGCCTTTTTCTTCACTGCCATCTGCAACTTGCTTTTCTGATGCTGCTCTACTGACTGCTAATGAGGCTGAGATGATGTTTGGCAGATGTATGCAGCCACCTGCTTTTATAGATCCTCAGCACTCAAAGTAAAGATGTTGCAGAGCAGGACAGTTGGGGCTCTATAATTATACACTGCTATTTTCAACTTACTCAAAGCAGGTTTAGGTTTGGGGTTTTTTTACATTGCAGAATTAACTTATCATGAAAATCTTTTTACCATAGACTCACTGGTGTGTGATTAATCTCTAACTTTTCTTGGAAACTTTCTTTATCTGCAAGGAAAAATATTTTTACAGACAGCAATAACCTAAAACTTTTACGATATTAGATCAACAGGGAGAGTGTTAAGTTTTTTTTCCACTGTGGTGGTCTTGTGGTGGGTTTCTTTGCAGGTTTGGCAGTTTTTTGTTCGGTGTTTTGATGGGATTTCTTTCATTCATAGAAACAACCAGCTGTACCAGAGGCCTAGGCACAGACTGGTTTATTTATTTCCATCTCTGTGAAGAATCTCCAACCCACCAAAACACTAAATCTGTTGAAGAATATTACACAAAATTCAGTGAGTGACTTAATCAAAACCTTTAATTTAATCCAGTTATAGGGGGAAAAAAAGATTTTTAAATTAAGAGAAAAATTGTACTAAAAAAAACAAGCCTTCTTCTGAAGTTATCTGCTGTTCACTGACATAAGTATTTTTTCCTAAAATGCTTTTACTCCTAGTAGAAAAGCAAAAAGAACTAGTCTAGACTCTGTTTCTCCTGTTTGTAGAACCAGAAATTTTACTACTTTTTGCTTTTGCTATTGTTATTGACATGATTTGGGAAGAAGGTCATTTCTGCAAGAAAACTTTCTGAAACAAATAATAGGTATTTTGAAATAACTAATTCAAAGCCTATCATTTCTATCTCTCTATATGTAGGATGTGCAGGCAACACATAACAGTGCATTTAGTACAGCATCACAACAGATGTATTAATCACAGAATCATAAAATGGTTTGAATTGGAAAGGACCTTAAAGCTCATCTAGTTCAGACCCACCTGCCCTGGATGGAGACACCTTTCACTAGACCAGATTGCCCAATGTCCCACCCAGCCTGGCCTTGAACACTTCCTGGGATGGGACATCCACAAATTTTCTGGACAACCTGTCTCAGTGACTCATCATGCTCACAGTAAAGAATTTCTTCCTTATATCTAATCTAAACCTCCCTTTCTTTCAGTTTGACGTCATTCCTCCTTGTCCTGTCACTACATGCACTTGTTCAATGTCTCATATGTAAAAACATATCTTAACATATTCTTTAATCTTTATATTCTTCAAATTGATTAGCTGTTATCAGTCCTGATTTCATTAGGATTTTACCTCATCAGCAGTATACCAGAGAGAGAAATGAAAAATTATACACTATAAATTCAAATGCCACGCACTTACACATCCACACATCAGATGCTCAGCCAATGCTTCTCTCTCCAAGAAGCATTAAAAAAGAAAAAAAAAGCTACTACCACAAATATAGACTAACCTAAGGAAAATGTGAAATTAATACAAGTTAAATAATTCAGTTCTTGGAATAATCAGGATTAGCTCTCTGCTTCAAGCACTTTGATAACTAGACAAGACCCGTACGTCATCTGCTGCATTACTTTGAGATGATTTCTTCAGCAGATACAATCCTAGACAAGATACAGCCTCAGAAAATCTAGACTAGAACAACAGGTCAGATCCAAATACTTCATAATGAGGAGATTCACATATTCAAATACTTTGATCCCTTTTTTCGTTACTGACAGCACTACAGAATGAATGCAATGAAAGCAGCCTAATGCTCAGACTGACTACTGAAGTCATGTGAGGTCTGGCCGTATTTGCTCTTTACCATCATCACATCATCTTTCCCTTTTCACACCCAGTCTTGTGAAAAAGCCCTTTAGGATGAGGTTTGTTCCTACCAAGCAGCAATCAAATGCTTTATCTGAATTGGAAAAATTCAGAAACTCTTATGAACCTTAAAGGAAAGAGTGCATTTCAAGAGTATGGACAGCCCCAGAAACAGAAGGCTGAGAATAGCACTAGAAAACTGAGCACCTTAGGTAAAAGCACAGCCATTAGGGCTCGACACTAGCCCCCACTGTGGCTCACATAACAGCCATGAGGAACAAGCTTCAAAGACAAGGAAGGGCCTTGTTTGTGGGTTTGGAGGGAAGACATAGAGCACTCTAACCCCAATGAAAATCACACTGGGGAACCAATTCATCAGTGCATAGCTAAATTCAAAATAGATGCTTGAAAATTTTTGCATCGTTCCCAGAATTTTGGAACAGAGCAAGACATGAGCATAAGAGGTCCTGAGCCCCAGAAAAAACATACTTTTTATTGAAATACATAGCTGAAAGGTCAAGCTCCAAACCATTCATTAAAAATAGGTATCTACCAGTTTGTAAGGGAGCTCTCATTGGACCTGGAGCTAACAGGAAGCCTAAGAGTCAGAGGGTATGGTTTGAGTGAATGCCAGTCTAGCTACATGAGACCATGAAAGATTGGTAAACCATTCACTCCTAATATCTATTCACAGAGCTAAAGGAAAAAAAAACATTTCTGATACTCAGCAACCATCATCAACATCAGAGAAGACTCCTAAAAGCCCTGTCTGGACTGAAGGATCCTGACCTGATCTTAGTCACGCAAACACTACTGGACCATGAAAATGGAGCAAAAAGGAGGGGCAGCAATAATGACAATTGAGACTGATGGCAACTATTTTTCTTCCTCTTCTCCTACTGGATACCTCAAAGACTGTCTGATGTAAAAGACTAACTTCTCAGAAGCCAGGCACAGCCAACATTTTTTATTTTACATTATTTTATTTTATTTTTATTAGGTTTTGCATAGAGAGCGTATAATTTTGTGGGGTTTTTTTTTGTTTAACACTAGGAGTGGACACTGAAGAGCCCTTTACCCTAACTGCACTTAACACCACAGAAGTCATTGACAGGACAATATCCATTTCTGGGCAGAGAAGATGTTGATGGAGACAGTTTTTCTTGGTCACATTTGATAAAAAAAAAATAAGACTGCTAGTGAATCCAAATTCTACTTTACAAGAAAAAAACAAACAAAAAACCCTAAACACATAGACACACAAAAATAAAATCACAATTCACATTAAATAAGGAACTACATTAAATATGAAGATACTGTTTCACTGTGCAAATTCACTGAAGAAATAACCTCTACTAAATCCTACCCACACTAAAACAAGGGATCTAAACCAGTAAATCCTCACCAATCTTTCCAGTGATTAGCAGGATAAAAAATCCTAGACCAGCATAAATTCTTTATATATATATACACATTATTTTTATATATATATATATATATATACACACATACATATATACATATATAAAAGGAAAAAAAGCCAAAGGAAAGTATTCTTATTGATATGAACCAGAAGAAAACAGGGGAAAAAAGAGAAAAAGGAAAAAATACTCCTATGAAAAAGTATGAATATTTCAGGAATTTGTCAAGAATTACTATAGTGAACAACAAACTCTTTGAAATTATTCTCTTTTAATTTGTATCTTCATTAGTCCTTCCAAGAGAGACTGCCTTAAGTGGAACTCCCACATTCTTTTCCATCTTCTACAACAGTCTGTTGATGCCTGACAAACAATGGTGACATTCCATATGTACCAAATACAACAACTTTAAGCAGGTTTTTCCAAAGATCTAAAGCACGTTCCAGCCAGCTAATACACAGAACTGTTTGGTCTCAGCTTAAATCTCACCAGTACCTCTTCTTTCAATGAAAATGATGACATCCTCTTACTGCCTTAAGATCTTGCTAGAGAATGCAGTGGGGGACACAGTTCTTCAGGACACATCTCAAAGTTCCAATTCCTACACTGTTTTTTGCTACATAAGATGGATTTTTCAATTTAGGTTTATGTTTTTTAGCAGCTGATAAAAACTTCTGCTTAATTTCATTAGACGTTTTATGAGCTTTTTTTGTTCAAAGGAAGTCAGCACAACTGATAATGAGGAATGTATGGGTTTTAGAAGTTTATTATAGAAAAGAATTACATTTGTGTACTGACTACATAGTAGTCATCCACAAGTCATTGCAAGAATAAAAATAAATTCTCTAAAAAACTGCCAGATTCATTTAAACTTCTTTTCTAATCACAGTGCAGTAAAACAAAGTATAAAAAAATTCTGGATTGTATCCACTATTGGAATAAACCTCCTCACAATATTAAACAATAAAAGGTAGTGACAATAATTATCACATCAGTGGGAGCACTGCAGCACGAAAGCCAAAATTCTGGTATAAAACCTTTATAAGAAGAAATATTTCACAATACACAGTGACAAATTGCATATGGCATTCCTACACAAATAGAAAGTAAAATTGAAAAGTAGTGCCTTATTAATGAAAGTGTCACATGCCTTACCTGAGCTATTCCACTGGGAGGGATCTTGTATGACTGCAGCTTTTGCTTCAGCAGCTCGGGATCGCTGTGGCGGAATGGGCACCCTGACAGAAAAAAATAAGCAAGCTCACAAACAAGGCTGTTTACTCAGGAGTTAGTGCAGTAAGGCACTCAAGAGACCAGCTAAGCTGTTCCTAATTGTCTAACAGCTTATTAATAGGAAAGTTAATTACCCATGTGTACAATTGCCTTTTTTTTTTCTTTAAATAATTACTTTACTGCAGAGTTATCAGGGCACCACAGGCTCAAGAGTCACATAAAATATCCCACCATAAAGAGGCCACAATTCTTATTCACTGACAGGAAAAGAGTTTAAATTAGTTCCTTACTAACAATGACAGTGTTGGTACATTTAATAGCTGTGGAAAAAACCCAAGAAAATAAAAGTAATGAGGGTCAACTGGTCTTTAAAAGCATAGTCCATTGTAAAAATATCACCTTATAAGTAACTTAGAAAGTTCCACCACCTAAGTGGATTTTTTTTTCCTAGAGTGAGTTTTGAGACACAGCTGAATGAATGACTTAAGTATTAGCATAACAACAGTGAAGGAAGTGTAGCTTTCCCATGTCTAGTCATACAGTTGTATGAGTTTTTAAAATACCCTAGCAAACTTCAGACTTCCTGTACGATTGAATTCATGTCTCAGAACACCTCTAATTGGTCATTTCTTAAAGTATCTGCACATTTAAAGTCTCCTTGAGCTGCACGACACAATTTTGTAAAAACAGCAGTTATCAAGTCTGATCTGAAGAAAATAGTTCAAGACCACTATGGTCTGGAAATTGAATACACAATTTAAGAGACTACAGGAGGGAGTAACTACTCTAGCCAAGAGATTCTGCTGTTTGTAAATGCTTGGGGCTTTTCCCCTTAAGGAACTCACCATGATAATCCCCTTGACTTGGTGGATTGGACATGATAATCTTCATGCAGCTGTATGGGGTATAATCAGTCCTCTTTCCTTCTTTCCCATAGCTGTGGCGAATGCTGTAAGCATATCCTTTGTCAAACTGAATAAAAACAGAAGAATAAATTCTTATATATTGGGTCAGTAATCCTACCTTCCCTGCAAATAGAAATATTGAATAACAAAATAAGTTTTCCAAACATACTCCAACTGAGGAAAATAAAAACTTAGTTGCTTGCTGCTAGCTTTGAGTTTTACATTACACAAACTCACATTTGTACACAAATGAGCTTTACAGACACTACTCAAGAGAAGTGTGTAACTTCATTGATTTAAGGTCTTTTCAGCTGATTCTGTAATGGCTTTAAAGATAAGATGATATAAGGATCAAAATTTTGGACTCCACAGTATTAGAAAATGGAGAAAACATGGTAATTTAAAATATTTCACAAATGTGCATCAACTGATTGCCTGATCAGGGGAAAAAAAACAAATAGAAATTCAGATTTCTTTACTCAGGTTCATGTTCTTGTTCTCCCAAAGTATAATGCTGCACCTAGACTTTGCTTCAGCACCGAAGTTCAATTCTTCAGATTCTAAAATGAAGTATACTTTGCTTGTATAAAAAAGATTTTCTCTTATGTCTACCAATAAGACTACCAACTCCTCCAACAAAATGAAATCTTCTAAAGTATATAGATGCAATCTAATATTTATCTTTACAGCTGAGCACAAAGCTATCAATATATCATTTTAGATAAGTTCTGTGGAAACCATTCAATTACATGAGTTCATGTCATTTTTTACGTGGTAATAGGTGACATAAAATCTGTAGACGAATTAGATTACTTAATATACAGATTCCATTAAATTGCGTTAGCTACTGTAAGACATCAAGGAACGTTTGTCCAAATAACATATCTCAAGTTCTAGAAATCACAAATATGATAAAATAATGAAGCATCATATTTAGAATTACACCTCTTCAGTCTCTCTTTGCCTCAAAAAAGAACTATGACAATACATACAAGGAACAACTCTGCTCTTGCTCAATTCAAAATTATAGCATTAATCTCAAATTCTTCATCTAAATATAGACAATACCTATAAGAATTTAAGTTTTCTTCTCAAAAACCATTTTAAATTAATGTTTTACTCTAACTCTGGTATTTTACTGATAGAAGACAATGTAATATACTGAGAAAAATCATTCAAACATACCACTGCTAACACTACTACTGCAAGGATATTCTCATTTCTACTGATAAAAGTAGGTCCCTCTTTGGCCTGTGGATGTCCAAAGAGTACTGCAGAATATTCATATACCTATGAAATCTCTTGACTGGCCTAAAGATGACAAAAACAAAATAGAAACATAAATGTATTTTTTTCATGTAAAACACTTCAATGATTTTGAAAATATAGTTACTCAAAACTCTGTAACATAATATGCAAATATACATGATAAATGTGTATAAAAATATACACAAACTTTGGGAATAAAATCCTAAATTGCACCTGACTCAAAGAGTAAAAAAGAAACTTCTCCATCAAGATGCTGCTCATAATCAAGTCAATACAACAAGACTAAAATTCAGCACTCATCCCTAATAAGGCTTAAGACATCCAAAGCTCTGAACAAATATTGACTAATTAATCTATACTGTGCATTTGACAAAGTGACTTTACTCTACTTAAAAGACTTTTTAAAAAGCAGGAAGGGGAAGAAAACAGAAAAAATAGCATTTTGTTTTCCAGCATAGCCACAGGCAGGATCAAGCAGGTGGGAATACTCCTTCCTATCTAGTGAACATTTTTGCTCAGGAGATAAAAGAACTGGATGGTTTAATAGCAAATGATCATCACTTTTTCCAGCAACAGAGTTGGGCTCACCAACTCATCATTAGAAAGAATTCCCTGGGTGTGTGCTCTCACTCAGAAGGGCCAGGGAAGAACTCCCCACCCCTTCACAGGACACCAGCAGCTGCTGGCCAAGTCCTGCTGCTGCTCCTGTTGGAGCTGCAAATGCTCTGGTTACTCCTGTAAAACAGCAAAGATCAAATACAAAGATGTCTGCATTTTAATTTCCAATCTCTGCATGAACCTGTTAAACTGAAGATGGAATATGTGATCCTGTAGCCACCTGTTCTTCTACCCAGAAGCTCTGGAATATTTCCTCCTTTACAAAAGATGAATTAAAGCACATTTCATCTTCTTAACAAAGGATATTTGAGCAAGCAATTAAATTAGACTAAATTTTTTTCCCCAACGGTAAAGCCAATCATGAATGCTTCAGGATGTACTGCTTAGTTTCCTAAAAAATTAACACCCCTCTTTAACAGCTCTGTACACTAAAATCTTGAGCTGTACTTTTCACATCACTTGCCTTAATGTCCACAGAAATTACTTTTAGTACCTAACTCATTACTTTATGCTGAGAAGCAGCTCTTGCAGTAAATAGAAACAACAGCTACATAATAACACAACACAGCCTTGGGACAGGTTGGATACTTTCTTGCTGCTTTCTTGTAATCCTGTTTGGTTCTCTCTTTTTGCAGTGGCAGATGGCGGAGAACACTACGTGGTGCAAGTTGGCACATGTGCAGTTACACACATCACTGAGAGCTCTCTCATCCCTGTGATTCAGCTTTTCTTATCATTGATCAAGGAAACAGGATTTTAGCAGGGCCAGTATCTGACAGGCTGTGTGGTCACTCAGAGGAAGAAGCCATGAATTGGGACATTTCATTACAGAAAACCATCCTGCAGAACAGCCTTCTTGTACACTAGGGAGTGAACTCCATGGTCAGCCTCATTCTTTCCTAATATCATTACACTAGGATGTGCATAAAGAAAAACAAAAAAAAACAAAACAAAACACAACGAGCAACCTATTTTGCTAGAAAAAGCACCGAGGTAAAATTAGACATGTTTGAAATGTGCAGAAACAAGAAGGCAGAGGGATCTGTTCCTTCCTATTTATTCTAACGCTGCAAACTGAAGTGGTTCAGTTAAAGTTCCTTGAACCAAATAAATTATAGACAGCACATATCATGCAGGTAGATGTTTGCAGGATCATTCTAATTGCTTAGTTTTAAACTATTTTAGAGAAACAGCTTAAAAACCAGCAAAATTACTATTACCATCTATTCTAACTGCAATCTATTAAAAGGGCATTATGGCAATAACCTGTAAAAGGTCAGACTCAAATTAAGTGATTTGAAAAATCACAAAATATTTTTGGTGATTTTTTTAAGAACTTTTGAGGGTCTTATTGAACCCTGATATGAACTTGCTCAACAGTAATGATGCTGCAGGAGCAAGTGCATTTCCCTTGTACTCTGTGTGACAGTTTCCACAAAACAAAAAAAATATTCACAGAAAAGCTGAGTATGTTCTACACATTCCACCACAGTTGTGCTAAATATTGACAGAAATTGCCTAAGTTACTATGAAACAGTAATACTGAAGCAACATCATTACATTTACATTATTGAGATGACCTACTGCTGGTCACACTTGACAGCAAGGACTCTCTCCAACTTTTTAACTGTGTGGCCCCATCAGGACTATCTCACTTACTTTGCCTCTACTTAGCTCTCTGAGCTTTCTAAAATCTGCAACACATTTTTAATTTATGTGTGAGGTGAATGGGGCACGGCTTTGGCAAGGGAGAAAGAGATCAAGAAATATGTCTCATTTAAGCAATGAACTGATTCACACCGAGGCCAAGAAGCTGAAGCAAAGGCAGCCCTACCAAAAATTGTCACTTGGATCTTGGAATGTGCAAGTCTAGGCATTAGCAGCAGTGTGAATTTTTGTTTTTAAAAAACCCTGCAAGTCAACTCTCCAAGCTTTAACTTGATCACTAAAGAGATAGTTTTTTAGGGACCTCTCTTTCCTTTAGGCATGGCTGCAGGATGCAGGTGATGTCACTTCAGACCAGACAAGTGGGTATTTCTGAGGTTTTATGCACCAGTGTCTGCTATAATGAACTGACATGTCCACTGTATGATACTGAATGTGCTAATGGTGATACTGGGTATCCTGGTGACACTGAGGCTTTCTTAGACAACTTCTCCCTATTAGAAACAAAACTCTGGGTAATGATAAGTGGGACAAAGCCAATGGTCCAAAGCCAGAACCAAGGAGGCTTAGGAGACAGTTCACTTGGTATAGATAAGTGTACTGTAGCAAGGAACTTATCTTTTTGCTTTTATGTGGTACATTCACATCAGTATCTGGGTAATGCAGATTAATTTGTCTAATAAATGTTAGTTAGGACACACGTACTGTACTAGATAGCCTAGAAGATATAAAAAGTTATAAATTATAGTAGAAATAAAACAGATACACACTTCTAAAACCTATAAATCTGCGACTGGTATAGCCTAATACCAGATTCCCATATTCGAGACAGGAAGTTCCAGATAGGAAAAGATCCAGATAGGAAAAGCTTTTTTCAACAAGATCTGATCACATAAACGCATACAAGATCTTTAGCTGTGGAATGAGGATGGACCTCAAAAGGACCATTTGGCAGGTGTATGCTCTCCCTTGAAGGAAAGCTTTCAACAGACAGCGCAGGAAAGCATGGGTCATGTCTGCCCCATAATTACCAGTTTGATGTAACAGAATACACTTTCAAAGCTACAAGAAATGACATTCCCCAGCCACTCCAGTCACTGAACAACAGGCATGTCAGCACTGACAGCGACCTTCCTCATATCACTTGCCATATTTGCAGATTAGTATCTGTAAATATAACTAGGTGCCCTATTAAATTTGTTATCAAATCTGATATTCAGCATGCATATTAGGATGGAAAATAATTTGCTGAAAGGTCTTGCAAGCCCTGTATGCTCAGGTTCACACTTGCACAAAACTTTCATATTTCAGTAAAAACTACTTTTATATATTCTTGTAAGATTTTATGCATCTATTCCTTCCAGTACTGGGAAATTTATTTATTTAAAGTCTATTACTTAAGCAAAATCGTGCACTAACTTTGTCTAGCTTCTTGACTGACCACCTGATTAGTTCCAAGTCTGCAAAATTCAAAGAAGTAATGGCTTAACACCTTTTATTTGTAACAGTCATTGGGTAATTTCCTGTCTAAAATTGTTGAGCCTGTGTAGATAACAGCTTCAGATTCATAAATTTATCACACACAGTCATGTATCTGCTGAAATAATTGGTTCTCTTTTTCATTCATTTCCTAGGCAGTCACTCAAATCATTACTGTTGACACTGCTTAGTTGGCATATCTTTATCCAAGCAACTTTTTTTAAGCTCATTCTTAAAATAACCTCAACTTGAGATTATCTTTTTGCAAGCACAGTTGTATTTAGGAGCACAAATAAATACTTCTCTATCTGCCAACAACAAAAATTTGTCCTAAATTACCACCCTGTAGCCCAATTTCTACCTCAAAGGTACAGATCAGAGGCATCACCTAAAACCGAGCTGGAAAACGATTACATTGTGTAGCAGTCAGCACAGACCAATTCACAGCAGTGTAAAAAACCTTTTCCCCTTCAGTTCCAGGATTATCAAACTACATAAGGCAAGAACCACTTAGCACTGGAGATGGTTTTATCTACTATAAGAAAATCAGAGATTTTTTCTATCAGTCAAACACCTTGTATACTAACTACCCATATGAGCATGAAGTGTGGGGCTGATGAACTAAAATCTGACACCATAAGATTTTAATTTCAGCAATCAAAGCTTGCCTTCATATAATTTAGCTAAATACACAATTTATGTACACAATTTTTTCACACATTTACATGCACCAAGACTTGGAAAAAGAAAAGTAAAACATAAACCACAGCAGGCTGTCTTCTGCCTCAAGAGACTGCATCAAATTATCAGCACAGCACATTTTAAAGCCCTCTCTATAACAATTTAATTTTTCTTAGGCACATGCTTGGTCACCTACAAAAGAGTTTATTAGCTACTTCAAAACACTGCAATATTTCTTTCTGTATCTAAATTATTCTGATGGTTTCAGTTGGGATAAAGTTAATTTTCTTTCCACTAGCTGGTACGGTGCTATGTTTTGGATTTAGTATGAGAATGATGCTGTTAACACATTGACGTTTTGCTTGTTCACAATTAGGGCTTACTCTGAGTCAAGGACTTGTCAGTTTCCCATGCTCTGCCAGTGAGGAGGCGCACCAGAACCAAAGTTAGCTAAGGGATATTCCAGACCACAGAAATCATGCTCAGTACATAAACTGCTCTAAGCTGTCTGGGTGCTGCTGGTCACTGCTTGGGGACTGGGGGGGCATTGCTCAGCACACGGTGAGCACATTTACTACGGATCATTTGTAATTTGTAGGGGGAGGTGGGGATAGAGGGAGGGGGTCCTCTCTCTATTTTTATTACCTAAGAAAGTTCAACAGAAGTAGAATAGTAACTAACTGCATCTGCAGAAATAAGATTCCACTCCGAGCATGTAAATCCAGACATCTCTCATTATCATCAGTGGTGGTCAATGCAATCAGAGGAGTCTGGGGAGCAATTCCATTTGCTCTGGAGGCCCATTAAATAAATCATTCTCTAGACACTATTGACTGTATAGGCTAGATTTCTATTGGTCATAATGACAGTTTATAATCCAAGTATAAAGAGAATGTATACTTAGGAGAAAAGAAATTTAGTATGTCTGTATCATCCATACTTATATGTATACCACAGCACTGTGTGTTACAGATTTACAGAGAAGAGGGATAAAGACTGCCCAGGGACCCAAAGCCCAAAAACTAATTTCCTGCTGCCAGTGCAAGCCCTATCAATTCCCTAAACAAGAATGCTCTCATATGATGTTCTATAATTTTACTTGAATTTTACCCTAAGCCTCAGACTTTCAAACATTGGCAGCATCACTCAAAGAGATTCAGTGGCTGAAAAACATCCCTTCAACCAAAGTGACACAGTTGTCAAAACTTGATACAACTGTGACAAAAACCCATGGCTTTTACTGAGATATGATTAAACCATTTGGATCAACGACAGAACAAAAGGATATTAAGTCCCAATCACATGTTTAAAGATGTCAGCAAATCCTCAGTATAAGTGCAAATTTAAAAAATTGATTTATTTTCTAGATGATTGATCATTGGGGAAAAAAATCAAATAATTCTTAAAATAAAATTACAAAGAGACTGAGTAATGAATAGATTTCCTCAGGTTGTTAAGTATGTTCCTTATGTCTACTCCAGAAACATATACACTTAGCTTTTTTGAGGCAGTCATAAAAGAATGACAAAAGCAAGGCAATGAAACACAAAACAGTACATGGATAGTTGATGTTTATTAACCCTCTTGAACATAGAGTAAACCAGATCCTGGTGCTCTCCTAACAGCATAGTTTGGCTCAAGATCACTGGCATTCTCTCTCTAAAAACTCTGCTGTAAAACCAGATTTTTTTATTCATTAACAGGACAATAAAAGACAAAAATCACACTTTACGATAATGATCAAACAGAAGTGCAGAAAACCAGGTATCAGCCCTTGCTGTCATAATAAAGAGAACTGCTTACATACAAAGAGCATTTTATATTTTATCTTATGCAAAGTGCACTATAATCAAGACATATTTCAACTCTAGTCTGCAATTACAACAAGAGCCTTTCTGCTCTCAACAAAAGAAAGCTTGTTTCAAAAATACACAAGACTATTTTCCCATCCTTTTACGTTTTTTCTGATTAAGAGATTACTTGACTGCAGAGAAAATGGGAACGGAAGAATAAAGAAGCTCCACTACCAGACTGCTCTGAACTGTTTCAGAAGAAGCAACACACATCTCATTTTCAGTGCCTGCTGTAAACTTCTAAAAACAGGGAAATAACTGTGGTAACAAAGTACAAGAAGCCCAACTATTGTAATTGATTTTTTTAAAAATGTTTGTTAGAATTCACTAGTATTGCCCCAGTTCTCATGATCCAAATTCAAATCCATTAAGTACATGAAAAAAAAACCAAAATAAATTGGAATTTAAACAGCAAAACTTGCCATAAAGACCATGTTTCCACTCCTACATGTATAGCAGGTGACCAAAAGAAAAACAGGGAAACAGAAAACAAATGAACAAACAAAAAAAGCCAAAACCCCAAAAACTCTAAAAAAAACCCCATAATTAAGGACACTTTGCTTTTCTTCTCTGTAAGTGGACTTACGAGGGAATGCAAGGAGATGTAAAAGCTTAGCCTATGGAATTCAGTTTCACAACTAAATAGCATTGTACATTTCATACAAAATTAGAATCCAACCTTCTTTCAAAAAGTGGTAACACGTCGTAGCAACACTAACGTTGAAATACTTGAGCCCTATCATCATTTCCCTTTCCTAAATCTTAATATATTAAATTTCCAAAACATAAATTGCACACAGAAGAAATAATGTATGAAAAGCTGTTCTGTCTTTATTCATGAGATCCAACAGATTTCAAAGACATGAGGCAGAATGTTAAATCAATTCTGAAACCAAAAGTACATTTTTATTTACATCGTGCCTATTGTGATATATCTGCAGAGTGCACATTTGATACAATATATTGCTTTTCTGGATGACTGAATATGAAACATAGCCATGATTTATTGGCTGAGTATAGACTGAATATGACAGCTATATGATATTACAGCAATTATATGGACATTATCAAAAAAAGTATTCAGAATCCTGGGTTTTGTTTTTGTAAACAGTTTATACAATTCCAGGATATCTGAATTTTTTGATAAAATTATTTTAAAGCATTGTTTCACTACGAACATCAAGATTAAAAAAATTTCTATCAAAACTTTTCTGTTCAAAAAGCACAGGAACAAAACTGGAAGACACCTGCTGTGTCATTCAGCTTGTCCTGGTAGGTAGATGTGGATGAAAAGATTTGCATCTCAAAAACCACTAACCCCTGTCTCAGAACTTGGGGTAAATAGCCAAAGAGCTTAAATACATTACCAGTGGTGTGTGCAGCAATGTGCAGCAGGCATTTTTCAGCAGCTGGTTAGAGCTGTATGGTTAAGAAGGCATTCAAAAGAGTCTGCTAAAAGCTCTATATTTAGTGACACTCAGATACTTCACTACCCCTAAACTTAGAAATTTATCAGCCACATAGGCAAATCCATCTATTACATTTCTTAAAATGTCATGGAATGACTTTCTTGCTGCTGCTGCAAGGGCCAATAAAACAGAAACCTCTTCTGACAAGTACAGTCCATCTACACTGCAGATGAAGTGCAAGGACTGACAAGTGATTCAAAACTACAAAAGGAATCTTAGAAAATTAAAGGTCTGGCTTCATCATTCATTTTCATACATGCAGTTCTAACAAGACACTACATCAAGCAATATCTACAGCAATGTGTGTTGCTGAGAATAAAACAAGTCATAAGAGAGCAGATTCTGATCTAAATTAGTTTTAGTACAGGAAAGATAATTATTGCTTTCACTCTCTTCACTGCAAGAACCTTATCACCAACCAGCTCATACATTAGATTATTAAATGCAGATTTCTGTGTCTAATATGTAACAACAAAAAGTGATCCTCTTGCTTTTTATGGTAGCTAGCACAGTTAAACATCACTAAAACTATGCCAGCACCGTTAATACCCTGGAAGAGAGATTATAGCTAGAGCTCTTCTCTACCCCTAAGACATGCCACAGGCTGAAAGACTGCCCAAAATCTTCCCTTTTAACATAATTTAGAAGATGAAACCTGAAAATCACACATTTTTAACAGGTTAAAAAAATACTGAACAAATTAAAGCACTTTAAAGTGCATAACCATAGCCTAATGTCAGCATAACTTTGGCATTACAGCAAAGAATGCAGAATTCCAGTTTCAACTAGAATAATTGGGAAAATTGAAAAGGGGATTGAGTTTGAAGTGAAAGACCACACATTTTTAGTATAATTTACTACTGTGTTTCCTCAAATATTTATGTGCACACTATAGCCTTCATGTATATTACATTCTAATACTCTTCAGTGTTTTCTAGTGCCTCATCTTCAGTTGGGATTCACTGGAATAACACCGATGAAACAAAATTATGGTGAAACATAATGGGTCTATACCAGATCCACTTCATTTAAAAAATACTGCTTTAAGACTTTGAATCTATTATGCAAAATCCAGTGTTTCTTTTAATTAGAAGTTTCTGTAACAAAAATACTCTCTTATGGAAAACTGTTACAAAATGAAAGTGAAACAGATTTTTGTCAATATTCCTAAACTTAGATAGCTGTAAGACACCGATATGATGAGTTTTGGCTTGAGAAAGGAAAGTTTCAGAGGAAAATACAAAGAAATATGATTGACTTTAATCTGCATCTACATTAGCTACAGGGCATAATTAAAACATAATTATGTCCCAAAGACATTTCTTCCTTAGCATCCTTAACTTCACTGATAAACCTGTAAGCACCCTGGGTTTAAAAGGTCAGGCAATGCTGTTTAAAATAAATTCTTACGAGCAAAAGGTAAAAAAGGGTTTGCTTTGTTTTTATTCCTTCTAGTGCTCAGAACTTCCAGTGCGTCAGTCAAAATACAAATTATATGCAAACTGAAAGAAAACAGTATCAAGTGAAGTTACAGATTATTCCCCTGCCAAAAGGAACTGGTGCAGCATCTACCCTTGGAAGGGCTGTGCATGTGCATATATGTATTTATGTTTACATAAATACGTAAGTTAACAGTACCTTTACAGTGTTGATCGCATATATAGCATATGGAAAGAAATGGTGAAAAAAAATTACTTTCATCTTACTTTCCTGAAATAGGTGGAACATGTAGTCTTATATTCAAACCTAATTTTTCATCATCTGACTTCTTATGTGTCAACTGAAATTATGATGCGCTCTAATTTGTCTAATTTGGAACCAAAAGTAAAACAAACTGTAAGAGAAAGCCACATACCAAGTCTGTATTTTTTTGTTTTGTAGAGAGGTTAGAGCAGCAATACCTACAATCATATTTGTGTGAGAACTGTGAACAGCATAGATGCTACTGGTAAATCTCTTTGCAGCAAAGTCAGATTTTTTTATCCATCAGGAAAGCAGAAATGGTTATCAACTGCTTTGTAAAACTTGTACTATTAATCACATCAGGCAGCAACATCCACAAATGCAACACGGCATGTTATTTTAATGACAGCAATTCCATACCATTATTTATATCTAAGTCCTAATAAAAATCATTATCTGATGCAAACAACTTTAAACGATTTTGATTTGATCTCACTATGCTTAATTAAACAGGAAAAAAACAGCAATCTCTAGCTCTGACTAGATGAGCTAATTTTCTGCAGTCTTTCCAGAATCACTGTGTACACAAGACTAAACGCAAGTAACACTGACAACGCTATCAGGGACTTCCCTCTAGCCACAGTTATATCTTTACAATCATCTCTACTTCTGATACTGCAAGGAAGGAATCTTGTCCCAGTTCCTTCCTATGATCTAGCAGAATTTAACAGGGCTCTGCAAGAAGTTATTTTAGTATGATCACAAAAACACAGAATTATTTATGTTAGAAAAGACCTTCAAGATTGAGTCCAACCATAAATTTAACACTGCCAAATCCAACACTAAACCATGTCCCTAGGCACTCTCCTTCTTGGAATACAATCAAATGCAACCCCTGTGAGCCTGCTTTCTCAGTCCTCTCACTTCCAGAATCCATTACTGATCTCCTTCCTACTGCTGTAGTCAATAGGCACACACAACAAATTGACAAAATCAAACCATGCAGACCAGCATGGCAGTAATCCACCAACAGGACTCCAATGAGCTTTCACAATTCTGAAGCACTCCACAAGAAAGGGGAACAGAATGCTAGCAAGCACAAGCAAATGTGCCCAGGACACAAAGGACATGAAGGAAACACAGGACAAACTCCCACCTATAAAACACAACTTTAGATAATAATATATGACAGCAAGAATCTTGCACAGACGTAACATACATACTGTGATAGGTATAAAGCCAAAAACAACCCAATTTTAATGGCAATTGAAGCTTATTTTCATTCAGCTAAAGAAGGATATTATGATTTTATGATTCTGTGTTTCTAAACTCCGTGGCCAGATGACAGAGGTTTTTCAAGAAAATCCTACTTGTCAGGCTCAGCTCCAACTATTCATGTGGAACCAAATGGTGAAGAACAATAGCTGCCCACAACATAAGTCCTCAGGATTTTCAGTTACTTTAGTCTTACTCCTCTCCACTGCTAATTAGCAAACTACCACAGCCAAAGGAAAATAAAACAGAATCTTTTTCCAAATCCAACCCACAAGAATACTACTAATTCAGCTTGACTTAAATGTAACACCAGTAATCCATGTATTTATAGCTTGAAGTCATGCTTTTAATTCTCATGTCAGGTTGTATAAATTTTTACTATAAAACAAATTCACTCAAAACACCTCTTCTGCACATTGCTCATTAAAATACAAAAGGGACTCCAGCCTATTCTCTTCAGCCAGGATCAAGGCAGCTCATCAAACTCAGCAGCCATCTGTCTTCATGTGAATATCACCTACAAAACAGTTATGTCCCATTTGAACAACACACCTCTTCTCCTCCAGGCTGCAATTTGTATGCAAAAAAAACCACTCAGGAAGCTATATGAAAGGACTAGATCTCCTGATGTTTGATTCACTGATATTAAGCCGATTTCTGGAAACCAACATGAATCATTTTTTAACTTGGTGTTCAGTGCATCACTGTCTCAGAGGCTGTTCAATTCCTAACAACCATCTCAAAATATAACTCAATATCTTGGTCGAGTCACTTCGCAGTTATGCATAAATATTCTGATTTCATAGACTTGGCTTTCTTTTCTTTACCTAGCTCTTTTCTTTAGCCTTTGGGGTTAAAATTCAAACTAAATATTTAGTTCAAGCCTACATGCCTAGTATGTAGGCTTTGGACAATCTACTTACTGTCTTGAGACCCCTAACAACTGCACATTACCGTATTTTTCTTTGAACTTGCATTGAAGGAAAAGATTTAATGTAAATTAAACAGTATGTTTGGGAATAAAAATGAGTCATGTAAATGAAAAATGCATTTTCATGTTTCTTCTGACAATTAAATCACTTAAAGCCTGCTATGAAAGAAATTTCAAGAGCTAACTTTGTAGAATACAAAACACATTTTGAAATATACTGTTTGAAACATACAGTTGTACTACATAAGTATTGCCATTCAACAAATAATAATGTTATGAATGGAATGCAATTTTGCCAAAACATGATAAAAATTATTCACTCAAAATCTTTAAAATTCACTTGTTCTATTTCACTACAACTAGAGTATGAAATCGTAAATTCCAAATTTACAAAGACCAATACAGAAGCGCTTCTACTGAAGCTAATTTTTACAGTCATTGGTGGAAGGAAAAGAACTTTGTGATTTTATGGTAAGTTTAACACAAAACCACAATTTAATCAATAATGTGAATATCTAGGCCCCTGATAACCAATGAAAGCAACAACAATATTCTTTACTACACTAATATACTTTGTTACCATGACATAGTCCTTCACTGCAGAATTCAGGAAATAAGATCTTACTGCCAATACATGCTGCACTTTTATTACAATTTTGTTTTATGTGTCCTAGAAGAGAAAACAAAACCTTCTTCAAGTTCTATTTCAGTCTTTATACATCTCAGGAGAATTCAAGCCTGGCCACCAATTTACATTACAGTACTACTGATGTAAATTTTTTTTAAAATGAGATTTTAATCCATATAGAGGCATTTCAATTTTACCTTTATCTCTTAAATGTTAAATGGCTTGCTGTCCAAAATATCATTCTACCATGCAGATTTGGACAGTTTAAATAATTAAATAATATAAATAGCAGATAACATTCAATTAGAGAATTATAATTAAAAATATGAGAAAATAAAATGATTCATGACTCAAAACTTTCCTAAAATAGTAGCCAGCAATACCCAATATAAAGGGGGCAAGTAATAAAAAAATCTAAGAGCAAAACAACTCAGAAATCTCTAAGAAATGAGAGAGTAAAATATCAAACCCAAACATAACCAACTGACTGATAGAGAAAATATTCCTGAGGATTTGAGCAGGTGCAGGTTGTTTTAAAGAACCACCATATCATCCAAGCATTATAAATTGCACTGGGGATAGTTGTATGTGCTTAAAAGCACTGACCTGAAGATTGTCAAGTGCCTACTTATACTTTCATTTAAATACAAAGGGCTTTTAAAATCATTGTATAGACTTATACACATTAGAGCATAAACACTTCTAATTTACATCTATACATTATATTTGTTTATTCCATACTATCTTGTCTCCCTCTAGTGGCTGACTCTGACAAACACGGGCTTCTACCTGGCTTCAGCCCTTCTGCACAATCACAGGGTAATTCAGGCTGGACAGGACCTCAGGAGGTCCCTAGTCCATGCTCCCCCTCAAGGAATTTCTGGTTAGCCTTGGTAGAAACATTCATCACCAGCTCTTTGCAATCAAGGTAAAAGGTCACTCCTGAATCCAGACTCAAGAACCTCCTAAGATCATTTGGAAAAGAAATCAAAGAGCCAGGAAAATAAAGTCACTGGAACTATCATTTGGGATATATCGTCATCCCAAAGTTTCACTGTTTTTTAGCAGAGTAGGAGACATATTTATTTGCATATTGATGCAGTATATGGCTGTCACATTATCTGTCCTCAGCTTCATACATGACCACCATGTGTGGAAGAAACATGTAGAGTATATTGATGATCAGCTCAAGTTCAAAAGCTTCACTGTGAAGAGTTTTCTTCTTTACCAATAACAGACCCTGAGCAAGGCTGAATTTGAGTGAACTTTCCTCTTCCTTCTTCCTTCCAGCAAAACATCTGTCATGAGGACCTTCACTGGCAAGAAGCGATGGAGAGGCTTACCTCAGACAACTAGAAAACAACCTGCTCCTTGCCATTTGCAATCAACTGCAATAGAAAACAACATAATAGAAACAACATAATAATTTACTGCAATAGAAACTACAGTAAATTAATCTGGAAGAGTGAGTCAGAATGAGTAAGAGGCTTTGCCAGCCTGATTGCCACCACATCTCTAAAGAGTCCTACAACACAGGGGCTAAAGAGCCGCAAGAAGTCACAAAAGACAAGAAAGATGTTCTATCACAAGGATAATTTTGTAAATATAGTAATACTTCGTTTTGGAGATTTATTGCATAAATAAACCCCCATGCTCTTACACAATTTTAAGATGTGCTTCAGTAGCTTATGCAACAATAATTAAAACTAGTGCAATATCAAACTGCAGCACCAAAGGAATTACTTTTCAACACAGGAGTGTATAACCAGCAACTGTTACTTCTGCACAAAGAGGTAAAAAATCACAGTACTAGAAGAGGGCATTTTGTACCACCATACACCAATAACTGCTGAGAAAAAAGAACATGTATCACAAGTATATGCAGCAATGGGAAGCAAAAAGTGAGGAGCTGCCTTAAAGCCTTCCATCTATATAAAAATCTCAGATCCAGGCTATTAACTAAAGTAACTGGACAACACCTTAAAGAAACTGATTCTGCATTCCTTCTTCCCTTTGTTTGAAATACTGCATTATCTTTCAACTCTTCCTTTTCACATTCACAGGTCAATCATACAAAAATATCTGAAAACAGTAACAAACTCCACTACAATGATATCTGTTAGAGGACTTTATTTTCAGCTATGAAAGCATTTTTACATCTGCACTGTAATTATTTAACTTGTCTTGTCATCTTACCACCTTTTGTATTTTCAAATCACAGTGGAGTTACATCCCCCCACCATTTTTTGGTGGTTCTTTTTTTGGACAAGGTTGGGAGTTACTTTTTTAAGCAAGAATAGTGAAAGAATCTATGAGAATCAATATCTGTTTAGAGTAAGATTTCAATTTATAAAAAAAAAAAAAAACAGTCTTAAAATAACACTGAAGTTATGAAGCCAACTAGCATAACCATTCATTCAGAAGTAATGCATCTACTCCTATCTGGCAGTTAATCCTTTCATCTGAAAAACAACAATTTACCATTTAGGCACTCTTAACCTAGCAATTTGCAGAGTAATTTTAATTGCAGTGCCTAAATTAGAAAATGTTTTATTTTGCATTCTGCATTTATCCCTGTTGTGAACATGCCAACACATGACCATTCCCTCCTCCACTCCACCAACAGAGCATCTCTACCTTCTTTCTTTGCAGACGTTACTCGATTTTTTCGCCACTGACTTCATGATTTCACACTTCATTCATATGTCACAGATTCCTCTCTAAAGGTAAAATATAATTTCTTAAAAACTTTTCTACAGTGTTTTTATCAATGAGGCCTGAGGTATGCCTGAATCAGTTATTCAGAGCACAGGAGGAGTTCTTTTTGGTGCAAATTGTCCATATGCCTATGCTCAGCCTGGAGACCATGCTTAGCCAGTTCACTGCTAATGTGTTCATGGTAACTTCTTCCCTGCTGAAGACTGAAGGTGTGTGCCAAGAATTCTTAGGATTGAAAATTGCCATAGATGTTGCAGCTATTAAAGACAAAACTGAACAAACAATTTTGAAATCATAAACATTTCCAGCAAATTGAACAATCCCTCTCTGCAATATAAGAGTCAATAGGTAATACAACATTAACCATAATCTTTACAAAGTATCATGCATATATCTTCACAATGCTCCAGTAAAATGGAACAGTGTAATTAATTATCTCCACTCTACAGGAAAGGAACAATGGCACGAATGCCAGAAAATAAAAATGTCAAAAGAAGAAAACAGCAATAAGAATTGCATTAATCTTCCTTTTTTCGGGACATTAAACATTGTATGACACTACTGTGAAAAATCACAGGCCACCAACCTCAGTTAGAGGCATGAAAAATTAGTTTTCTCTTTTATTCAAGATTGAAGCTGGTTATCTAGAACTTGAAAAGGACCAAAATTACATGGAAGTAGCAGTTTGCTTGTGAAAAATGTAGTAACCAAACTCCTTGTTTGATTCACAATGTGCTTTGTAACTCTTGAAGCTAAACATAGGATCATAAAACTTCATTTATTTCTAGGGCCTATCAACAGAGATGCTATAATAAAAAGTCATAACCCTGTGATTGAAAACGGGATCCAAGGTGCATACAGGTCTTCATACATGTGCACGTACGTATTTGGCCAAAGCACAAGCAGATTGAACCAGATGTGCTCTCCAATATTTTTTGAAAACAGAAATAATTAATGTGATACTGTTTTATAATTTCTAATAGTTTGTTTTAATTCTTTCAGTTCTTTTACACACAGGATATGTCAATTGAAAATTCTGGATTTTCCTGAATTCAGGCAGTGTTGTGGGTTGATCCTGGTTGGATGTCAAGTGCCCACTCCCCTCCTGAGGTGGACAGGGGAGAGAAAATATAATGAAGGACTCAAGCACACGCTGGGATCACTCATCGGTTACCATCACAGGCAAAGACTTGACTTGGGAAAAGCAATTTATTACCAATCAAATCAGAGTAGGGAAGTGAGAAATAAAAACAAATCTTACAACACCTTCCCCTCATCCAGGTTTGACTTTACTCCTGATTTTTCTCCCTCCTCCCACAGGTGGTGCAGGCTGACAGGAAATGGGAGTTCACCACACATTTCTGCCACTTCTCCCTTCTTGGAGGGGGACTCCTTACACTTTTCCCCTGCTCCAGAGTGGGGTCCCTCTCACAGGAAACAGTCTTCCATGAACTTCTCCAGTGTTGAATCTTCCCACATGCTGCAGTTGTCCACAAACTGCTCCACCATAGTCCCTTCCATGGTGTGCAGTCCTTCAGGAGCAGCCTGCTCTAGTGTGAGTCCCTATGGGAACTGCTAGCAAACCTGCTCCAGAGTGGGCTCCTCTCTCCAAGGGGCCACAGGTCCTGCCAGGAGCCTGTTCCAGCATGGGCTTCCTACTGGGTCACAGCCTGCTCCAGGCATCCCTCTGCTCTGGCATGAGGTCCTCTATGGGATGCACCAGGGCTGCAGGGGAATCTCAGCTCTGGCACCTGGAGCACCTACCTCCTTCTCCTTCTTTTGCACTGACCTTGGTGTCTGCAGAGCTGTTCCTCTCACATATTCCCACTCTCAGTGGCTGAAGCTGTTATTATGAAGGGGATTTTTACCCCCTTTTCTCAAATATGTTATCCCAGAGTTACTACCCACCACTGCTGATGGGCTCAGCCCTGGCCACAGGGCTCCTCTAGAAGCCACTTGGCTTTAGCTCTGTTGGACAATGGGGGAAGCTTCTGGCAGCTCCTCACATAACCTAACCCTGCAGCCCCATGCACTACCATGGCCACAGAAACCCAATACAACTAGTAATTAATTGGCATTCTACTGCAAGATTTACTGCCACTCTTCTGAGATGTTCTTGAGACCTTTGTAAAAAAAATGCATTTTGAAGGCTTTCTTAACATACTACCTATCTCCTTTTAAATCAAATTATATTTAAGGAACTGGATAAACAGAGCCTTAGATACTAATTCAAATCATACCTTTAAATCCCTTTCTCCTTTCCAAAAAATTTGCAGACGAGTTGATCTATCTTCTGGGTCTTGAAAGAGGCATATGTACCATAATTCATTTTAGCTGACCTTATTTTTTGCCCTGTATCTTCTATAAATAGTCATGGTCCAGAGAACCTAAGGTAAGGAAAGATTGTCTACCAAGCACTCCAAAAATACTTCACGGTACTCTGGAAGGCTGAGATCTCACAGTATTAAACGCAAAGTATCATACTCCACACAAAAGAGATTAAGGCTGAAACTCTGCTCTAACACATACCACAGGCCATGCAGAGAAGGATGAGGGAGGAAGCGTGCCTCATGGTACCCGAATTGTTCAAGACAAGGAGCAGTCCACAATCCTCCAAAAATTAGACACTACATCTTCCTCACCCACAATACTCCCAAAAATATTGGCAAGAGTGAGGCCAATGACTAATATGTCAGTAATACCTCCCATTGCACTGAATAGTATTTTCTCACTATTTCCTTGAACACATTCTTCTGTCTTCTGTCCCCAGTTTCTTCTTTCATTCTTCAACTGTAAATTTGCTAAGGCAAGACCACTTCACACAGAGCTGTCCAACTAATATATTTTTTAATAAACAACAAAAAAGTTTAACCTTGTCTTTCAGACCTACTGGGTTTGGTCACTGATGTGCTTGGTGAATTAATTTAGTCACATAGTACCTGTATTTCATAAAGGACACTGGTTTCCTAGTAATTTACTGGTAAGGTTTTTCTAGTCCACACTTATAAAAGTCTCTTTATGGTTTGCCTATTTTACCCATAGTTCAGGTCAATACTCAACAAAATGACTAAAACTATAAGCAAAGAGACCAAAAAAAAAAACCCCTCCCACCTTTAAAAAGGTGTACCTTTTGCCCAATTTTCTACTTCAAAAAGCATCTATTCAAATCTGTAGCACAATGTACACTTAACTACATCCCCACATTTACATTTTGTTCAATTACCTTATCAGCATCCACTTTTCCTCTGATAAATTCTTTCTTCCAGAACTCCAGCGCCTGTTCCAGCGTGAGGCCGATGCCCTTCAGGAAGAGCCCGTACTGCATGCGGCCGCCGTGACGGAGGTGGTGGCTCTCACGCAGGGCTCTGTGCAGCTGCCGCATGCACAGAGGGAATGACTTCACAGAGAGCTGACAAGAGAAGAATTTCTGTTTAAGGCACACTGATCATTTAATTTGTAGGATATGTGTTTACTGTGATTAATTAGCTCCATTTGAAAATGCCAGTGGCTGGAAGAAAAGATAGGCATGTACAGAGAGCCTTGGGACTGAATTCATAATCCAAGTGAGTCCATAAACTATCCAATTCAACAACCATCTCAAGAACAAAATCCAGAGGACAGAGTGATACAGCTGGTACTATCAGACTGTCTCCAGCTACAAAGTTACACAAGTTTAATTGCTGTCAGGAAAAGTACACCCCCACTGCATTACAGTATTTCTTGACTCTGCTTTTCTTTAGCATCGTGAATGGCAAAATGACCTTAACAGAGTTTTGGGGGCTGGGGAAGGAGAGGGGATTTTAATTCACTGCCAGAGGAACACTATCATGGTTAAGATGGATGCTGAAAACACACGGTTCCTAAAATTTGGATGAAGGAGTTATGTTTTGAATGGTGTATAATTTATGCATGGTGTTTTACATCCCATGTTTTACTTCCATTTTATTTACTTCCTTGTTTTCAAAACCCTGCCTGTAAGTCAAAAAACAAAAACCAGCATTGGAAAGACTAATACTGCAACACAGTAATCATAAACTTCATGGTTTGCAAGACTGTTCAATAAGAAAATTTTGTTGTATTCTGCTTATAATTATAATTACATTTTGTGTATTTGTGAAAGTACACAAAATTGAACAGCATATTAAGCATTTCACTGCAACTGCACTCTGAGTCTGAATCCTGATTAGATGCATTTTCAGCTAATTCTGCTCCATCTTGAACTTCAACAGTTACAAAGCAAACATGAATAAAAAGAATAAAAAAAGCTTTATATTTAGTTTGTACATAGAGTACTTGAATTTAAAATGTTGTACTTCAACATCCTATATGACTCCAGAAACACAACTTACAGCATCAATTTGCTCTAGAGAAATTTTTCCAGTGTTCTTTTGGACGCTGTAATCTGGGCCAACATAAGAATGGCTGAAAAAGAAAGCAAACAGTATGGCATCATTTAAAGCAGGTCAAAAATATTTTTAAGTTTAAAAATTCTGAAAGAAAATAATTTAACAATTATAGGCTGCAAATATTTCATATCAGGCAAAAACTAGAAACCAAGTAATTAGGACTCATAAAGCATTAGAGCTGTATGAGTCATAAAATAATGTCATAAAACATTAAAGCAAACATAAAAAAGAAAC
>NW_005054332.1:4286581-4298526 GCF_000277835.1 Geospiza fortis
AAGGGTTTAGATCAGAGAGACCACTGAAGATCATCTAGTCCAACTCCTGCTCAAAATGGTGTTTGCTTAGGACCTCATAAAGCTTGCAGGTTGCTTAGGATCTCATAAAGCTGGGTTTTGAGCATATCCAAGGACAGAGACTCATAACTTTCTGAGCAACCTGTTCCAATGTTCAACCACTGTCAAAAAAGAACTGCTTTCTTATGTTTAGGCAGAATTTCCTGTATATCAGTCTGTATTTCCTGTATATCTGCCCACTGCCTCCTGGCCTATCACTGAGAAAACTCTCACTCTTTTTTTACTCCTCATTATCAGACACCTATTTACATGCACTGATGAAATGCACACACACACTTCCTGAAATTTATCTCCTCCAGGCTGAATAACCTCAGTTTTCTCAGTCTCTTCTCGTACATACTGGGGAGCCCAGGATTGGTCACAGCCCTGCAGATGTGGTCTCACCAGGGCTGAGTGGAAGGATCATGTCCCCTGACCTGCTGCAAGTGCCCTTCCTAATGCCATGCAAGAGGACTGTCAGCTGTCTTGGCTTCACAGGTACTCTGCTGGCTCACAGCTTGCTGTCCAGCAGGACCCAAGGTCCTCTTCTGCACTCACAGCCATTCAGCCCTCAACTTATACTAGCATATGGGGTAATCCTCTCCAACTTCAAGCTTTGCTATTTCCCTTTGCTGAACTTCAGAGGGTTCCTGGCAGCCCATTTCTCCCTCCTGTCCAAGTCCATCTGAAATGCAGAGCACTCATTCGGTGCAAACCATTCCCCCCAGTTTTATATCATGTGGGTCTTGCTGAGTACACACTCAATGCCATCACCCAAGGCAATAAAGTAGAGGCTAAAGAAGACAGGACCCTAGGTACTCCACTAGGGATTACTGTACTTAATAGATCTTTTTTCATCACACAAAAGGGATAAATAATTTGAAGTATTTAAACCATGTGTCTATTATTACTAATTTTACTATAGAAGCATCTAAATTCCCTTTGGTCACCTGTCTGCTCACTGCCAGAGGTTGCTTTTCAAGTTGCAAGGTCTGATATATTTTGTTCATTTTAAAGGAACTTTCAAAGGGGCAACTTGGAAGCATTTGTATCATTTTTTTGGTTGGTGACAAAATAAACTGGAAATAGTCCCTCCATTTTCAAAAAAGCAAAATGGAAGTGATTTACCAGCTGTATAACATACATACCCAAGGTAACATAAGAATGTACAAAAATACCATTTGGCATAAATGTGGGGTATAGTATCCCTGTTGAAGCACCTTCTTTTGCAACCTTTCCTTTTTCCATACTAAAAACAAAAAAAAAAAGCACAGGACTGATGGTGATACTGAAGGACTGTTCCACTTACATAGAACAGAGCATACATCAAAAGAAATTTTCAATTTCTCAGTAATTACTCCTAGAGACCACAGTTTATAAAAACCTAACCTAATTGTTCTTGATCTTCAAATTAAGAAAGGAATACCACTGAGGCATATTTTTACAACCCCAGTAAGATACAGGGTAATAAAATCATGGAAGGTTATTGGCATTCAGAAGTACCCCCAGCTACGTAACAGTAACAATAACACTGCAATCCTTGTTTTCATTCATTGCTTTTGAACAAAGTTCAATCATATGTAAATAAGCAGAGATACAATGAAAGCTATTTTTCCTACTCTGATTTACACTAAAAACAACAAACATAAAACTCTTCTGATATAATAAAAATTATGAGACTTTTAAAAATCAAAATAAAATGTCAGGGTTTGAAAACAGATAGCTCAAGCAGTAGAGAGAGCACTGTAGATAATAAGGTGCAGGATCCAGCAAACTAGACCTGCATCCCAGTTCCCCATGCAATGGTGCCACGATGGAGCCTCAACACTTCAATTTCTAATTCATCCAACATAATTTCAATGATCTTAATGCCAAGATGTATGTGTTCAGAAACTGCTTTCATTGCTGACATCCCATATTTAAGTAAATTTCTATTCTTAGAGACATTAAAAATTCTACAAAAAGAAATACCTGAGCAACCTGATCTAACCAGATCTGCATTGAACACGGGCTAGATTAAATCATCTTCAGAGGTTCTTTTCAAGCTAAATAATTCCATGATACTAAACCAGCTCTCTTTAATTGTATGGACCTTGTCCTCCTGCATATGACCACAGTAAGAAAAGTCTCCCATATAAAGTGGTAAAAAGCAATCATATATATACATATAAGAAAGAGACCAGAGTTCTTTACCTACCAATAAAGTAGAAAGCTTATATACATATATATACATATACATATATATACACACACACACAGAGAACTAAGAGGGAGGCAAACTATTTACTCTAATGGCTCGCACTTTCAGCAATCTACATAAATCCATTAAAATAACAAATCAGTACTCCATTCATCAGTGACAGTAAAATCTTCCAAAAAGAGCAGGGAGCATTGAATATTAGCAACAAGGAAGACCATGCTCTGAGCACTGTAATTTGGAATCTGTTTCTGTTTATAAAGGAGCTTAACAACACTGCACTTGCTATTAAAAAAACCCCAAAACCAACCTTTATAAAAGCTACAACTATTTTTTGTTACTTAGAAGCAACACTAGTCCTATAAACTATGTTCCATGTAATTTATAACGCTTTTGTTAAGTCAAAGAAATACTTTTGGGGTTTTTTTCAAAGCCAATCACACAGATGAGGTCTGTAAAAAACCTGTACCTAAGGCATTCTACCAAGACAATTACTTTAATCTGTATGAAGGAATGTAGTCATGCTTTCACTTTATACTACCTGAGATGATTAAGCAGAGGTTGAAGTCTCTCATCGGACTGTATGGAAGGTAGTGATCGTGCTGTCAGCTGGAAGAAAAAATGAGTACAATTAATAAAATATTAGCTTAAAAAATCTGATAGCACAAGGCAGGAATTATGTTGGAAGTCACACTGCATTGTTACAACTTTATACAACATTGGGTAAGACATAATTTCTCCTATTAAAAGTAACTAAGCACAGCCTTCCAGAATCTGAAGCTAGCAGAAATATTTACCAGTTAACAAACAGTGAAAAATCATTTTTCTAAAATTAAAATGCTATTAGAATTAAATAGCAAGACATCATTGAAAGTGGTATACGTTTTTCCAAACATATTTGAACTAAAAGTGATGTTTTGCCTAGACAGACTTCTACCAATGTAAATATAAATCATGAAGTCATATTATATATAATCTATATTTGTATAAAGGCAATTTTACATAGTATTTAGCACTGTGTGACTTTTATATAAACATGCCTCTGTGTACACTGTTTTCTTTTAAATGGGCATAACATGTTTTACAATTTGATTGTTCTAAAACATTTTTTTTCTTCTAACTCATATGACTAATTAGAAAAATCAACTTTTTCTGCAAAAATAAACCCAGAAATCTGTATGTCACATTATGGTAGAATATTAGTTGACTGGCGCATTAACGAAAATAACTGGAAAAACGCATGTATTAAATTTGCTTGGTATCTGTATATAAGGTGGTTACCTTCACCTATAAAAGCTACAAACATAGCTCTTTGGATATTCTGACATACATCTAACTCAAAATACTGAATATAAATGTGCATCTCATGATTCTGTGGCTGTCATGTTTCTCAGGTTGTATTTTGAAAACTACCTCTGAACAAAGTAGGAATTTCAAGATATTTCACACTGTATAAATAAACATTAAGGTCTTAAGTATTTTACAAGTCACTCAAAAACAGCATACAGTATTACTTAATTGAATTATTATGCATACTAATTAGAAATATGTAACTCCTGAAAGACCACCCATTCGTTACATCCATCCCACAACCTTTGCTGCTGGGCAGAAGTCAGACTGGGATCGAATTTGAAACGTGCACCTCCAGCTCGCAGCACCATCCACCAAGTAAATGAGAGGAGGTGGAAGCAGCTGTCCGCCAAGGGAAGGTTGAAGCCACTGAACTCAGGGACAGCAGGGAAGGAGAAGGGGCCATTTCTGCTGCCGAGGGAGCCCTGGACTGCAGCAGTCACTGTCTCACCACACGGCTCCCAGGTGTGCCAAATGTACTCATCCGACCTGACTGCTGCAGAAAACATTAACCTGGCACTCTCAGCAACCCGTTCATCCTCCTTTTAAAGAAGGCAGCTGTCTTGGCAATTACAGCATGATCCACATTCCCTTGTTTTATGGAGCTAGACTGAGATGCATATGATACACTAAAACTTCAGTAAACTCTTCATTTACTCAGAAGTTTCTTTTAATTAAAAAAAACCCTCATTGTCCTACTATAGGGTTTTAAAGGTCAACATAAGGATTCTATATTCACATCCCCTATAAAGTAACCCTCCAACTTTGTTTTAAACACAACCAGAAAATCAGAAATTATTTCTGAAAAAAACTTGGAAGCCTTCTAAACACCAACCAAAGTTATCAGAACAAAGACAGAACCACCTGAAATACAGTATGTTTCTTTCTCCATTATTAACTTAAGAGATACAGAAAATAGTATTTGTGTGCACACTCACAGAACCACAAGGTTGGAAGAAACCTTCAAGACCATAGAGTCCAACCCATGCCCTAACACCTCAACAAGGGTCACATCCAGTCCTTTTTTAAACACATACAGGGATGGCAACTCCATCACCTCCCTGGGAGGACAATTCCAGTACTTGATCACTCTTTTGCATGAAAAACTTCTTCCTAACATCCAACCTATATTTCTCTTGAAAATTTTCCACACAAACACATAGGTATAATTTTACATAAGACAAGCATACTGTATTTTCCTCTATGCAGTACTTGAAATACTGCATTTCATCAGAAAAAAAGCGTGCATTTGTGACAGGATGTTTATGACAGTCTGACTGGACAATGATGTAGGCAGCAAAAAAAAGTAACATTCAAAATCTGAAAAAGTATCGACAGTATTATCCAAGTTGTATATACAATAAACTGCATTTCTGTGTAAGCACTATCAATTAATAGAAACTGGTTTAAAACTAATTTAGGAGACTTGTAGTAATTGAGGCAGAACCAAGACCTAGTGATCTTTAACCAAGATTTTTCTTGACGTTGCAATGAAAGAATATGGAAGAGGTGGGCTATGCTTGGCAGTTTCAGGATCTGCCATTAAAGGGCAAAACACAGTACTTTGAAGTCAAAGGAGAATCCACATGGCCAATATTTTTCTGAATCTGCAAATCTTAGGAGCAAAATGACTCCCCATTTTCCTCTATTAGGGTGCCTGGACAAGGTAATGTTCTCTACAGACCATCCTATTTTCACATTATCTGTGAAAATAAGATCTAATACTTTTCAAATCTTAGAACAAACACTTAGTCCAGTTATTTCAAATGTTTAATTTCAGGAAGATGTGCGATCCTCATGACAATGCTTTTTTCTATCTACCACCAAAGAGAGATTTCCTTAAACATAGCTGAGGAGACCTCATCAAAATATTTGAACAACTTTATTGGAAGGGCACATTTTCCTTCAACTTGCCTGGATTATTAAAAAAAAAAAAAGAAATATTTTCAAGTATAAAGTTTCTTCTTAAAACCTCAACTTTTTATTAACAGAGCCACATTGTAAATAAAAGCAGCTTTGACAAAGGTCATGGAAAATAATTGCTGGTGTTTTTAAACCGCTAAGAATTTTATGAGCTTTTTCAATAGCACTTTTCTAGAAGATGATCCCTATTACACATCCCAAATTGAGATTCTGAAGATTCTGAATACTTTTTCCAATGACTCTGAAATGAAATTTAGACAAATTCCTGCAAGCACGGCCTTGCTTCTATCTCTATATGACTCAACATAAAGATAGTCATACCAGAGAAAGAAATGCAAAAACATGACATTTGACATTTTAGATACATGAAAGACACGAAGATGTTGTCAAGTAAAGAGCATAGCTCCATACTGTGATCATGTTGAAGCAGTTTAATTTACAGAGAACATAAAACACTGCTGACTTAAGATAATTCAAGTCCCAAGGCCTGGATGATCAGAGAAGGGGGCAGAGTGAGCTGCAGACAGACACCTCAGAGCTAAGCTGAGCTGGTGACCTCATAACCTCACGTTCAGCAATAAACTGAGGGGTAGTTTTTCCAAAGTTGCCATTGCTCAGGACCTGGCTGGGCATCAGTCTTTGGCTGGCAAGCATTGCTCGTGGGGTGTTTTGTTTTGGTTTCCTTTTTCATTTAATAAACTGTTTTTACCTTGATCCAGTCATGTCACTGGTCACAAGACTGAAGAGATCAGTGTCTGCCCCTCCACTTTCCCTTATGAGGATGCTGAAGACTGCAGTGAGGTCTTGCTCAGTCTCCTCCAGGCTGAACAGACCAAGAGACCTCAGCTGCTCCTCGCGCAGCCTCCCCTCAAGGCCCTTCACCATCCTTGTGGCCTCCTTTGAACTCTAACAGCTTAATGTTTCTTACATTGTGGCACCGAAAACTGCCCCCAGCACTGGAGGTGAGGCCACCCCAGCTCAGAGCAGAGAGGGACAATCCCCTCCCTTGCCCAGCTGGCAATGCTGGGTCTGATGCCACCAGGACAGGGTTGGCCCTTCTGGTTGCCAGGGCACTGCTGACTCAGATTTGACTTTCCATCATCCAGGACCTCCAAGTCCCATTCTACAGCACTGCTCTCCAGCCTCTCATCCCCAGTATATGCACACAACCAGTGCTGCCCCATCCCAGGTGCAGAACCTGGCACTTTCCCTTGTTAAATTTCATGGCTGGTGACTGCCGAGCCCTCTAATTTGTCAAGGTCGCTCTGCAGGGCCTGTGCCCAACTTACTGCCTGGCCTATTTGTGCCCAACAAAGGCACAATGGGCTACCTGTTCCCATTAAAAGCATCACCCAGCTGAGTATGAGCCTGCACAGTAGCTAAGTGCAAGAGTGAAAGAGGGTAGAATCTTCTTTCCATAAAAAATAGAAACAAAGATGTGAGTAAAATATGACATCATAGTAGTACCTGCAGCAGTAACTCATCTAAAGGAATGGTATAAAATTAGAAATTATCTTTAGTGGAATGAAATAAAATTACTTTTTGCTCTACTAATGCATCACTACCTATTCAGGTCTCTCTTTTGAACTTTTTGAAATAGAGACTGCCTTTAGCGATAGCTATTTAACATTAATAGGCACTAGACTTGTTCCAACTAACTCATTAGTACTAGACAAACTTTATTCAAAGATCTGTCTGGCCAGCATTTTAAGATGTTTTCTAAATGTAACCAATCTAACAAAATATCAAATTTTATGTAACCATACCATGTTTTTTTACTGAGTATACTGTAGCCATGCCATATCTGAAAGTCAGAATAACAGATCCCAGCTTTCCCCCTTCACTGGGAGTAACTGAGAAACAAAAGAAGACAGTAAGATGTTTTCTGTAAAAGTTTTTACCTTAATTCCAGATTTTTGTCCTTAACCCTAGTTTATCTAGATTAGCGATCCTTCTGGAGTATACTTTTGATCAAAAGAAAAAACAATCATCAGGAGATGCTAAAAATGCCTAGCGAAGATTTCCTCTCCTCATTACCATTTTAAGATATGGAACAGGTTAAAAATAATTCGGTAGAAGCATTTTAGTTCTACTCACTTAAAGACTGTGCCATAATATTCAATATATTGTTATAGATACACTACACACATCTCAGAGTACTCTTTACATATTTATGGAATCAACACAATCACAGGACAGCTTGGGCTGGAAGGGGCCTTAAAGCTCATCTAGCTCCAAACTCCTGTCATGGGCAGTGACCCCTTTCACTAGACCAGAGCCCCATTCAACCTGGTCTTGAACATGAATTCTGCAAATATCCAGCAAGATTATAATAAATATCAGGCCTTTAAGTCTCAGTTCCACTTACACAGAGTCCATGAGTCCATATATAAAGCCAAGCCTTTATACAAAAATGGAAACTCTACCACACACTGACATTTGAAACATAAATCACTCACGTAAAATCATTTTCACACTGCAATCTGCCTTCAGCAACAAAAAATAGTTTTCATGTACATTTTATTCTAGAATTCAGCCTAAATAGAGGAAGTAATAGTGACAAAAGACTTCTTAATGCATTTCTCTCTGATTAGAAGCATTGCTGATGAATAGAAACTCTAAAATTTTAAAACAAAACCTGAATTTTAGCTGGGTATTTTCTAAAGTGTATTATTAAAGGATATGAACTCTCCAGTAAGGCATTTTAGTGCACCAGGCACCAAAATACTTGCTTTAGATTAAATTTCAGACTCAACGTCTAGAAAGGTTTTGTACTGAGAAAACCTTAATATTACTTTGGTTTGCCTTTATTTATTTTTTTTAAGATATTTCAGAATTATATTATCTGGTTTGTATGATTTTGCAGTAGGAAGTCATGAGATGCAGATATTGCCAGAACCCAAGAATTCAAGTTAATTATGCTCCAGAGAAACACCTTCAACATCCAACTAAGGGGCAGGCTGTCTCATACCAACAGAAACTGATTGATTTTGAAACATCGGCTATGGTGCTAATGTTGTTAGAAAATGTCACAATGCAAATGCTATGCAGCTGGGGAACCTGGAATGAGAGAGCAGGGTTTGCATGCCAGTATGCTGCTGTACCTAGACAGTTGACATTTTAACACTGATCAATTTTCTTTCGAAAAAAGTTGGGGCTTAACCTTTCACAGCATCTTACAAATCTCAAGCACTGTACAAAATTAATAAGTAATTTTTGCCAAGGCTTCTTCAGCTATCAAAAGTTATTTCAGCAGCACTTACACTGAAATATGCTCAATAAAAACTACACCAAACAATTCATGTTACATCTATTCCACAACACACAACTTATATAACAGCAAGTAACATTCTTCATAACTAACAGAATTATGCAAAAAATTGCTTTCAACTATATGAAACTTTTTAATTGGTCAATATAATTTACTACATAAAGCATTTAGATTATTTCCATCTAGTACCACCAAATTAATGAAAGGAAGGAAATAATATAGACTAGCATTACTGGGCTTCTAGTACAAATGTAACAATTTTGACATTTCTGAAGAACAGGAAAAAATTTCCCTCTTAAATCCCTAGTGGATGATATGAGTGTCAATATAAGGCTGAAACTGGTTTTGTGGGTTTGTTTTTGTTTTGTTATTTGATTACATAAAACTCCTCACCAACTCCTCACACCCACACACACCCGGTTCACAGTAACACAAGCTAGCCAAAAGAAAATAACACACAACACTAAGTGGCCTTCTACGTTTAAGGAAAGCAAAACAAAGGCAGCAACTAACTTATTTAAAAAACAAACCAACAAATAAAAGAATTAAAGTTATATTATTGGCACTCTCATTTTCTTTTTGGACTTTAAAAGGCAGGGCACAGCAGTTATCAATGTTGCTTAGATGCTGTATCTAAACATTTAAAACCTATATACGAGTATAATAAAATATAAATTATGTTGTAAAATATATATTCTAAATTATAAATATTATATATATTATTTCTTCTTTTCATTTTGCCAGTTAATTTAAGCTGTCAAATGAAAAATTTTCCATAAGAGAAGAAACAAATTAAGAATTGTGAGAAAGGTCCTTGCTAGCATGTCCTAGATATTTACCTAATGCTTTAAGAACTCTGAAGAAACTGAAGTCCACTAATTTCAGCTCCGCATTTGTCAAATGCACTCAGAATAATAATTAATGTTTTCCTGAGGCACTTGCTTCTGAAAGTAATTGATTTCTTTTTCCCATTTGGAAATGTCTAGGCTTTCATATTCACACCGAGGTATAAATAACACCTGGATTAGAGTCTCATATTTAGTCTTTATAAGCAAAATTTTTCAATCATTAAACCTTATTTAATTGCCAAACAAACTTTGCTGGGTTTTGTAACATTATTACTTCTGCATATAATAATTTCACTTGCATTTGATGGTGACAGCATGCAAATGAACTCATCTCTTGTACTTTTTTGCATACTAAAATAAAGCTGAAGTTGATAGTTATGAAGATGCTCATTAGATATTTTCCCTGCAAAATAAGTTATTGATTCCACCTTTCTTACAATAGTGCATAGTGTGTTTCAGGCTTTAATTATATGTATATTGAGGAAGACATTTAAACTACCTTGTCAGCAAACTCCAAATCTTCTGTTAAATAATACTGCTTCCCATAGTTGTGAATGCTCTTCAGTGATTTTATCAACTGTTTCACCACTGACTCGGCCTTTACAGAGAGCATTCTCAACTTTTAATTTAGTCCTGAGTCCTTTTTTAGTATCAACTTCCAGATCCCTAGTTATTTTCAAACCAAATAAACAGGATATCCTGGAACACTCGCCTTCACAGCAAGCATGGAAAATGAGATTGTTTCTTTTATTTCATTTTATTTCACCATGAACTTCTGATTCGTACAAACAGTTCTTCATCTCTTCATTACTGCTTACTATTTTTTAGCTGCATGCAGATTTTTTGTTTCTTCTTCTGGCATTATTTATGAACAGTTTGTTGCTTTTCCAGTTCTTCTCCCAGGTTCACAGACTAAATGGTGACACCAGTACTCTAAAGTAACCTGGAATGTATTCCTCAGTTCATCTATACAGTGATGCTTTAATTAACTTGCATCCATGGAGCATTACTGATGTGGGAGAAGGTAACTCAGACAGCAGTGATTTCCCCAGGGTCTCAATGTTATGATTTTCAAGTTTCACACACACACCCTGCCCCTTGCGCTTCATTTGTGAGAAGAAAATTAAGAAAGCCAAAATCATCATAAAATCTCTTCTTGGTAGAAGCTACTAGCCAATATCATCACATAAGAAGTAATTGGTTAGAACATATGAAAGATTATTATTTAAAGACCCTCAAAGTCACTGTCACAAACAATGGCAGGTGTTTCCCATCACAGACCTCATCAGCCCAGCACCGTGCTCCAAAACTGTCTTAAGAACAACCATACTAGCAAAAGTTCTCTGATACTGAAGACTGTATTGTCAAAAAGAGAAGAAACAACTCTCTATATACCCATTGAAAATACTTGATTAAAAGCTCATTTTCCATAGTCATCATTACTACTACAGGGCTTCATCAATGTAGGCCTTCATATAAACCTTCAGTTAAAAACTCTTACGTGTTTTATCTTTACAAACCCCATTACTAAAGCCCCATTGTACTACAGGAAATAAATGTCTGCTACTGCATAAAAATCAGGTACTATAAATCACTTTTATTACAGAACTTCAGAAGAGATATTTAGATTTTATTAGTAATAGGATTTTACTACTGGGAATCGATTATGTGTCCAAGTTCTAGGCTCCCCTCTAAAAGAGAGATGGACATACCAGAGAAAGACCAGCACAGGGCCACACAGATGGAGGGACTGGGCATGTGCTATGAGGAAAGGCTGGGAGAGCTGGAACTGTTCAGCATGAAGGAAAGAAGGCTCTGGAGGATTCTACCAATGCATATGAACACCTGAATGGAGGGTGCAAACAGGACAGAGCCGGGCTCTTCCCATGGGTTACCAGTGTACAAGACCAGATGAAATGTGGACAACAAACTGAAACACAGGAGATCCCATCTGAACACCAAGAAAGACTGTCTGTATTATGTATTGTCCATTTGGCTTTCACCAGCTGGGATTCACAATGTGGCTGAGGTTTGAATCCATCTCTGAAGAGCATCTGGTCCAAGCCCTCAGACTGAGCAAGGTCATCTAGAGCTGTTTGACCTGAACTGTCCAGGCAGGGTTTGAGTATCTCCAAGGATGGGGTCTCTGCAATCTCCCTGGGTAACCTGCTGAAAATCAAATACATAATACAGCCCATAATACAGTACCAAGTATTTCTGAACTCCTAAGCCTTTCTGTTTTGCATATAAGAGCCTCCATTCTCTAAGCAGCCTCCAAAGTCCACATTTTCCTCTGCAT
>NW_005054332.1:4298558-4306239 GCF_000277835.1 Geospiza fortis
TCTATCAGGATTGTCAAGTCTTTTTTCATGAGGATGAAATGAAGGGATTTTTTTTGGAAACAAGACCGTTTTACTCTTAGATTTCCTTAAAGGAAAAATTATTAACAAAAGATCTTAAAAATCACTTGTTCCGAAAGACCAGGAAGTACTTCCAGAAGTACTTCCTCTTGTCAAGGCTGTGCTCTTAATTCAGTCCTTAAACATAAGATAGAGACACTAACATCTAGGGAAAAAGTATACTACTGCAAAACATTTTTCTGTGTTTAATGAGCTTCTCAATCTCCATATATTTACTTTTTTCCCTTGACAAATTTACTATACAATTTCAAGTAAGTTTAAATAATCCTTAGGAATTCCATACCTGATCTTTAGAAACAAACAACATAGAAAAGAATTTATTACAACAGCCTGCATGACACCAATCTCTTACTTTCAAAACTCAGAAGGCAGCATTTGAATTTCAACTGTTTCATTTTCTCAGTATGTGGTACTGCTTGAAAATTAATTGTTTTGTTGCTAAAACTTGGTAAAATATCCATCTTTTAAAAGTAAAAAGGTATTTGGAACAGTTTTGCTCATTTGTGCATATTTTAAAATATTGATTATCTGTTATTAAGAAGCAAAATCAAATCTTGCCTGCCTTTGATAGAGTTTTAAGCCCCAGTTTCCTATATGTTCAAGTACCATTCTTATCTTTAGTGAGTAGAGTTTAAAACATGACAGGCACTCAAACTTCAAATGGCTAAAACCCAGCATTAATCTGAGCCTACTTATCATTTTCCAACATTTTACTTCATCTCACCTCTCAAATGTCAGTAACAACTCCTCAGACATGAGTAAGAGTTAATGTTTAAGTCTTTTCTTTCCAAAACAGAAAAAGACACTTGTATCAAGGAAAACTACTATCAACTCCAATGACATGCAACACTCTAATTTTTTTAATTGTTATTTGCCTTTACAATTATTACAAATGTTCTGAATAAACAAATACACTCTGACATCGGAACACTGCCCCCAGGAGTAAATTTCACGAAGCAGAAAACCAAGCCTTTAAAACAGCTACTTATCTATAAAACAGAAATATTGCTGCCTTAGAACATAACCATGGAAGTGGGACCTCCATTTGACCCTTATGAAGGTCTATGGCTCAGTGCCTTTCAGAGCAGAAGGGCACACAGAAAGCTGCTGAAGGGAAGCTGAAGCTGATGGCTTCAAGCCCCAGGGATGTTCTCCTTCCTAGCCCCTGACCCCAGCCAGACTGACCATGTACTCCTCATACACACACACACTGTGCAGGGACTGCTGGCCACCTCAAGAACTCCACACACACAAAACCAGGCACCAAGGACTATGGAGTCCAGCAACCAAAAGTACAGGATTGAAAGACATAAATTGTTTGAAGCCAGATGAACGTGCAAAGGAAAACCAAACCAAACAAATACTACATCAGGTACTGCAAGTGCATGTCAGAAGGTAAGGTAAGCTACTTTACAGTAATGCCTTCAAATACAGGAAATACTAAAAAAGAGTTTTTATGAAGAATGTACTCTCCCAACACTAGTCTTTGAACATATCTGGTATCCATTTTCTGAAGCAAGAACATATTGTTAAGCAAAACCTGTTACCAAATATCCTTTGTATTCTTGTATCAGTCTAACATTCTTCAAACCACAGTTTATGATCCATTGGGAGCCATGAAAATATACAATGGTATTGGCCAAGTGTCTGGCAACAGACTGCAGAAGTTTGGCTTCTCCTGAGCCACACCAGTTCAGCACCCTCAGGGCAGAGAAACAGAGTATGTAATTACTACTGGCAGAGGATCAGAGGCTGTAATCAGTAGTTCAAGTATTTATATTAGCCAAGGAACTCTTGCTGCTAGCATCAAATCTGTTTTACTATGGCTGCCGAGTAATTATAAAGCCCTAAAGGATCTCTAAGCTGCTCACAATTACTTGCAGCACGCTCTCATAACAGAAAATAACTCATGTAGAGAAAGCATACATAAAGTACATAAAAAGCTACTTTCTACAGAGTTCAGCAAAGCCATAGTATAGAACAAGTAAGGTCTATACACAATTAAAAGTTAGAAGTTACTAGAACCAAATACATATCATACCAGTCATGTTCTGGGTAGTTTACCAACATAGCAACAGCACATAAAAATTAAAACATCACTTACGAATGAGAGTCAGCTTACTAATTTTTTTGCAGATTAGTTTGGTGCAACCCTTGGACACCAAAAAAGCCTCAAAGCTCTCACTAAACTGGGACCAGGTGAACTGAGTGACACTTTTTTTATATATACCCATTAGCTATTTTCTTATTTCTTGAAACAGTGTTCACAAGTCCTGCTAAGCATACTTCCTACAGCACTAAGCATATTGCATCATGACCATAAAAACGCAGATTCCAAACCTGTGCAGTTCTTTAATTTTGCTTTTTACAACACTTTCTCTAATGGCTACTGAAAATCATGTGAAAGCCCACTGTCCACTTTGCATAAGAAAATTAGCTTCTTTTCACACAACTTGTGACTTTGTACCATGACTAAGCCTGTACAGAATACTCAAGCAGGAGTAAAATTATCTGGGACAATAAGGTTACCAACGTTGGGAAAGTCATATTGTATTCATCTATGTGCAAGAGGTAATGGAAGAGGTTAGGAAAAAACAGAAAACAATTCCCACAAAATGCCAGAGCAATCACAGTCACTCCTCAGCCTATATAGAATATTGTTTTAGAAAGCAAAGCTAAATGAGAAATTATCTAAAATATTATCTCTTTTGTTTAAGGTCAATTCAAGTGAAAATAGAAGAACACATGCAACAAAATATCCTTAGTTTCCTTTATTCAAACCTTCTGCTCCTATTGCCTTCAAGAAGTGACAGAAACAACTGTGTATTATCCAAGTGTGCTTGGAAGTGTCACTCAGAAGACAGGAATTTGATTACATTTGTCCAGCTCTACTTCTTTAAATGATACCAGTCAGATGACTGGTGTAAGCTTGCCCAAAGAACAACATCTACCTTGTTCTAATGGTTTAGGTCAGGGTGGGACAAGAACAAGAAGAATGGATGAACTCCTAAGAGCTTTGCATTCTGACACTTGGGCCAAAATGCAAACCAATGACAGCACTTCAGGTAACACCAGCAGATGGGATTTAGATATAGGCAAGGTCAAAGAGACAACATCACCAAGGAGGCCACTGATAGCTTATGCCAAGTTCCTAAATTAGAATGCAACAAATAAATAAAAAATAATAGCCCTGAATAGCAAGCAGGAGGTGACTCACCCATGAACACTGAACACTGCAAAAGGCTGAGCCCAAGAGGGAGGCACTATGCAGAGAAGCCAAGGCACCAGCCAAGACCTGACCTTGCTGGGAGTGCCCTGCTCAGAGTCCATGGTACCAGCCACAGCTTGACAAGAGGAGATTTGTTTGATGTAACTCTCTTTTCTTCAAAGAATGTGAGAGCTGGTCATAGGACCATTTGGTGGGTAGACCTTGGCTAAGCACCAAACTCCCACCCAGCCATTCACATACTTCCCCTCTTCAACAGGAAGGTGGGAGAAAACACATCTAAAAATCCATGGATTACTTATCAATCGCCATTATGGGCAAAACAGACTCAACCTGGGGAAATGCTCGTGCATTGATATCTATAAAAAAAGATTTGGGTGGTGGGAAACAAAGACAAAAATCCAAAACACAACCTTGCTGTGACCCTCCTTCCCAAGCTCAGTTTCACTCCTGTATTCCCAATTTCATTACCCAGCCCTCCCAAGTGGTACAGGGTGAAAGGAAAATGAACAGAGTAAATCAAAACCAGCATGCAGTGTTTTAAGAGATTGCAATGTTCTTAACCATATGCTCTAAAAGATATACCAAATTGTCATGCAGATTTTTCAATTGTATTTTGTTTTGTTTTAATTAGCCAATAATTTTTCTTTTATTTTTCAATTATATAATCTATATATGAACAAAAAGTACAGAAAATTTACTACCAGTGAAGCAGTATTAAAGATCACTGGCCCTTCTGTAATATCTGGCAAGAAGCTGCTTTCTGCCAAGGCCAAATACCTCATTTTCAGAAAGAGCCACTTCAGCTCTGTCTCTGACACCTCCTGCCACTTCAGTTGTTCTTCACTGAATGTTATACCTATAACGTACTCCAGATGAAGAAGGCAATGAGTACATGAACTATATAATTTTGTTTGCCTGAGACAGTCTGAAGCTTGGATAAAGACAAGGATCACAATTTTCACCAAACTAGGCCCCTTTATCTACAGCACAAAGTGATACTGTGTGGGAGCATTTGCCTTGCTCTTAAGCTGACCATTGCTAAAGCATTTTTCAACAGTGTGAAGCTACCACTGGCCAGAACAATATTTTTCAAGAATATCACCACTATGGAAATACAACTGGATAGCAAGATGTGCACACCTTGCACCAAACAAGGATCTAAGAGACCAAAAGAGATCAGAGACCAAAAGCAACATGCAAGGAAATCACAGAATTCCATCAGGGCTTCTGGGTAGAAGGTGATAGAACACAAGTTATACCAGGCTGAACAGTCAAGTCTAGATGCCACAAAATTTAAAATAAAAACCAAGAAAATATCCATAAAACATCATTGCTTAACTCAAATACTACATTTCAAATCCTAAAAACATCTCAAGTATTTTTGAACCAAAACACAGCAAAGATGTTTAAAATAGCATGCTTAATTTTTGCATATCACCTAATAATCAGAAACAAGATTCTGTCAATTCCCATATGTATTTTCAATAAAAATGCAACTATAATTTTCATATAGTCCTAATGGTTAACCAAGTACACTTAAACACACCCACCAGAAAACCAACCAAACAAAAACCCCTCCATTCAAAACAAAATGAGCTTTACATAACAGTCTATTACGCACCAAAAAAAAAAAAAAAAAACCAGGAATCCCAATCAAAACCCCACAAACTTTAAGTTCACAGAATGAACTATGTTGGAATGGTTGTTTGAAATAGTCTGTTTGGATTTAATCTTCCTTATGTGTTCCTAAGAATTTTTAATTACTTAGTTGATATAAAAAAGACCGAATAAATCCTCGCCTTTTTTGAGAAAAATACTCAGGATTGATGGGTAATGTGAAAAGGTAAAATAAGCCAACAAAAACATAAACCACTCTCACCAGTCACCTTGGTTCATTAATGAGGTAAATCTTGTTTAAGGACTGACAAATCCAGAACTTCAATATTCAAACACTAAGTGAATTTGACTTCTCCATAATGACTGTCTGACCACAGCAGTGACACGTACCTTCTACTTTAATTAACAGCGTACTAAATTCAGTGACAACACTGACAGGTCTGTTTAATTTCCCTAAAATTACATAATTACATATTCTTTTGATTCAAGTTTTAAATACTAAACCACAAGAATAAAATATGATATTTGCATGTGTGTATATATATACACACATATATATTAAAAACTCAGTTAGTCATTACAAGCATTTAAGTGCACTGTAAGATACACCAACAAACAGCAATTAACTTTTTTGTAAGAGAAATATAATTTATTAGGACTAAGTTGAGAAACAGAATACCTGTCTCAATTCACAGTGTAGTTTTAAGGTTGGTTTAGAATCACTTCATATACCAAAGATCTTTTACTTCATCTTGCAGATAAATAAAATCTTTTTAAAAAGAAAAGCAAGTAAGTAAGTATACCTGACACTGTTCTTCATTACAGACCTGCAGTTTCATGGGTCCGTGGTCAGCAAGAAGCATGAAAAAATCTTTACAAGTGCTCAAAGTATCTTCAGTTATCTGTGTTTTTTTAAACAGATGCCTGTTTTTAAACACTTGTGGGGCTGATTAATTTAATGCTGCATAACCAGATCATAAGAGTTGATTAAACTATATTTTAAATTCAACACAGCACACAAATGGATACAGCACTGCTATTTTGACTGAAACTTCACAAACAAGGCTTAAAATGACCAGTCCAGGAAAACACAGAAAACAATTTTTATTGTGAAGGTATCACTAACAGGGTTAGGATTTATTCTCTACTACTCAGGAAGTACTATACCTCTTATTAGTTTTATTATTTTGAGAAAGACATTGCAAACTGCAGGAAGAAATGTTGTTACAGGAGGAAAACAGCAAAACTGAGCTATATAGGAATCATTGCTTACAGACAAATTATGTCAGAAAATGTGTCAAATACTTTTCAAAGCTATTTTATTGCTTTATCTTGCAGCAAGAGCAGACAACTGCAGAAGCATTCCAAACTGATATATTTTTTCACTCAAGTCTCTATTTCTTCATTGGTTTACCAGCTAGAACATAGACAGTAACAGGGTTTCAGCCTGTTCCTGATGTGTGAGACAACCTAAATTTATATTGCCATTTAAATCAGGTAGATGTGAGCTGAAGTAGAAGCAAATCTGAACCATATTTGCGCTGTATTAAAGTTCACAAGCAGAAAAGCTGTATTATGTAGAATGATTTTCAGAATGTACATGCCTCCACATGTGCTGAACACACAGAGCTTTTACTAGAGATACCACCACAAGTCCTAAGGATAAAATCATGTTAGCATGGTACTCTGTTGTTACTTTCATCTACTTCTCAGTCATAGCCTGGCGTAACACAGATATGCTGTGAAAGGTAATAGAGGCACATGTCACTAATTCTGTTACCTCTGCAGAAAGCTGCACAGTTACCACCTAGCACAACCATTTTTTAAGGCTGTGGCTCTACAAAGAATAAGTAGCACGGTTTCTTTATTTTCTTTTATTGCAGCCTATAGTAGAACTGTGGTTTGGTTTTTTTAAGCTTGCTGAAGAATTGGATTTGTTGCCCGGCAGGGAACACACAACTCAACATAAGCTTGATTTGACAATGAAGAGAATTCAACAATACAAGTCTGGGAGAAATAAGATTGTAAGATGCTACATCCTCTCCTTGAAAAGTTTTAGACATAACCTTGGGATATTAGCTAAAAGCTGGAATATGTCTTTTCTACAAGGAACTTGACACACAATTTCATAGCTGACAAGAACAAAAATCTGTGACTGAACCCCTGTGCCACTGTGGCTCCAGAGTACCAGGAATAGGCTGTGCTCTTCTTACAATATTGAATGCAGGACAATGCTCTAAATATCCAGCTGGTAAAATGGTATCTGTGGAAATCCAGTACACAATATTTGCAAGAAAAGATCAAAGACAGAGATCTAAAACTAGAATACTGGTCATATTAAGGTGAGGTGTGATGAACATAACCACATTGAGGTGAAAAACAATGATCTGAAGACAGGATGACTTTTACAGCCGGTTGTCCTCTGGTGATGATACATCTGCAATATTTCAGCTTAGAGAGGACTTGAGGGAAAATGTTCAAGCAATGACCTCAGAAAGCTGAAAAGACAGGCAAACAGAAGCAGTTTTCAAAAAAAATGAATAGCCAGTTAAGTAGTAACAGTTTTCTGCTTTTTTGGTAAATCCACATAGCATTATTTTTCAAGATCAACACTAGTTGATAGAAAAATACTCAGAGAGAAAGAACCACCTATCTTTTAAAAATTACAAAAAGCTTTTACATAGATTATTAAAAAAGGAACATATGTCCATTTAGTAAAAAAACTATGAAAACAGGAAGAAAATTAACTAAAACACT
>NW_005054332.1:4306249-4314492 GCF_000277835.1 Geospiza fortis
AACAAGGAATTGACCGCAGAAATCAATGGCAAGCAGTCTCAACAATAAAAACAAGAAAAATATCATTGCTCATTTATGGTCAGATACTTGGTTTAGTTGATGCTAAGTCTTTTGGAATGAAGTCCAGTGACTGCAAGATTAACCTGTATAGTCCTAGCATCATGGACAAAACGAAATATTACCTAGGACACTGCAAACTTTGACTGTCCCAGATGTCAGAGATGGAGCCACAGACGACGAATGCGCCAAGGCCCGGGGAGCGCCGCCCCAGCGCGCCCTCTGCCGGCCGCGCCCGGCAACTGCAGCCGCAGCCGCGCCGAGCCCCCCGGCAGGCTCCCAGACCTCACCACATCACCCGTGTGCTGACCAGAACTAAACCTGCCACCGTGCCTTATAAAGAGAGTCAGCTCACAAAACATGAAACTGAGGAAGCCACTCCAAACTCCACACTCGGTGTGTAAAAATGTCCAATTGAACACATGATGTAGGTTGTGGACTACAGCAGCCTGGAGAGAAAATTCATACAAAGAATCTGATTTTTAGTGTTTTGCCTGAGCTTGCTTTTCTGAAAGTTTCCTTAAATTCAAGCCCAATGCAGAAAACAGTGCGTTCACAAAGCTCACTTTAACAAGCTGAATAAAGACTTCAGAAGGCAAAACAACCTAACTTGAAAATTGACAGAATTATCCAGCGGTAAGGGGTGACCTGGTTTCAAAGAATACAGCACGGCAACCCAACTCCCTCATGGGTCACTCGGGCCAGTGACACACGCAGACGCCAATGTGGTGGACGGTCAAAGGCCTTTAATGTTACAATTCGGGGAGTTTTATAGATAGGGCTTCTCTCCGTCAGGAAGGAGGTCGTACGATGCTTAGCAAGGAGTGGAAAGTTACTGGTATTTCTATGTTAGAGGGGGTACAAGTTTGGCTACATTCCAAGGGTGATTGTTATCGGGGACAGAGGGGGGAGAGAGGTTTCTGCATCTCCGCGTGACATCCCGACATCTTGCGAAACGCCTGTCCCTGCCTGCTACATTATCCAAAAAGTATTTTGAAATTCCCACATTCTGCCTTTGGAATCCTGCAAATACAGGAAACTTTTGAGTCCAATTATGCAGTCACTGACATTTAATTGCTATAGCATTTCCATGTAATATTTAAAGTGCATAGTTTAATTACGTTTGCTAAGTGACAGGACATAGTAAAAAAAAAAAAAAAGGAGTACTGCATATTGACTTTCCAAATTTCCAAAAGTAAACAGAAATCAATTAGATTTTAAGTATTTTAGCTTCTAAGGGTAATGCCGCAAATTAGAGACAAATGCAAGTTTGAGAGCAAATCTAACCATCACATTTTTCACTTATCTTTACTGATAAATTTCCAGACATTGATATCTTATAAAGATTATTTAAGGAAGCAAAGAACTACCAAGCAGTCAAAAAGGATTCAGTAAGAGATCTACCAAGAAATGTCATCTAATGCCAAGTCTGTGAAACGTGACAGGATGTACCTGGGGGACTGAGAGATGAAGTTATGAACCCACTCTCCACCTTTGCTGGAAGGCTACACTCATCAGGAGAGGCTCCCAATGACTTAAGGGCAAGTCCTCCATCCATCTTCTGATGGAGCAGTAAGGATGAGTGGGGAACAGGCCAGGCAAACTCCCTCTAGACCCTGGGAAAGTCACAGAGCTTAGAATTCTGCAAATGCACTTACAATGAATTTGTTTTTAACCAACATGGTTGCCTTCTGTCACAAAAACAAGTAAATCTGTGAGTAAGGAGCAGCGGATCTCATTTGCCTTGGCTTTGACAAGACTTTTGATAATGGATCTCTGTATTTAAGCTGCAACTTTATAGTCCAGGTTAAATTAGATGGCTGAAAAGCTGTTGGAAGGCTGGAGTGATGCTAACCAGCTAACTGCTCACTGTAAAATGCAAGCAGCTAAGGATTCTATTTACAGCAAACCTGAGTAAGCCAAGCCTGGACTGTTCTGCATTGTACGTGTTGCCTGGGCTTATGTTGTGCCAACCATATTCCTTGGCTGCAGGAGAAATTCAGGTGACTATTTGCAATTGAAATTCACCAAGCACAACTGAGAAGTCCCCTACACAGGATGATGGCCAACTCACTGGAGAACAGCTCTTCCAGAAAAGAGCTGAAAATCTGCTAAGCAGTAGGTTCAACTTTGGCAGTAAAGACAGGTAGAAAACACAGAGGGTAGAATTTTACAAAACTTGCCCCAGTTTATCAACATCTTGCACTGCAGGCCCCCAAACTAGACATAATATTCTAAATGTGGTCTATTAAGCATAAAGTAAAGGGGGAATCGGTTCTCTCTACCTACCTGCCACACTTCTGTCGATACAGCCCAAGGTACTGCCGACCTTCTCTGCTGCCAGGGCGCTTTGTTGGCTTACACTGATACTGCTTGCTAAGACGTGAACTACACTCAGTCCAAACTGCAACACTTGTACTAAAAGTTTAAGCAACAGCATCACATAATCCCACTGTGGTTGCTTTTGCTATGCTATTTAAGAGGCTGAAGGAACACACATCAGTGACCAGTGAAAATCTTGGTGACACTGACTTAGATTTCAATGGTGCTATCCAACATTCAGAAAAAAAACAAATAATGAAAAGAGTTGAAGAACTAATCCTGAGCTCAGAGTAATCACTTGTCAGATGAGAGTATGTTACCATTTGCTATACAAAGTATTATGTTTCTGTGGTGAGCCACATGTTAAAAATAATAATAAAAAAAACCCAAACAACACATACAAAACCAAGAGCTGCTTCTTTCCCAGAGACATTCTCTATGGCTTCTAGACACTGTCACAAAGGCAAAGGATGTTATGAAAGAAAATAAAATGTATTTATTTTTTTCAAATATCCCATATCCTTCTCCTGCTTGTAATAGCATTCATGCCTGAGGAAAGGCTGTCCACCTGAAGGAAGTGCTCACAATGACCCTCACACAGCTTCTGCACAGATTTGCCAGCAGCGCTGGCAGAGCACCCTGCACCAAGCAGGACAGGAGCTTTCATCCTCCACTACTGCACATGTACTGCTGAATCCCTCTGCAGCAGAGCACAGGTTTATGCTCACACCCTATATGATGTATTCTCCCTTGCACCAACTGAATTCAAGTATCCCACATCTGTGCCAGACAAAATCCAACTCTCTTAAAAGCCGAGTACCAAGTTGTGAACTTCATTTCATAAGAATTACCCATTGCCTTGGAGTTATTATAAATTCCCAAAGCCACAGACCTAAAGATGGTGCTGGTTTGAAAAACAGGTAGTTTGAATATTTTTTATTATTGCCTCACTAATTATTAGTTCAATCATCTCTGTTCTTATTGCAGGCTCTAACAGCAATTATCCTATAACATAAAAAAATACATAGATTAATAAAAATGTCTAATAGTTTTCCACTAGAAAGGGCACTAATGACGAAAACCAGGGATTATTCCCCAGCCTAAATTTTGGCAAAAGCACATCATCAGATGAACCACTAAACTCCCCTCTTAATTCCTCCTGAAATAACTTAAGATCAAATGTCCAGCTGGATTTGCTATTTAAAACTGGTTAGTCTAAAACTGGCTAGTTGTACTACGAGTGATGAAGCACTGACAGGGAAGAAAGAAAGGGTAACTATGGGCATCAAGATGCCTGCTCTCCAAATCCTTTTGTTTCTTAGACAGTAACATCAGAGATCATACCAAATTTAAAAGCAGATTCACCCCAAGATATTTGTTCAGCAGCAACAATCTAGAGAAAAAATTTCAGTGAAGTTTAGAATCATATTTCAAAAGAAATAGTGTAATTTGCCTTTGAAATCACACATTAAAGTGTCTAACACAACAAAATGTATTGTTTGTGACAAATAAGAGACTGATTTTAAATTTAAATATATGCTAAATTAATTCATAGCTTTTATTTTTTCCTATTACATTTCTTTTATTTACTTGCTCATGCAATATGAGCTATCATCAACTTTTATTTAAAAACAAGTATTTGCTTTCTGTCAACAAGGGGTGTCACATGCCTAGCATTCTACAATACTGCCTGGGAGACTCAACTCCTCCAAAAATTACTTTAAAAGCCTGTCATCTTGAGTAAGAAGTGATTAATAGTTTTATTCATTTACTCTGACAACTGGTGGCATTCTTCTCACTTTGAAAAAAAGTAATTCTACATTTCCACCATCCCCAAAGAAGATTCTCCTGATTCATACTTCAGTTTTAAAGAGAGAAGGTGGGGGGCAGTGTGTTAGGATTTCCACATTTTTAAATTTTATTTTTACTGTCTATAAATCAAAAGGATGGAGTAAAAAGAAACATAAATAGTGTTTGGGATTAAGAAATCTGGTAACAGAACAACCTTCATCTCACTTTGCCATCGTAGCTACAAAAACCAGGGAAAATGCATTGGTTTTTCTGTTACTTAAAGCTCTAAGCAGTACATCCAAATTTACTCCTTTTTTTTATGTGTACATACATAGCAAAGGCTGCAGTCATTAATAAACCAAGTCATTTTGCTTAACTTGCAACAGATGGTAATAAAAAGACCTTTGCTTTCTGATATTTGTTCATGAATACAGATTATTTAAATTCAACATCAATCCTTACAAACAGAGAAATACTAGTATTTACATGAAAAGGAATTTGTTTACATAAATACAGAAAAAAATTACAGCCAAAAAGATCTTTCACAAGCTACATGTAAATTGGAACTGAGTATCTTCATTGGACTGTTTTTCCCTGAGACTTCACCTTATTTTCTGCATTCCTACAACTCAGACACTGGACAGCTAATTCAGTGTCCCTGCAAAAATCTACAGAGCACATGCAAGATTTTACAAATTTTTACATAGAACTGGAGGCTTTTAAATACATCATCACCTTCCAAAATCCATTTTTACAACAAAATATCTATGTTATAGTACTTTGCTGTCTCCTCCCTCAGACAGATATCATCAGACCAATGAGCTGATAGAAAACATTTATGTATGTTGACACTATCAAATGTACAAAACTCATGTAGGATCTATGGAATAATCCAAAGGGAAATCCAATCAGAAGAAGCCCCAAATCAATGATTACCCTACTTAAAAACATCCCTGCAGTCCAAACATCCAGGGATACAGCAGTACACTCCTGAGGCAGGTGAGCCAATGGCCACTAGAAGGAAAGTGATGATCCAGGAGGAGCCTGGCAGCAGAGCACAGGCCGTGCAGAGGCATCTGATGCTTTCCTGGAGACAAGTCATTATCCAAGCAGGGACCTGCTGCTTTCCAAGCCAGAGTGCAAAATGAAGCCACAGGTGGGAAGGGAGGGGGACAGGATTCCAATGCTACTAAAGCCAAGTTTAACTACTCTAGCTCATATTTGAAGCCTAATTAAATCATGTTTCAGGAATATTTTCTGTTGTAAAAATTCTGTTCAAATATACAGCCTCTGAAATATACCCTACTTTCCTATTATTAGGAAAAAGTTATTCTGAAAAATAATCTCTATTTATTTATATAGTCCACTTCCTCTATAGCACAGGTATGCAAATTAGCAATTAACTGAAGAAGCAATACATTAACACATAAAATATCCTTTGGGAAACTGCAGTAAAATGGAAAGTCATACAATGAGGCCACCCAGAAGTTAGCTGCAGTAGCAATGACAGTGACAAGCATTTCTAAAAATATTCACTTAATTTATATTTAAAGTCTGAAAATAAATATTCATTAAGTTCGAAAAGCATATTGCTACTTTTTTCTTAAAACCATTCAAAACACTTGAGTTGTGTAATCAGTAAAATTAGTGGGGCTTTTTAAAATTAGTTTATAGTATAATTTCTTTTAAACACATCTTGGCAAAGGCATTGTTGAGATAAAACTTGTGCATATTTCCCTCTGACACTCACTGCTTTAAGGAGTGCTCCAACCTCTAAAAAGATTCTCTAAGTTCATCTGCCAAGACCTGAGATGACTACCAGGTGTTCAATTTATTTCAAGTCTGATTTTGATCTACTGACAGTCATTTCCAATTTTTCCTTCTGACTGAAAAAATAATTTAAAATTTAGCCCTTCCCCAAAGGTCAGCCAATCTTTATCATTAGTAGCAATGGCAACAAACATGTTAATGTCACATGTGCAATGTACATTCCTTGACTTAGAAGATCATAACACGTTACTAAGGAGAACAGCCATTCTCCATATTTTATTACAAAATGCGTGAAAAAAAAACCCATGTAATTGGAGACATAGTCATCACAATTTTTAGTGATTCAACCCATTTCTTTTTGCCTGCTCCATAAACTTGCTAAGCCAGAGCACAGTGGACAAAATTAACTCCAGATAGATACTGCTACAGTTCTCACATAGCCAATGGCTGTGGGTCACAGGCCACCATGAGAAAATAATCAGGAAAAATGCAAATTTGTAGCACAGTGTCAACCTGAGATACAGGCTTTGTTTACTCACCAACTGCATATGCCACTGCAGTTCTTTCTCACTGACTAAAGTGCATAATTCACAAATTACTGTTACCAGCATATTAATAAATGACATTTAATAGTGCCACATTAACTGATGAGTTTCCACATTATCATACTACCACACAACACAGAAATAAAATTGCACTTGCAACTAATATATTCAATTCCAAATGTTTTCTGAAATTTGGGAAACAATTTACTTAGTTAGGCAAGCCTTCCACATGCTTCAAATACTGCAAATCTGGTTTTGTTAGCTTGAGTATAACGAAATATTCATGTGGATTTGAAGATTGAAGCATTTTCATACACATCAAACCAGACAGGACTGTGCAGAGACCACAGCAATTGTTTATGCTGCAAATTTTGTATTTAACAAACTCTTATAATCTGTATGAAAGATGCAAGAAGACAAGAGAAGTAATAGAAAAAATACTGAATACAGTCAAATTTCATTTAGCCTCCTAATATTATTTATAATTACTTTATGCTAACAATCTATGTGGTCTCTAGAAGGAACACATGCACTTCAATTAGTAGAGGAGATAAAACACTGAAGGATGTATTTCAGAAAATAGCAATGGGACAATGGCCAAAAAAAAGCCACAAAGGAAAGTCCAGTAATGAGTCCACATACAAGCTTCCGTCTTTTCTTAACACACGCTCACTCTCTAAATAATATCCCTGAAGATCACTTCTCCCACTCCAAATATCACCATTTTATTCAGTTGACCTGTGCCTTAGAAAATGACCTTGTAATACTCAGAAACCAAGACCAGCTGCTTCTCTGCAAAATTCTCACTGCAAACTTTACCTGAAAGATTCAGAGGACAAAGTCACTGTAATCACGTTTTACCTTACACTGCCTAAGTTATTACCTCACTAACCTTGTATGTGCATATTATAAAAATCATCCATTTATGTTACAGTGAATTACTTTAAGTTAACACTGGGAACACAACACCTGAAATGAATTTCAAGTGACAAAACCATCATCAATCATACTTTCTCAACATTAATGCCACCACATAAAGCCTTCTGCTCCACTGCTTCAAAATATAGGTGTTTCAGGAAGAAAATGTTTCACAGATCGTGCTATGTATACTGATACTTCTCTGAATTAGGAGATTCTTTGAAACTACAGCATAAGTCAACCAAAACAGAATATTTGTTTGACTAATATTTCATTTTAAAAGACAAATCATTACAAATATTAGTAATGCAACTTATTTGATTCCCATCTCTAACTGTTTAAAAGATTACATGCCAAATCAGGAACAGAATCAAGAAAAAATGTACAAAATTAGAAAACACCAGTGAGGTCTTCCTTTTGCAGCGAGGCCTCAAAACCCAGCAATTTTATTTGTAGACATTTTTTCAGATTACAAAAGATAGTAATTCAAAGTAAAAAAGTGCTGGTATTAAATTAAGAAGAAAAATGCTCTATCAAGATTGTATGCATTAATATTGAATCAATTTCTTATGGCACCAATTAGTGCTGTTTCGAGGTTCTATTTTAATTTGCAAACAGTAAGATGTTATACGATGTTCTGACAAAGAGTTTTCACAAAAGCAACTTTTTTGCAGTAATTTAGAGACCAGCCAAGTTATTACTGCAATTGCTAGGCAAAAAAGGGGAAGTATTTAAAAACAAGTATAATAAATCTATGTCTCAGTTATGCTAGCATAGATAATTTCAAGTCTTTGTAAAATAAACTCTTCAACACACCATAAAAGCACTCACACAGCAGGA
>NW_005054332.1:4314502-4330348 GCF_000277835.1 Geospiza fortis
TGTTCAAAAACCACTAAAACTTTAGGACAAAGCATTTTCTGAATTAAGGTGAAACAACAAAGATTTGATCTATTTGATTCAAACACTACTGGGAGGCATCCCAGTCAGAGTCGGGTTTTTCAGTACATAAGATCCTCACATCTTGAATTTATCAGGGAGCTGCTCCAGAGAAAGAGCCCAGGAAACACAGAAGCTAACATGGCTGTGTGAGCTGGAACCAGAGTGCCGAGCCTTCTTCCCGCCAGTATCCAACCCCAGCAGAACTACAAAATGACAAAATACTGCAACGGCTACAGATAACTCACCCCAACCTAAGGGCCAAATTCCCACACAGATAAAGATAGATAAAGATTGATAAACAATTACCACTGCAAGTGAAACACTCAATGTGAGGGAAACAAATGTAATTTACTGTCAATTAGACTCAGGTGGTGAGGAGCAGAGACAAACAAGACAAGGCCTTTGCTTCCCTCTCTCCTCAGCTGCACTGTGCCCCTTCACCCCAGATTCCCACACCTCCCCCAGGGCAGCAGGGGCAGCTGTGACAGGTCCAGAACAGCTCCTCTCCACGGCTCCTGCCTGCTCAAGATCCCCTGCTCTGGCATGGGCTTTCTCTCATGGGATACAGTCCTTCAGGAAAACAAAAATGCTTCAAAGCATGGGTTCTCCACAGGCTGTGGTTCCTTCAGGACTCTCCACCTGCTTCTGTGTGGGCTCCTCCTTTCATCCTGTGTCCGTGTGTCAGCTGCTTCTTCCATCCTCTCCCTCTTTTGTCTCACTTTAGATTTCTCTGGAGCAATCCTCTTTTATGCAGTACTGAGTCCAATACAGCTCTGATATAGGTTTGTGATTAGTGTCTGAGCCATGACACTAAGCTGAATCTTCTGATTTTTTTAAATCAAAATTTAAAACTACTTTCCTCAAACATGAGATGCATAATTTTGTATGTTAGTCTAAACACAGTGAAACCCTCATGAATAAAACATTAAGCAAACTTCTGTGAATTTAAATTGTGTTATATTATAAAACAATTGTTGAGCTAACATTACAGCTCACATGTTACAGAAAATGTTTCTACAGTTTAATCAACACTAATGGCACAAGGAAATTATTTACTATCAAATGGGTCAGAGAATACATACAGAAGGCCTTTGCAGTATTTATTTCACACATAAAATTAACATCTTCAATTGTACTTGGAACTGCCAAGAAGGCTTGACTAATATCAACTCCTCTTATTATGAAACCTCAAGAAATAGCCACAGTTGGGATGTCAAACTTGTTTTTAAATGATGAAAGAGAACATCTGAATGCTTCATGGGCTTGACAAGTAAGTGATTAAAGTGTAACTGACTGAACTGAATTTCTGCCAGTGTCAACATAAAACTTTTTTAAAAAGTAAGTGCTATGAATTATTTACTGTTCTTTCAAAGCTCAGTGTCACCACATCAATTCACTCTCATTCTATTCCTCCCTTACAACCCCAACTAGAATCACTCTAGTAGGCAGGATGGTGACATACATCTGCAATGTAGTGAGCAATGTAACAAGGCTAGGCAAGCACCCAAATTATTCAATCCTTTGGAGACCTAAGAAGAGCATCTTTAGCACAAGCACATTCCAAGGTGTTGCAGAACACCTTGGAAAAGACACAGCAGGGCATCATAATATCATTTCTGCATAGGCATAACTCCTTCCAAAAACCTGTGCATGTGACTACTTAAGAGTAGCACCAAATCAGCTCCATGAAGTAAAACATGGATCAAGTACCAATAATCAATAATAGTGCACAAACAACCCATACTGGAAAACTATAGTGCTTTAACATTGAAAAATTGTGCCACTAATGAGAGCTGTAAGAAACAACATGCTTGAAAAACCATCTCCCCAATATCTGTAACCAGGGTATTCTGTCCATTAGAAGTATGCAGCAGACTGTCAAAACCAGAAGTATTGCCCAAAATCACAGAATCAATTATGCTACAAAAGACCTGTGAGATGATCAAGTCTAACCCATGACCAAACATCACCTCATCAAACAGACCATGGCACCAAGTGCCATGTTCAGTCTTTCCTTAAATACCTCCAGGGATAGTGACTCCACAACCTCCCTGGGTAGCCCACTCCAATATCTAATCACCCCTTCAGTGAAGAAATTCCTCCTGCTATCCAACCTGAACCTCCCCTGGTGCAGCTTGAGGCTATGTCTTCTTGTCCTGTCACAAATCACCTGGAAGCAGAGGTCAACCTCGCTACAACCTCCTTTCAGGCAGTTGTAGAAAACAATAAGGTTTCCCCTGAGCTTCCATTTCTTCAGGTTGAACAATCCCAGCTCCTTCAGCCATTCCTCGTGGGACTTGTGCTGCAGACTCTTCACCAGCTCTGTTGCCCTTCTCTGGACACACCTCAATGTCTTTTCTTGAATTCAGGGGCCCAGAACTGGACAGAGGACTCGAGGTGTGACCTCACCAGTGCTGAGTACAGGGGGACAATCACTGCCCTGGGCCTGCTGGCCACACTATTGCTGATACAAACCAGGATGCCCAAGGCCTTCATGGCCACCTGGGCACACACTGGATCATGTTCAGCTGGCTGTAAACCAGCACCTTCAGGGCTTTTCTGCAGGGCAGCTTTCCAGCCACTCTGCCCCCAGCCTGTGGCACTGCCTGGGGGTGCTGTGAGCCAAGTGTAGGATCCAGCACTTGGCTTTGTTGAACCCCATGCCATTCATCTCCACCCATCTATCCAGCCTGCCCAGATCTGTAGAGCCTTCCTACATTCCAGCAGATCACACTCCAACCCAACTGATGCCATTCATGAATTTACTGAGAGTATACTTGAGTCCCTCATCTAGATCCATCAGTAAAGATGTTGAACAGGACTAGGCCCAATACTGAGCCCTGGGGAACACCATTAGTGACCAGACACCAATTGGATCTGGCTCTGTTCACCACCACAGTTGGGACCCAGCCGTCCAGGCAATTTTTAAGCCAGTTACATCAAAATATGTAACAAAAGACAAAATTTTTAACCTAATTTTACAAACCCCTTCTTTGGAAATAGCATATACCTAATTCAGATTGTGACACCATTACAGTCTTAAATTCTCAAACTCCAATACAAGGATTGTCCACGAGAAAATGCTGAGAACAAAGCGTGAACACCCAGATGCTGCAAAACCACTAAAACAACTCCCAAAAGAACACAGAAGTAATGCTTACCAAAGTGGCAATGTTATCAGATATATTCATTAAGAGACAAATTAAACAACAAAACAGGTGATGATGTTCAAGGCTTTATTACTTAAGTCTGGCCATGATGCACAACTTCTGTGCAAAGTTATGAAGACCTCTGTATCATCAGAGTACATGAACTGAAACGCATTTCTCTTGGCTGATTGCTCTTTTGCAGTGGACACCAAAAAGCACCCATGTCCTAAAAAGCACAGCTAAACCAGCTGTACTTTTTAGTACTATTTGATCTAGGCAGAACTTGGGCCTAGATCAAATAGTATTTCAACAACTACTTTTCACAAACAATACTTGAATTGTGCTACTGTGTCATAACTTCTGCCTCTTCAGTAGAGATATAGCTGAGGAAAATTGTTAAGATTATTCTCTGGACTTATATATACACAATCCTTTCTTTAAAAGTGTATTCATACAGTTTCACTGAAATGTAGTTATGTTTGTAGCTTTGTTCCAGTGAAAACTACACTAGGTATCCAGCTACCAAGTATCACGCTTCAATTAAGCCTCTGGTGTAACAGAGTTAACATTAGACTGACCTCAGTAAAACATGCTGGAACTTCAGCCTTCATTTCCAAAGATTCAATAATACCCCCAGCATCTCTCAGCTGGGCACTCTCCTGGCTAAAATTAGCTGAAACAGTTTGGTAAATACAGTTTCTAAATTAGTAAATTAGTAATCAAAACCGTCCAAGTTCAATTAGGAGCTTTGGAATAGGACAGAAATCACTAATCTTTTATCCCTTACCTAGAAAACATGGTGAACTTTAATAAACAAAGCTGACATATTAAAAGACTAATGTGAACCAAGACCAGTGTGAAGCACTGCAATAACTTCTAATACAGCAATTCTGTAGAAGATCATTTTCCTAGGTCATGAGTGTTCAAATTTCTAAACCATGACTACTGAGTATTACATAAAGAAGTACTTCTCTCCTATAATGCATTTATTGCCTTTAAGGAAGCAATCTGGGTGAAATGAATAATATGTAAGATAGTGTGTGTGTGTTCTCAGATTTCTCCTCAAACTAAGTCAGGGCCTACTCATTGCAGTTCTTACTGTTTTTCAGACTTCTCAGCTATTCACACAACACACAAATTTCAGACATTCACCAAGCTTCTCAAAAGTATTTTGAATATATGCAGATCATGTGTATACTTAGCTACATTTCTGTGGAATACATTCTTTCTTTTTAAATGCCACACAAGTGTTATCAGCTTTCAGCAAAAACATTATGCATCAACTCAAATACAGGCATCTCTAGTTGCAGTTCTGTTAAAGAGTTCTAATGAAAATGTTCATATAAGAGTATCAAAATTTTCACTGTACATTAAAAAATTACACAAACTCTAGTTATATTCAAAATTGATAAGACTGCAGTATGCTAATTTTCTAATTTGATAAAGGAATGCATTTTTGCTTCCCACTGTTTGTTTACTAAATGTTTGTAGTCAACCTTGGCATTAATGTAACATAACAATACAAGGCTTTGAAAACATTTCTGAAAAGCAATCCAATCTGCCTTCGTGTGCAATGCTGCATTTTCTATGACTAAAATTTTGTGTATTAGACATGATCACCCCCTTTTAAACCCTGTGGAGAGTCTCAGAGATATTGTAGAACAAGAAATTCCTGAACTGATCACCAAATTACTAACAGAAGGACATTCACATACAGTGTTTACCACAGACATTCTAACTAGATATGATAACTCAAATGTTCATGCAACAAAAACTTTACCTTTGCCTGACATATTCTGGCTTATCCTCATTTGAGCTCATAGAAAATTCAGTGTTAAAAGGGACCCACAAGGACCTCAAAGCCCAACTCTTAGATGCGTGACCTGTACAGAGACTGAACTCATGATCCTGGCATTATTAGCACCATGCTCCAACCAAGTAAGCTAACAGAACATAGAGTAAAAATCCACAACTACTTCACTTGTTCCAACAAAAAAATGTTGGAAAATGTTGTGGAAGAAAAGATAGATACTAGCAGAAAAAAGTTGTGTGCAGAAAGCTAAGATGCTGAATAAAAGGGCATGTTACTATCTCTGTGCAAAACAATTGCTAAAATCCTCTAACACAAATTTCTTTAGAATGCACATTATATGCTAAACATCATTTGAAATTAATGACACAGCTCACGATAAACGTGTTTTAGTGCTACCAGTACTTGTACTAAGGTTTCTGGTATTCTCCAGATGGAAACATATACATTTTAAACCCAAAAAGGCTATTGTCCAGGAGTGTCACCAAGCAATACCACGTGAGTTGTGAAAATCAGACTTCATCTGACTTACCGCCAGTGCTTTAGACAATTTTGTTCTGTAGTTATTCAAAACAATCACATCAATCTCCTTAAACGGCACATAGGCAAAGCCATCTTTAATAAATACTCTTCTGGCTCTAAATAAATCCACCGCATCTGCAAGTCCAACCTGAGAAGGAAGAAAAAAACCCACATTGTGGAATAGCAAAACAACACAGTACGAATGTTTACAGCCCTAGGATTCAAGATGGACCAGTAAAGCTTTAAGCCATTTTCTGTCTTTTAACGTTGTCTCCAGGCAAAACTCAAAAGTCTGTGAAATTAAATCTTGACTTAGGAATAGCTAATCATTATTTTGGTGGGAAAATATTGCTTGCTTACAGAGTCATGCAACTAGGCAAAATAAGGTTCTTCAAAGTTTTTTGTGTCTACAAGTATTGATCCAATTATGTAGCTTTTCATCACTTACTGATTTGATATTTGAAAATGGATTTCTGTTTCTAACATCTGGAAATATTTGATTCACATAAGCTATGTACAAAAGGTTTTGCAAGCCCTTCTGGAACCCAACCAGCTTCACTCCAAAGAACCAATGGGCCACATTACAAATTTTTTCCTCTCCCCTTGCTCTCTTGCAAAACAAATTTCTGACTAAGACAATCAGACCAAACCTAATTCAGCAACAGATGTTTGATAATGTCTTCATCCTGAACAATCTGACAGCCAGGTAAATTAAGTCATTTGTCTGGGAACATTAAAACTTAAGATCATTTTTGTGGCAAAAGTAAGGGATGGCAGAAGAGGACAGAAGACATTATCAGTAGATTGAAGCTTCCTTCATTTTCCCAGTCCCTCCCTCCACCCTTATACTCACATGAAGTAGAGGAACTCTCATTCGTCTATTTACTGTGGCTATTAGGTAAACTTAAAATTAGTAACTTTGCATTTAACTGAGAAAATAAATGCAGATCTGTGGGACTCAGCAATTTTTTACTTACCTTATAGAACATTTGTTCTTTTACTTTAGGCAGAGTGAAGCCAGGAGTTGACGCACTCAGCTCATCAGCCAATTGATTTTTCAGGTCTTCACCAATCTAAAATTAAGAATTTGTTTTAAAACTGCTAAAATACTTCAGGATAAAGGCTTCTTTATTTTATTAGCATGATCTAAAATATTACTTAACTTGTAATATTATCAGTTTAGTTGAAAAAAGGGCTACATATTCAGTAAGTGATCACTAATAATTAATTAAGCAGAAACCAGCAAAACATAAGTGGTCAATGTTAAGCAACCTTACCTCTGAAGTAGAAGGGCAGATTTTAAACTACAATAATTTTAAACATTACCAAGAACTGTAAAACACACTTTTTAGAAGTCAACTTCTGTAAAATAAAACTTGTGACAATCTTTGCTTGTCTCTAGGTATTCATTAAAACAAAGCAAGATGAATAAATGGGAGTTAGTAAGGACTTCATCAAATTTTAACAAAAAGAACAGTTTCCGCTTATTTTTAAATACAGATTTAACAAAACTATATCTAATCTTATATTCAGGAATTTAACTTTCCTTTTTCTAAGGAGTGAGAAAAATGGTATCTTTATTGTCCTTTAAGGGTTAGTGCTTTTGCAGTTCTTGAAACAAGTAAGTAAAGCAGCAATGCTCTAATTTAACAACTTGAAGGACTTGAAAATCACAATGTTACATTTCATAATAAAAACACTTAAAGAGTGCATATGCATAAATACACATCATAGAATCACAGAATATGCTGAGTTGGAAGGGAGCCATCAGGATCAAGTTCACTTCCTGGCCCTGCACAGGACACCCCAAGAGTCATCCCGTGTACTTGAGAGCATTGTCCAAACACTTCCTGAACTCTGTCAGGCTGGTGCTGTGACCACTGCCCTGGGGAGCTGTCCCAGTGCCCAACCACCCCCTGGGTGAAGAACCTTTCTGTGATATCCAACCTAAACCTCCTAAACAGCTTCAGGCCATTCCCTTGGGTCCTGTCACTGTTCACCACAGAGAAGAGAGCAGTGTCTGCCCCTCCTCTTCCCCTCAGGAGGAAGCTGCAGACCCCAGTGAGGTCTCCCCTCAGTCTCCTCCAGGCTGAACACACCAAGTGACCTCAGCCACTCCTCATATGGCTTCATCTCCAGACCTTTCACCATCCTCGTGGCCCTCCTTCAGACACTCCCTAATAACTTTATATCTTTCTTATATTGTGACACCCAAACCCACACACATTTGCATAACGTGCTTTTGATGAAGTATAATGGGAGTAGTCCCTGACTGCAAGCATTTTAAATGTTAAGGAAGGCAGAATACCTTCTCAAAACGTAGACAGACAGAAGCATCACCAAAGCATCACACACTGCGTGACACTGCTCTCCACGAGCTGGATGTGTGCTCCAACACCTTCAGAGAGCTGATACAAGGCTGCAGTCAAGGCAGTTTCTAGAGACTAGTCAGGAACCAAGCCCAGGCCACCACATGCAACAGATGTGCAGACTCCAAATGCAAGATAAAGTCACCCAATGTCTTTCCTCTCCATGGGAGGGGATGTGCTTAAGCAGTTTTATTCTCTGAATGGAGCAGAATATCTAATTTATTGACCAACACTGACACAGTTAAATGGGCATTTCAACAAAACTTTTTTCCTTCTCAGTTGAAAAACCCAAGAAAACAAAAACAAACCCCACCTGTCTCAGAAGTCACAGAAGGACCATTTAATTTCAAACTTGGACAAGTAGCTCAGTGAAAAACAGTGATTTGATATATGCATATGAAATAGCCAAGGCAGCAATGTTGGTTACCCTGTCTGCATCTTGATGCAATCTGCAGTACTCTCCCAGGAAAATTAGCTTTAAAAAATAATAAAGATGCCAGCAAGGCAGAAGAACGTAGCTCTGAAGAGAAAGGAAATACACAATAGCACTTATATTTCTGCATGTAAAAATGTAAAGCTCAGCAGCCTGTAAAGAAAGCATTCTTCTTTAACAAAGTAGCTGTATCAAAACAATTACATGTGTTTCTGTTAATGAGAGCATTTTGTAGAAAGTATTTTCTCGTTTCATTTACAGTCTTATTCTTGTTAGACTTTGAAAAATTCCTGCTTTTCATGACACATTGAAACTATATACAAATTTCACACAGTGGTACCAAAACTCCATTATTCCTTCCAGATGATCTATTTCTTGTCTAAGTAAGCATAAATCTAAGTCACTGCAGCCTGTAGCCTGCCTTTCACCTACCAGAGACCTAAGTTTTCATTTTCATTCCAAAATAGTGGTTTCCATTTTCAAATGTAAGAGCTTTATGCATTCTTATTAGAAATCCCTTAGGAGAGCCTGCCCACCAAGTCATTCCCAACCCTCACTGACTGTGTAAATACACTGACCAAATAAAAACAGTATAACACGTTGTATAGCAATGGTGGTTACAATTCCACTATTTCTTCTAGGATATCTTACTAAAAATAACTCCATCAAACCAAGCCAAGGACAGCATGGAGTGTTTTTCCAGAGAGCTATTAAAGGAGTCTAGAAAGTGTTTTACAGACAGACCAGCAATATTGAGGGGAGAACAAAAAGAGGGAAAGGCAAGGATTCCTCCGTTTTTTGTTCTTCCAAAACAAATTAACTTAATTTCATCAACAAAGCCATTTTTTTCAGTATTACACTTGATTACAAGGGGGATTTATTCTAAACCTCACAAGCTGACTACATCCTTCTTTATTAGGAATTTGACTGTATCAATTTTGTACTGATACAGTGACAGTCATTTTAGATTTTCTTGCATGTCACTAGCAAACAATTTAACATTGTTGAGGTAAAAGTGATTCTGGTGAACCCTCACAGAAAACAGGTTAATGGGCCAAGACTAAAGATTTAGATAAGACTGTGGACAGTGTAACCAAAAATACATCTTTATCCGAAATTTTTTTTAACTAACACAAATATTGTTGCAAAGCACTATTTATGATATACATAAATGATACACATAAAGCTGTTAAATCATTTACTTCTTAAAGGCTCAAGTATCTTATAGCTTAGGCAAACACTCAGCACCCCCACAACCACCTTGCTCCTTGCCTTTTCACCAAATTCACAATACCTTCGTGTTTTCAGCTAATAGAGAGAAAGAGGAAGAAGAAACAAGGATAATCCTAGCCCCAACCTAAAGCTGGAAAATTACTCCAGAAGGCATTCAAAAATAAAACTGACTTCCCTAAAGACTGAAACACAAAAAATAACCTTCCATTTGCATTAATGATTTCACCATTTTCACATCAGACTGACTGAAGGTGCAATGCAAAGAAATACACTACTCATAGTCTAAAATCAGACTCAAGCTTTCAGTTAGGCCATGCCTGTATGCTGCATCCAGAGCATCATGAAACATGTATCCCAATTTTTCTTGGTTCACAGAAGCTAGAAAAGCTTCTTTTTTACTGTTGCTTTTGGGGTTTTTAATTATTTAAATAAGAGTACTACAGTTTGTATATTTAATAATTTCATCCTAAAATAGCACCTGCAAATACACATTCCAGTAATCATTAAAAAATGAGATATAATTAAATACAGCTTTTAGGATTCTAATCAAGATTAGAAAGATAAACAAGCTGCTTAACTTCTGACAGAACTTGGTGATCTTCACCAGATAAAACACTGTTGCTCAAAATATTTTAATAAAAAAATAGACTCCTTCTGGGGGTCTCACCAGGTCATCATCTGACCTTCCACACAGAAACTGAATTAAACTCACCTCACAGAAAAGAATTCACTAGTTTTGCCTTGTAGCTCTGTAGCCAGTTTAGTAAGCTGCTTATCACTGTGTCAGACTCTGCTTTGCACAAGCAAAGAATACCAGGAAAAGGATCTTCCCTTTTCAGTGACATGGGTCAGGTATCATAGCTTGACACAATTCAACAATTCATTGCAAATTCCTGAGACTTTGGTAAAATAAAGATAGAAAAAGAGAGGAAGGAAAAGAAGCAAGTACTCAGGACAAGTTCCATTATTTCTACTTTTCTTGCTTTCTACATGCAGTTTATTCATTGACTTTTAATCACAGAACTGTCCTGGAAACACAAAGACACATAAATTTAGATTAAAATATGAATAATTTAATATGCAGGGCTTGGTTAAACAAACACAGTCAGTGAGGTAGTCCAAAAACTTCAAAATAAATTCGATATCACTACTCTGTTTTAATGAAGAGATAAAGATGTACGCACACATTATACTGCTATATATGTGCAACACAGTTTTACTTACACTAGAAAGGAACAAGAACTCCATGCACAAAGTTCTTTCCCTTTCCAAGACTCAGCTTCAGGTATTTATGTGCACATGCCATCAGTGCCCCTAGAAAGTGAAGTTCCTAAAATTTGCTTTTAGTTACAAAGCCCCTGACACTCAAGTGGCAAAACACCCTTCCCAAAAACAAGTGTTGTCAATCTGTACTTTGCTGAATTGCAACTCTAGGCACGAAGCAGAAAAAATAATAATTTCCTAATCAATCTTCTCCATTGCCACACATCACACTACAAACCAAGTTAGCACTAGAATACCAAAGTTTTAACCTAGATACCATTAAATTTGAGAATATAAAGTGTAATCAGCCAGTTAATGAATTGCTTGATTAGCAAAGGACAGCATTCCCAGCTCTCCCACCAATTAAAAGGATGGAGAGCGTTAAAGAAAACACTCCAGAGACTTGTAAATCTGTCATTCACAAACCTGATGATTATTAATTTCATTTTGGCCAAGCACAAATTAAGAAGAAAATTTTATCTTCCAAAATACTACAACTTTATATCTTAGCTGAAGTTCAGCTTGCTGGCATACCTAAAAATATAAAAATATAAAGGGCAGTACTTGGAATTATCTATTCTTATCCATCAATTGAAACATCGTTTGGGCTTTTTTTTAGAGTCAAGAGTGGGCACAGAAAGAACATTTTATGATCTGCCTCACTATGCAGCTCATTCATGGTTACCACAATGACAGAGAAACTCAGTGATACAGGTTCCTACATTCCTGACAAACATTTCCCAATACCCATTTAAAGGAAAGCTGAACAAAACAATTACTACAGAATTACCTAGAAACACTATCACATACAAGTTAGAGTCACACATGACTGTAGAGCTAACAGAAGACTCTTCTGATAAAAATATCAACAAGTTTTCTTTCATTTAAAAATCCGGATAGTAACATCAGATGCAATTTTAAAGAAACTTGTTAACAAATGTTTCTCTAGATTCAATCACAGGATTAGCCAGGAAGAGTGTTTCCAAGTTGGCAGACCATTTTCTGAAGCTTATCCCAAACAGCAGCTAGCAAATTCTACTTGCAGAGTAATTACATCCTGCAGAAACCATCCCATCAGCTTTTCTGCTGCTGTATTAAGGAACAATATTAACATCTCCAAAGCTACAGCATTCACTGCTATGTAAAAAATAAATTCATTTTTCAAACATGATGAACTTTAACCACTACAAAAGAACTTAACACCTTGATTATCCAAAAAAATTTTTCTTCTTTTTCAACATATGGGTATCACTTTTAAAAATATACTATTGATTTCCCAATTTTCTCTTTTCTCATTCCCCAAAAGAATCTCTAAAATATTTATATAAAAAAGAGAAGACACTTGACACCTTTCTGCTTGTCTATACTAAGTTACTTCCAAGAATCCAAAATTACCAACTGCTAAGAAATGAAAATCTGTAAGGATGAGGTTAGGATTTGCTATTTTTTTCACATTTTCCAAGCCTTTAGATAAATGGCAGTCAAGTATGATCTGCTCAACTACTGAGTGCTAGAGCACACAATCACACAAGTAACGTGGTTGCCCTTTCCACTTCTACCTTTAAGCTCAAGAGCCTGGTGTAGAAGATCCTATTTTCCACTGCATTTTTGGCACAGCTGCCATTTCAATTTTACTTTAGAAATCCAGAGTTACAGCAGAACATCTGCCTCAGGATTCAGACTGTATTCCAAATGTTGTCTAGCTGCTTTCAGCTAGATTAAGAGGAAGAATGTTTTTATTCATCCTATCTTTACTGCAGCCTTTTCTGCAACTTTTATTTCAAAGCACATAACTTTTTCAAAGCAGTTAGAAATGTACTTCATCCAGAAAGAGCATATATAGCACCTAGGGCAAAAGGATTCAGCCTTACAGTGGTCTGTAAAGTTCCTATTTAACTCAAATGATGAATTACACAAAGCTATTTAGTGAGAATCATAGTGCCCCAGTGCTCTAAATGGGCCTAAGTAACTGCACATTTTGTGGTGTAGTTTGACTTTACTTCCACAAGTCAATTTTAAGCAGCAAGGAAGACCTTCTAAGGGTCCATTTAGATTTCTGCAGATAATCAGCATCTGCTTCTAATCAAACTGAGATGATTGCCAAATTAAAATTTTAATTAGCATTTTGCATCATTTACAAACTGTTGTTCATTAAGTTTATGAAGGTGAAAAAGGACATCCCTAGTAGCTATACATTCTTTAATCACATCTATTACTCAATTCTACAATTTCATAGAATTTCACCAACACCATATGTGCAAATAAATACATGCAACTAGAATTACTGCAGCAAAATGCACCACTTTTCTCCATAACTAATAATAAAGTAATGCTTACAGCCCTAGGATCCATTCGAGAAGAGTAAAGCCCCCATACATCCTGCCAGTGCACCAAAAAATAAATTTTTTTTTTTTTTAAATCAAGCTTTATTTTAGAAGTCTGTGAGAGAGCATTACCACTTATTTTAAACTTAAATATTTTAATCAAACCTCATGCCATCTACCCATCCCTCAAAATGTTAGCTCACTAGAATACCCAGGCTGCTTGGCAATCAACCCAATTACTTTTAGATGAGAATAACTCACTATGTTTGTTAAAGCACTAATAGTGTATGTCTCACTGTCTTATTTACCAAACTCTAGCACTTAAAAAGCCACCCTACTCCTAAGCCTTTCCACATACAATTTTGTTTCTGTTATGACTCTAAGCATGAAGTTAAACAACAGAATACATACTTTTGGCAGTAAGGCACATTTCCCACTTAGGTATGCATCCCTTATGACTTTTGCTGTCGACTGTAATATAAGCATCATTGGTTTTCAAGCAAAGGGACAAATACAAGATTTAAGTAGTGGAAAAGCAAGATACAATTCAGAACCATTTCCTAAGCAAATGTAAACCATAGCCTGCTTGCATAGTTATTGTCTTATCTTGGTATAAGTTTCCCCACAGTAATATAGACTCCAGACAGTTTCAACTTTTCCCCATCCTGTCTGGGAAAGGAAGAAATATTATTTGATGCCCCTGAAATGAAAAGCCATAAACCCTATCAGAAGAACATTCTGGATTAAACACCTGTTCCAAAATGGATATAGTCACAGTCCTTTAATGGTTAGACATGATATTGAGTATTCTCTCAAATGTATCTGTCCTTAATAGTGACACAAACTAGTTCCCATTCTCATTAATCCACATCTGACTTTAGGATCTTCTGTACCAAATAAAGGCCGTCAAAACATTTTCCCAAGAAGCTGAACTACGAATATTTATACAACTGCCCTACTACCAAGATAAATGTTTTTGAAGAAAGCATAATAGTGATATCAGAAAGTCTCTCACAGGACTACTCTGATCATAAAAATGGAAATTAAAGAAGTTTAATTTCTACTGCTTAAAGCAGCTAAAAAAGCACTTCAACTGCATCAAAGAGCTACTGTAGAAAAAAAAAATTCCATCACTAATGCATTTTGCTCTTTCCATTTCATTTTGCAGTTCTCATTCCTTCCTCTCAAATGCCTGCAGATGCACTGAAGACCTTTAGCTCCCCCAGCTGACTATTCCCATCTGCCATTCCTTCCCCATTACTATGATCCAAAGCATTTCTTAAAATACTGTGCCTTATAACAGCATCTAAAAATTAGGACATCTGATTCTGCAATAACTGGTTATTACCCAAAAAATAAATAACTTCTAGTTTAGATGCCTTAAAACGTCGTAATATTTTTTAAATTTCAAGAGGCTATTCAGAAGTAAGAAAGTTCAATTAAAACATGATTTTTTTTCTGCTCTGTGGAGTGAAAACAGCAACACAGATGTATTCAAAATGAAATATACTACACTTACAAGTTTTTTTATTTTGCACAATGCAGAAAGATAACAGTGAACAGAAGCACTGCAGGAAATATAAATCCAATTATACAACATCCTTATACCACAGATTAAGACATGATAATGCCTATTAATTTTCATTTCTTCTGGAAGCAACAAAGAGGTACTAACGGTCTGAAGATAAAGAAACCAGAACATTCAAAATGATGACCAGAATAACTCCAAAAAATAAATTCAAAATTAAATTCTGCATTCTACTCCACTCCATATTCCAGTATGCAAGTTAAATTCCTGGAAAGGTGTGGCAACAAATCAAAGCATCTAATAATACTTAGGAAAAAAAATGAGATAAGCAGCAATGCACCTGTGTCCAAAAATTCCAACTGTGTTAAGCTGATTTCACAGCCTTTATCACAGTGCACAGACCCCAGGGGCATAAAAAAAAGCAGGTATCATATTGTGTCAACACCCTTGAAGTCATCAGAATACACCTGCATATGCAAATGACCAAACAGTTCCAAACAGTTCCAGTGCATCTTCTATACCTGGGTTCAAAACCCATTGGAAAGGACATGTGTAGAAGAATTTAACTCCAAAGAGAAAAAGGATGTCTTAAGCCAAGTTCCACAACCAAATTAAAATTTGATACTTCAACTTCCTAACCTGTATATTAAAACAGGAGCAGATCACATACTAAAATGCCATGAGGCTGGAGGCACTGCAAGAGCTCTAGACAATGGGATCAGAGAAGAAAAATCTGATCTAAAATTGAAGGCTGTAAAAATGGCAAAGGACACTCACAGAAATGACAGAACACCACACAAAGAAAGGCTTAAATAAGAAACAAGAAAGTACAATGATAGATAGAAGGCAAATATGAAGAAAAGGAAAAAAAAACAAACTAAAAGGAAAAAAAAAAGCCCTACCCTTCTCAACTAGTGGATAGAACACGAAGAAATATGTTAGGTTTGACATTATTTTTAAAAAGTTAAAAGGAAACTAAAGCAGCAGAATGATGACCACCACTGTGAGACTTGAAGATACAGACGCAGGGAACCTTGCAAGCAAAGCTGTGACATTTTCATGGACAAGACAAATGGAACTATTGTCATTTTCAAAATGCTGTCAAAAGTGTTGAAGGGGAAAAAAACCCAAACACCCCCCCCCCCCCCCACAACA
>NW_005054332.1:4330420-4332151 GCF_000277835.1 Geospiza fortis
TGCTGAACCTGAACAGGTTTTGTGGCAAGTTTTCACAAGCACCAAGTGGAACAGACCCAGAAGTTCATTAGATGCTCCAAATCAGCAGAAGATGTATCACAGACCTACAGCTGCAGATGCTAAAAGGACAAATCTTCCATTTGATATCTAAGAAGAAGTGGCAGGTCTTGGAGACTTAAAATTATGCAAGGCAAAGCAGACAAAAGGCTGAAACTCTGAGGGCTTCAAAGGAGGTATTTCTGACCATGCCAAAATCAGCTTTGTAGTTGAAGTCCAAGTATCAGTTACCTGTAAAACCATTTATTTTATATAGTTCCTTCATATCCTGAGATTAAAACATTTTCTTCCATGACTATAATATATAAAATATTCACAAATTTTCTTTTAAATATCTTTAAATCTGTTAATGCATTTTACTGCCAGAAACTGTCAGGCATCATTGATGTAATTACTCATTTTCAGTAAGATTTTAATACTTTAATCTCCTAAATTGATGTAAATCTCAACTGCACACCTGTGTTTCCATATTCTCTTTGATGGGCTCTGTCACCTGAAATGTCAGCATTTACTCCTCTTGAGTCCTTCTTAAGGATTTCTGATGTTCCCTGCGTGACTGACTTTGCACATAGACTATTTAATATGCCATACATAAAAAGCTTCCATATTTATCTAGATGATGAGAGTACTATCCATTAAACACCTTTATCTTTCCTTGTTTTAATACTTAAAGTATAGAACAGACTAAAAACATTCTGAAACACCTTCAGAACCACTCCATTATTCTCCTTTTACTGTGATAGAAAACCAATCAACATATCAGGGGAAAATATTCTTGAAGCACAGATTTATTCTTGCTTTCCTTTTACCCTCATCCTTTCTTGACATTTTATTCAATATCATGCACTCTACCTCTTGCTCATGCTGGCATACATTGGTAGGTATAAACAATAATATTTCAGAGTACTGTAGAATTCTGAGCACCCAAGCAATGTTCCACTAGGCTGGGCAGCACCAGTCCAGGCATCTTCCACACTTGCCAGAGAACAGGCTGGCCAAAGCTTTTCCTACAAGTGATTAAAACGCAATCTACATGTTAGTAGTTCAAAAAAGTATCTCAACTTCAAACTCAAATCAAGCTTCATTTTTTTCCCCAAGAAATCCAGGTCCCAGAGGCTTCTTACAGAATACTAAAGATGGACTAACTTAATCCAGTGCCAGCTTTGTAAAAACTTTCCAATGAAGAACTTACATAACCTTCAAATTTCCATAATTTATATTAAATATAGAGAAGCTTATTTTCACAAATATTGTAAAAATTTTGAATTGTAATAATCCTATGCATGTTCAGACATATTCATCATACTGAAGTCATCATGTTTAGCTTGTTTATCACAAAGTTTACAGCCTTCCCTTTTCAAGTGAAGGGCATCTTTATAATCAGGTAAAACTCCCCAGACCAGGCATTTACTAACTGTAATAAACACTGTGGCATATATTTTGCTCCATCAGCAATACAAATGTCAGCCACTAGACAAAAGAAATCCTATTAAAAATTTAAAACATTAGTTTTCCTTACACTCTGTTTCTATTTTTAATTACAGAAAGCTCTTGCTCTTTGATTAAAAATTTCTTTAACCATGAGATGAGAACTATTATCGTGTCAAACCCTCTACAGCTTACTATCAAATAAAAAAGCTTTGGAAATCTGGGGTTTTTTTCTTCTAATTGATA
>NW_005054332.1:4332178-4341952 GCF_000277835.1 Geospiza fortis
CCCTTAATACGGAAAGATCCTAACAACTTCATAAGTATTATCCGAAAGTGGGATTGAAGATTTCTTGATTCTATAAAGCAATAATTATCAATCCACAATTCAAAAAATCTCAGAAATTAGTCTGCAAAATAAGTATGCAAGTATCACTTTCTCATGCATATAAGCAAATAAGAAAAGGTGAGAGGGGGCAGTTATTGAATTCTCAATTTTAGGTTCACTTGGTTGGTGCTGTAAAAGATGTCAATGGTGACAAAACTGTACAAGACAATCCATTTACTCCTCCTCCCCATAAAAGAGCTGACTCTTTTAATAAATACTGAGAATCACTTCTTACAGTGGTTCTTAGAATTGTTAACATTGCTATGCCAGACTAGACCAAGGTCAAGCTTTAGCAGCTGTGACCTTTCTCAGGTTACAGTTCTGAAACCAGAACCAGTATCTAGAAAATGCAAGGCACCTCTCTTCTGGTTAAAGAAATTTAACTACAAGTTTCTTAGTGCATCATAAGCAACTGAAAGATAGAAATTTTATTTCTATCCATTTACCCATATAGAAAACAGACTGTAACATCAGAACTTACTTCCTTTTTCTGAAGACCAAGTTTTTTTCTAACAGGTAGAACCCAAAGTTTGATTTCCGTCTTGTTTTATGCATAATAAGGCATGAAAACACTCTAACAGGGAAGCATGAGGAGAATGGTTCATCCTAATTTCCTTTTCAAAGTAAGAGTCTCCTTTTACAAATAGAACATTGAGAAAAATAATACTGCTTTTAGAGTGGCCTTACTTTTGTAGTGGCCTCTACATAGTTCCATAGCATTTAGACCTGTTTCAAATACATATGGAACTCATTAGTAATATTCAAATGTTTTATACATGATAGTGCAAGGAAGGATTAATTTTGCCTAAATTTCCATGAGAATTGGAAGCAGAGGGTGAAAGCAGAAGCAGGGAAGTAGATTTTCAATGAAATGATGCTTTTTTGCCTCAACAGGAGTAAGGAAATAACACCTTCCTAATCATTTTGACATATTGAAGGCACATTCAGTAGCACGGAATCAAGCCATACTCCCAGCTATTTCCAGCAACCTGCAAACATTTATTTATTCTTACAAGCCCAAATGCCGAAACTGTGACAGGAGAATATGAGGCTGGGGAATAAGCAACAAAAATACAGCTCCACAAAGACACCTTTCACTGAAAGGTCTCTTGAACCAGAGAATGGCATTTCTAATAGTCTCTCAAAGACACAGGAAAGCCTCTGTTACTCTTAACACTCCACAAATCCTATTTCACCATCATGCACTGACACCAGATATTTCAGTCCAGAAAGACATCAGCCACATATCTCAGAATATTTAAGTTATTCTAATAAGTAGTATTTTAAGAGAAAGGCTTTCTCAGTGGAGTGATGATTGCACGATAATTTTTATTCACTCAAGTTTACAAGGAGAGCTACAGGCAAGGCTGGACTTTCCCAACAAAACAGTTCATAGCTGCAGTGCAAAACACTGTTAAAATCATTACTCAAGACACTGCAATAGACATTTTCCTTTCATCAACTCAGACAAACAAAACAGCATATAACAGCAGGAACTCCTTTGTAATATCCCTAAAATACCAACAATAGTTGTTTGTCTAAACAGATTTTGCATTTTCAAGGTTTTTCATCAAAAGAAATAGAATGAGTTTAAGTCAAAAGGGAAGAAGCTTTAAATCTAAGTTATAATGATAAAACAACAACTGTGGAATGAGAGCATTCACAGAATTTAGGACAACTTATATTCTGCATTCTCCATAGCCCATAGTTAATGAGCAAAACTCAAATTGTCTATTAAAAGAAAATAGGATAATTTACATGTATGTGCACATATAAAGTCTAAGTTACAATGAAACATATAATTGCACATAATTTCTTTTAAAATTATAAACATTAAATAATCCTTATATAAATATAAATAATCCTTAACCACAATTTGTAGCTACTGTATTTAACACCAGCCTCTAATTTTGTGTTATTTAAGCTAACTCATGGTCTTTATAGCTATAGCTCTTTATATCTATAGCTCCAGTAACTCCATAATATGCACAAACAAGAAGAGTCAAAATGGTTTTTAGCATGCACAAACATTGCATGTCCCCATGGTGACAGTAACACAGAAAGCTACATTTTTGAGCAATCCATACAGGATTTTTATACTTGGATTAATAAAATTTAACTACATTCTCAACAGCTATCATAAGCATTCATTGAATGCACTTCTTTTTCTTTCCCACACAGTTTCCAGAAGTCAGTGTTTACAAAAGGAACAATGCACAAAGTCCCCAGGTCACTGTAGTTTGCTGTGGTTTCTATAGCAAGAAGCCACATCTTAATAGTTAGAAGACTGTAAAGGTTCTAGAGCAAAGTTTATGAATAAAAACATATTTTAACCACAATTATTTTTCAACTGAAGTCAATAATGTAATGAGAACAGACTGCACATTCAATTCAAGTAAGAATCAAATGCAGCCATGACTTTTCTTATTACTGAAACATTTAGGGTGAATTGTCACACAATTCACCAAGAAAGCAAGGTATTTTTAACATCAGTGTAATTTGGTCCAGATGGCCAGATAAGGTAGGTAAGCACTTATCAGAAGAAGCCAAACTATGCTCTTATCTGAAGAACACAAACTAGGGACCTGCTAAGATGCATCCCAGAGTCCTGAGAGACTTAGATGATGTAGTTGCCAAGCCACTCCCCGTGATATTTGAAAAGTCATGGCAGTCAGAAGTCCCAGGTGAAGGGAAAAAGGCAAACATTGCACTCATCTTTAAAAAGCTTAGAGAAAACCCTGTGAACTACCAACCACTCTGCCTCGCCTCTGTGCCTGGAAAGATCATGGAACAGATCCTCCTAGAAGCTGTGTTAAGGCACAAGGGTAACAGGAAAGTGATTTGGGACAGCCAACAAAGCTTCACCAAGGTCAAGTCCTGCCTGACCAAACGAGTGTCCTTCTATGATGGAGTGACTACATGAGCAGACAAGAAAGGGGCTACAGATGACATTTATCTACATTTCTGTAAAGCTTTGACACAGTCCCCCACTACATCCACCTCTCCAAACTGGAGAAAAATGGATGCAGTGGGAGAACCATTCGATGGACCAGGAATTGGCTGGACATCTACTTTCAAAGGGTAGCAGTCAATGGTCAACTAAAACACAGGAAGTTTCAACTCTACATGAGAGGAAGGACATGGATTTGTTGGAATGAGTCCAGTGGAGGGACACAAAGATGACAGAGAGATAGAACACCTCTTATGTTAGGAAAGGCTGGGAGAATTGGAATTGTTCAGCCTGGAAAACAGAAGGCTTTGGGGTGACCTAATTGTGGCCTCCAGTACTTAAGGAAGCCTAAAAGAATGAGAGGGGCTCTTCACAAGGGCCATGTGGTCACAGGACAAGGGGGGATGGATTCAAACTGAAGGAGAGTACATTTAGATTAGAAATAAGTTTAGAGGAGGAAAAAAATTCTTTACTGTGAGGGCAGTGATGTCCTAGAATAGGCTGCCCAGAGGAGCCACAGATGTCCCATTGCTGGAAGTGTTCAAGGCAAGGTTGGATGGGACTCTGATCAACCTGGTCTACTGGGAAGATTCCCTGCCCACAGAAGGGAGCTGGAACCAGGTATTTAAGGTCCCTTCCAACCCAAACCATTCTATGACCTACAATCTAATCCACCCAAAATTTGATTCAAAAATGCTTAGCAGCTTTAGTAAACCTTGTTAACTTACCTGTGTAATTTCACATTTTTTCAGCTGTGTTTGTAGACTGAAGCAGACTGAGCTTCTCTTGTTGTAGCACAAAACCACATCACTTAATACTCACACACACTATTCCCCAAGTTTAGAAGTTCTGTGTGGTTAGGATTTTTAAAACTATAACTGCACTTTCTATCTTTAAAATGTGATTGCTAAAACTATCTTAATGAGAATTTTAAAAAACAACAGACATGTGCAACATAAATAGAGAAAGTAACATACTTACAGCTTCAAATGATAAGTTAACATGTTCTAGAAATTTCTGCATTAAATTTTCAGTTAGTTCATTGTCTTGTTGAAGAAACCAACGCCTGAGATCCTCACTGAAAAAAAAATTTTAAAAAATTCTGAATGTACTTTTTTTTGCTTGAAAACTAGACCAAAACCTAGTGAACACAACAGCAATGCTGACTTAGGCATGTGAGCCACATACACTGAGAAGCTTGGAAGTAAAGGCAGGAAACCTTCAGTAATGCACACTCAGGAAAGACTTGTGGAGAGACAATACTTTTTACTCATTTTGGATAAAAATAATTGTAGGTAACATTCTCCCTTGGTATTTAAAGGACAGTTTTTTTCTACAACATGGCACAATATTTCTTCATTGTACAATCAACATCACAATTAATGTGATGAGGCAAATATATTTTGAAGGCTACTTCTTTTAATTCTCATTTTTGCTGTATCTCCAGCTGAAGAAATATGCACACATCTCAGCAAATGACAAGTGCACTTTATTCTAGGCAACAAATAGCCTGGAAACAGGCAAAAGGAAAATATATGGCAATGAAGTTGGGTGAGGAACACAAATATAACATCTAATTCCTGACAGAAGAGAAAAAGGGGTTTAGCAACTGCAGGTGAACAAGTAGAAGAACAAACAGGAACACAGGGATAGGAGTCAGAAGACAAATAAAACAACACTGAAGCCAATCCAAGTACTTTAAGTACTGATGGAACTCTTCACATCCTAGTGCTCAGATTCCCAGACACCAGCACATTACTCAAAGCTGCAGTAAGTAGGTACCAGTAAAAAAAGCCACCCCACATGTGCAAGCACGGAATGCAGATGATGCTGCATCTCACTGCCACAGGGCACTCTCTTAAACTGTCCTCTGAGAGCTACCCTGTGAGCCACTGCCCTTGGAATTGACAGAGCACAGAAATACTGCAGTCTTACATATGTTCTCTTTACAACATTTAAGCATCTTTTCCCACAGGGAACGTGTGAATCACAACAGAGTTGTTTGTGGTTTTGTGGAAAAAAACTCTGCTTGAAATATGGCTTGAAGAAAAGTAATTATTACATAGAACAGCCAAACAGAAAGGCTGTTAAGGTGCTTTGTAAAATATAACCATGTGGATAGTCTCAGTGCTTTGGATGTAATAATAATCAGTGCAACTCAAAAATGGAAGTTAATGCTTTAATGACTGATCTGTTGCAGTTCTTCTGTGGCTATCTTGGACTGTAGTTAAATCCTGGGGTGTGACAATTTTTTCCACTTTCCTTGATTTGTTTTCCTGTTGGGAGAACCAAACAAAACGACAACACCACAACTACACACACATAAAAAAACAAACTAACTAACCACAAACATGATTATATATCATTTCTTTGGAGGTCAGCCAGTCTGTTGTTCCTTTCCTTCAGGAAAGCAGATCAAAGGCTGTAATCCCACCTATCCACTTAAGTCACCATAACAAGAAAATACTATTTTATCTTTTATACACACACCTATGTGGATTCTTCCTACAGCTGACAAAATAGCTGACAAGCTGACCTCACACTACTGTGTATGTCCAGCAAATACTTTTAAACTGGCTTTCCTAAGATCATCGTCATTAGGGCATTATGCATCACTTCTAAAGCCAAACTATATTTTACACTCATTATTTACATGAAAAAAAAATTGTACACTCATCTCAAATTCATACTAAGGAATAATACTTATTATCAAAACCCCACGCTGAACTGAAAAGCGATGTCACTATCATTAGCTAGCTTCAGCAGCAGCTTGGTTAGTTAAGGGACTAGCAGGTCACTGAAGTGTAGATGTTAGGAATACTCCTCACTTTTTGCCACTTAACTTTCTGGTGTGCAGATTACTTAGCAGTTTAAACCAGTTCATAGATTCCCAACTTTAAAAATAATATAAGAAAACAGTCTCTTTCACGTAGGGAACAGCACTTGAGGGGCTGGGGTTGGAATAGAAATACTCTTCACCCCAAGGAGGGGTAGGAAAAATCAGCGTAATTGGTAGGAAGCATGAACATATAAGTACTTTAGGGAAGGCATGCAAATGCAGGTAAATCTGGAATTTAAGACTGGTAGCTCCCATTCCACAATTAATACAAGAGCTCCAACAACTTAACAGTGATTTATGAAAACTCTGGGCATGGGCCAGATCACTGCTCTACTAGGCAATCAGCACTAATGCATCACTCAGAGTTTAAGTTTTAAAGACTAGACAGCAAGGGGAACATGGGTACAGATAACGCACAAAAGGAAATGCTACTCAACATACAGAGGGAGCTATTTCAGCAGAGAAGTCTAATTTATCATTTAGAAAAAAAATGGGGAGCAGTGAACAGGCCTTGCTAAGTCTAAAACAGAATTTATGTCCTTGTTATGTGACACAGACACAAATCAAACAAAAAAAAACTTTAAAAAGGCACAAAAATATGTTTGAAAGTTTCCTGGGTAAAGGAGTTTTGCTGTCAGAGCAGAGGTAAAATTTGTTTCTTCCATCTTAAGAAAGTAAAGTGAAAATTATGCTTCTGTGACTTTCAAGGTTCTTCATAGCTGATTTGCTGAAGTAACAAGAGCTGCAGTAAAGCAAAAATGCACACTCCCATCCACATGCAAATAAAATTATCTTTACATCTGCATCTGCCATGAAAGTAAATTGAGATTATTCTATTTCCTGCTCTTGACAGATTTAAGTGACATTAGAAGAGGTGTGAAAGATGATGAGACTGTAAATACCCTGTCATATGGAAATGTGCTTTCAAGTCTTGGATTTCAGAAAGCAGAAGAAAAGCCAAGAGATAATGACTACCTTACAAATTTAACTGACCAGAATGGTGGAGCTGGTCACTTCAGATCACGTGAAAACCAATTCAAAATAATCCAAAATAATCCAATTTATTAGTCCTCCAAATGAGGACTAATAGAGACTAGAAAAGAAAAATCGATATAAACTTTTACCCCTGGATGGCACTGTTGGCCAACTAAAAAGCACTGTCACAGGAAAATGTAAGCACATGTACACACAGCTGCCTCAGGAACTGAATTCAACCTAGTTTGCAGTTATGTCTATTTCAGCACACTTTTTCAATCACTCCTACTTTCTTCTTCAAATTTCTTCCATTAACCTAATGATTTGTGCCAAGCTTATTTTTCTGACCTAGTATGATAAAAACTTGAAGTACAGTATATTCTATTTGCCTCCCAATTTTATCTTTTGGGAATTTGCCAGTTGTAGATTATAGAAATATCCCCACAGTAGCTGCTTTTCAAGACAGAATAGAGAACACTGGGCTGTAGGCTCACCTCATAGTTTTTAGAATTCTATTTTTGATGTTATGAGTAAGCATTAAATCCACCTTTTCAAAGTACAAGTAGAAAGCCAAAAAGCTGACCAAAAGCTGCTTTATCAAAATGCAGCAAGTACATAAAAATGGGAACACAAAATGGCATCTGCAAGCTGTCTAAACAGTGTCCCAGAGCTCTGTTCAAAACCCCTCCTCTAAAGACATCTTTCCCCCCAGATTACAAAGCCAGGATCTTTCCTGTGGCCCAGAATAGCCTGTATCCATTTCTGCACAGCAGTTCACCTTCATTAAGCTGCCCATCTCTGCCCTGCCTATAGTCTAATTTTTAAGATACTTCCCGAAACACAGGGTTTGAACAGTATCTGCAATTTATTTACTATGGGAGAACTTAAATCAAATTCTCACCTTCCATAAGAGCAGAATTTTCATCAACTACCAAGACCCCTAAAGCACCTCACCTCCCACAAAAAAAAGTAATGGTCTAAATAATAAAAAAATGTTCAAAGTAAAGTTTTGGCTTTGTAATTAAGTCAAATTGATTATTCAAAATGCCACTAATACAAACCACTATGTTTTCAGGGGCCTTTTAGACCCCAGACTACTTGAGGATACTACCTTTCAGGGGGTTTTGGTAAACTTACAATACATGTAAAGAAAGATATTGTCAAAATCAGCAGGACTAGTATGATTAAGGGAGTTTATAAAAATGTAACAAACCGGGGCACTAGAAAGAAGGCAATATTACACTTATTATTCACGATCACAAATTATACATGTAGAATACAAAAGGATTTCAGTTGCAATTCTGTTATTCGGTCTGCTCCCTTCTTTCAGGATTTTGAGTTACGCTATCAGAGACACTGGAGTGAAGGTTGGTATTGATCTCTCTACCCACAACCTGTTCCTCATGGTAAATGCATCACGGATCTAGCAGGCTCATGGATCACACATTGCCAAACTGTCTTCAGCACAGCCCAGACGCCTTTTGAAAGGACAACAGGATAGGACATGAATGATCTGGAAGATTTCAGGGTGTTTAAAAGTCACCCAGGGCATGTCATGGTGAGGTTTCATCCATCTGGAGGCAGACTTTTGAGACCTTTGCTACTTCCTACTCTGATCGGATGTTCTGCAGCAGGAAGCCAAAGCCACTGCAAAGAAAAGCCCCATCCATTCCAGCTCCATATCCCAGCTTAGACCACAATCCCTCCTACTCAGCTTTCCTGCCTGTTTTTGCTTACAAATCTGTATCCATAGCAGCACTTCAGTCATGTCAGCTATCACAGCATCATAATATGCATTCCATCACAGTCACTTAATTAAAATGAACTGTAATGCAGCCTTAAGTGCAATTGAATCAACAATTCAACACACTTCATATCTGCCAGTTTTAACTCTAAAAAGACCACAGTGATAAGAAGTTCACACAAACATATACCAAAACTACTTGCAGACATGAAGCACTGACAACCTCTAATTTCATCCAAAAACTACAGGGGAAACAAAAGAATGCACTTTACAAAATCGATATTTTGCATGAAATTTCACATAATGTGAAACCAGCCACAGCAATGACTATGGACAAGAAACAGAGGCAGCAGATGAAACCTCAAGCTCAGATGATATTTTTAGTCAGTCGGAAATAGTGCTCTCTATACAGCAGTACAAAGCCTATTTAAATAGTCAGGTCTCTGGTCAGTTATCAACAGTAAGTATATAGAGAAGTTAAACTATGCTGCAAGTGTGTGACAAACAGTTAATAATGTGCATTCATTTAGAAAAAAGCTATCAAGAGACTCAAACCAATTGCATGTGTTTAAAAGCCAAAAGTTTGTAAATTTATTAGTTAGCACAAAATCTAGATCTTAATTGATTACACATATCCTTTTTCATCACAGTTGACATCAGATTCATAGCAAAAAATTCCCCTTGAGCCTACCTCTCTCTTTAGTAGCCATACAACTCTACAGCATCTGCAATGTCTATAATAAAGCACTACAGTATCTCTATACATTTAAAATTAATAACAAGAGTACAGCATAATCCACAAAGTACTTACGACTGGCAGTAGGCAAGGCGGAGTATGAAATGAGAGATATGATCTTTTCTTCTTGCCTCATAATCATCCTCAGCCAAAGCCTGTAGAACATATGGTTATTACTCTCCCAGATTAAAAAATTCACAATTTACAGCTGTTTTCAACAGTGTATTAATAGCCATCTTTTAGACAATAAATGCCAACTCATTGAGGAAGGTGGTTACCCTAAAGGAAGAAAAACTCCAAAGAAAACCTACACCTCTGACAAAATGACAACACCATTTCATCACCTCTACTTTTATTTGTTATTCTTGAACGGTATAAAGAAAATAAAGTGCAAGAGAATTCTGTGTCTTGATCTTTACTTACTCTGTAGG
>NW_005054332.1:4342099-4349333 GCF_000277835.1 Geospiza fortis
GAAACTTCAGTTTCCGGAGCTCAAACTCCAACTTAGTTTTGTATTCATCAGAACTTCTTACATAGCTCACACCGAAATTTTCAACTACCTTAAGGACTGGGCAGAAAAAGAAAACGTCCATGTTAGAGACAACATGCTGAAATCAAACTAAATGTATGACAGCTTGGGAAAGGCACAAACTGGAGTAAGGCCACAGGAATTGCTTTTAGTAGCATGAGGAGCAAAAGGGTGAGAAATAGGGAGGATAAAGTGTGGCCCGTGAGTCCTGAACAGCTGGCCCAATTCTGGGATCCATACTGCCAACAAGGAAAGGGAGACAGCCAGCTCTGATGGACCAGTCTCAGAACATCGGTTTCAACTCTAATGGAAATTTGGATCCAGTTTTCAGGACTGCGGAGGAACTCCTGGCTGCCAGCCACAATGACCTGAAATGCAACACTGAGACACCAAATATGTCACAACATCTACAGAATGTGAAACGCGCTCATACCCCCCCCCCCCGTGTAAACCAGAACAACGCAGTCCCGAGAGCTACAATAAACGCTCTTTGTGAAATCGGTCTCAGCTCTCCGCAACGCCCAAAGCAACGCGCGTGCCTTTAACGGGAGGGAGGTGGTGGGAGCAGGAGCAGCCAGCTCAGCTCCCGTTCGTGTCAGGCGAACAGAGCTCCCAGGCCTGCCAGGAATACACACAGCCACCCCAGGAAGGAGTCACAGCACCGAGGGAGGGAAGGGACGGGAGGAAGGAGAAGGGAAACGAGAGAAGGGGGAGGCGAAGGAGGGAGGGAGAGAGACGCTACTCACGCCTCAGGCGGTCGATGGCAAAGCTCTCAAACTCCACCAGGGAGATGCTTTCCGTGGGGGGCTCCAGGTAAAACTGCAGGCTGTGAGGGTACTGCTCCCTCCGGTCTCCAGCCAGCCGCGCATGCCTCTGCCTCGCTCGACTGGAGAACTCCATGTCCCTCGCCCCGGGACTGCCTCCGGCCCCGTTCCAAGCCCCGCTCCCGCCGCCCCGCCCGACGCGACCCGGCGGGACCCGGACCCGCGCCCCGGCTTCCCGCGCTCCACCGGCCCCGCCCACTTCCGTACAGAGCCGCGCCTCCTGGGCGCCCATTGGCTGCTGCAGCGATGCCGGGGCGGTGCTGGCAGTGCCCACACCCGGCATGGCGGCCCCGGCACGAGCTGGGAGATCCTGGCAGGTGTCCACACCTGACACGGCCCCTTCCGGCACTGGCACATTCTCCACTGTTCTACAGTTTTATAATATTCTCACTTTTCCAAGAGAACTGCAGGATTTGCTGGTTTTGCCGCTGTGTTGGCAATTTTGCCGCAGCTGAGCTATGTTGTTTTATGCCCCTGCCACAAAGTGCAACTTATCAATTTTTCCCTGGAAGTTGTTTTATGATGTTGCAGGAAGTTCGGAGCGTAAGAGCGGGAAATCAGAACTGGCATACAGTTTGTGCCAACAAAGTGAGGAAAATCAGTAGTTTAGGCTGCCAGGTTCCTAAGAGCAGCGAAAGGATGATGGATCAGGACACGGACTAGTCCCGTGTTCGGGGGACACTCCGGGCGATCTGACAGAGCGCGGCTTTAACAAACCCTGCCCTGGGAGATCTGACAGAGCGCGGCTTTAACAAACCCTGCCCTGGGAGATCTGACAGAGCGCAGGTTTAACAAGCCCTGCCCTGGGAGATCTGACAGAGCGCAGGTTTAACAAACCCTGCCCGGGGAGATCTGACAGAGCGCAGGTTTAACAAACCCTGCCCGGGGAGATCTGACAGAGCGCAGGTTTAACAAACCCTGCCCGGGGAGATCTGACAGAGCGCAGGTTTAACAAACCCTGCCCGGGGAGATCTGACAGAGCGCAGGTTTAACAAACCCTGCCTCTGCACCAACAGATCAAACGTGGTGCTGAGCTCAGGTGAGAGGGAAAATCCACTCCACCTTCAAAGCATGTGGCCACATCCACATTGCCCACAGTGCGTACTGCTGTGCTCCTGCTGATTCTCTGCGGCGTCTCCTCTTTGGTCCGGGCCAAACCACTGCCACGGCAGTATCGGAACGTTTTAGCAGGACAGGAAGTCAAGTTTCATTCTCCAAGACTCCTCTGTAATTTTCCAGGGCAAAACATACTATTTATATTTTTATGTATTTATATTTTTGTAATATTTAGAATTTAACCGCAAATTCTTATCTTTACATATATATATACATATATGTGTATATATATGTAAGCTTTAACCTGAAGCAACGTTTTTCCAAATAGCCACTGCTCGTCCCACACAGTTTCTTCCCTTCATCACCTGGCTGCCGCCTGAGTTGCTTAGGAGTAAGGAGTACATCTGCCAAAATCCTCCTAATTTTTGGAAGAAGATGGAGCTTTTGCCTTTGACCAGTGTGTTAATACCCAAGAGATCTTACAGAGACTGGCAACGCACTGTCCAGAGCAGGTCAAGGAGTTCCATCAGGTCCCACATCTGCTCGGAGTGCTGTACCCAGCCTGGCCCAGAGGGGGAGAAAGAAGTACATCAATGCTGAGGAGCACAGCAGAAACCAGAGATGCTTTTCATTTTAATTTAATTTCATTTCTACTCATGGTTTAGGGTTTGGCACACAAGCAGCACCACACCTTTGCAAACCATGGCTTGCAGTTTGCTGTCCATCGCTAATTCTACTGAGCCACGTGCTGCTGATTTTTGACAGGTCAGCAGCTATGTCTACATATGTTGTTTTCTTCTGTTTATTTTACTTCTAGGGATTTTTTCCTTTCTTGCTGAATACTAATCCCCAAATTGCCTGCAAGTAGGTGAAGATCTACCTTGTTTGTTTAGTTTTTGTTTTTTTAAATTTTAGTTAACTGGTGGCACTAACAGCATTGCAAAAAGATTACTCCAGCAGAAATTAAGAATCAAAATTAACATCTATATTACTAGACTTAATTACTATATTACTACACTTAAATAAAACTTACAACTCAAGACCTTAACCCTTTCACACAAAAATCATTTTCTTGGGAAAAGCAAATAGACAAGTGAAAATTTTTCACCTTGGGGTAAACCCCTCCCCCCCAATTTCAAACTTTCTTACTGATGCATCTATTGAAACCTACAGATGGTGATATTTTGCACTATATTTTGGTTACTTTTTTCTAAATGTATTTTCATGACTCCCAGTTACATTTCCACTGGGGGCTGATTTTTGAAGTAGTTTTTAAGACAATTATTGATCTTGTAATGACCCACCTCACAAATGTTCTACAACAACATCCATATGCTCAGCTGTCAAGCTGCCCCCATCATCCCATGCAAACACAGCCCAATTCAGCATACCCCAAACTGTTCTGCTGCTTAATTAATGCACTGTTGGGAGGACAGGGTTAAAAGTGGAAGAATGGCAATGAGGAGGAGGATGAGGACTTCACTCGAGTGACGTTGCAGCTGAGAGTGTCAAGGCCTGGACAATAAGTGAGAGGAGGCCTGTGTATTATGTCTACTGTTTATACTCTGTTTTGAGAAGCTTTTCTGTGCAGAGATGGGTGTTTTGAGAGACTTGGAGGCACTCTCATGGACATGCTTAAGCTCCCTGGTTTTGGGAGAGAGAAGGTCAAAGCTCAGAGATCATAAAAAAAGCCCAGAGGAGATCACAGCATGCTGGTAAACTACAAGTGCAGGACCCTTGATAAATTGGTGCAAACAGCAGGCCTGCCTTTCACCTCGATGGACTGAGCCTAACAGTGCCTGCCTTCCTGCTTGTGTGTCTCTGCCAGGGTGTTGCCTTGGGATCTTCCAGTTAGCAAGGTAATGCAATAAATTTACTCTTTGCATTTTAACTGTGGTTTTCTGCTTATTCCAGCTGCCTGCCTGTGTCAACACAGACACACACACAAAATCCTTATTTGCATTAAATATGTATGATTGCACAGTTGCTACTCCCACTTTTGTTATATTAGCTAGCAGAGTGCCTAATGCTAATCTGCCAGAGCCCAGTTGTTCTCTGTTTAACTACATCTGCTAATAAAAGTGTAAATATGGTGATGCTGATATGTAGTCTGTCTTTCAAACCCCATTCATCCTTCATGTCTGGGATGTTTGGATCTCTGTGGATGGCAGTGATTAGCACAAAAGGTCCCTTCCCTCCTTCCAGCTCTCTTTCAGCTCTTATTGTTAATTGACAATCTTACTGCACGCATCATCAGCCTGACTGAATTCTCATGTAATTCAGTCTTCAAATATATTGCATTAATATCTTGGACTTTTGGTCTTTTCACCTCTTAAAATGTTCTTCTCAAAAGACTTTTTAACTTTTGTTTGTTCAAAATATTTACTCACATATTTTCCCCTTGTCTAACTCTATTCCTTCACTGAACTGACCTTTTCAGAAATCTTTTCTTGTAGTCTATTGGTGTAATTCCTAGCCCAATTCCTATTTCTTTTTTTTCTGTTTTGCAGTTCTCCTTGTTTTTTATTACTTCTTTAAAAGCTTGATATCCAGGTTATACCGGGATTTTACTTCTGACTAAAATGCACAGATACCTCTAAACTTACTATAAATACCATGGTAAATGTTCTGAGCTGGCCTTTAAATTTCTGCAGGCTCTCAAGTGATTAAAGCATGACTTATGCAGGGAAGAGATGTTCAAAGGGTTCCTTTAGCTAGAATATGGTCTCAATGTTTATTTAAGTGGGGAGTAACAATGGTCACATTGACCAGTGACACTCTAAATCTCCCTGGCTCCACTTACAGGGCTTACTTACAGAGCTTACAAATCCTAGATTTATTCCCCAAATCCCCTCACCAAGACTCTAGTGCAGAGGCAGAGAAAATCTAGATATAACCCTAGGCAGTAAAAGCAGCCTTGGGCTAAGGCTGGTTCCAAGGAAAAATTATGGAACTTCAAATGGCCTTCCATTCCAGTCATGTCAGGAAGGGAAACTACATCTTGCAAAAGAGAAGAGAAAGGCTTACAAACACTCTGGAAAGGAGAGATGATCAAATGAAATGCAATTTTAAAAAAACCCCAAAACCAGAAAATTGGGAGATTTAGTGACTGCAAGAATGTGGGAGAAAATGAGGTGCAGTGCAAAGGACCAAAACATGCCAAAACTACCCTGACAGATGTTGCACAGTCAGGGAAAAAATCAAGGAGGAAGACACAACTTTGAAGGAAAGATATAAGGGACATTGCATGGATACTTAAAAAAAAAAGAAAAAATCAAAATCAATCTTTTGCCAAACTGAAATCCATCAAAATGCATGGCATACTTTCAAGTGGAGAGACGTGGACCAAAGCCTGCCAAAATTGATCAAGTTCCCAGAAAGAGAGAAGAAGGTCTTACAAACACTCTGAAAAGGAGATATGATCAAATGAAGTGCAATTCAAGGAAAATTAAAAAGAATATGGGGAAATGTAGTGACAACAAGAAAGTGGTTTGGGAGAAAAGGAGGTGTAGTGCAAAGGACAAAAACATGAAAAAAATAACCTGACAGACGTTGCAAAAGCAGGAGAAAAAATAAAGGAGGAAGACAAAACTTTGCGGGGAAGGTATTAGGGACATAGCATGGATACTTAAAAAAAAAAATCCTGAAAGACGTCAAAAGACAGGGCATGGCATCAAGTACAGGGACACAAACTAAAGCTTGCCCAATTGATCCCCATCGATAATCACAAGATTTAGCTTCCCTTCCGGAAGTAAAATAACATTTCCTTTCAGGAAGGGAAACGAAATGAAGTGAAATACAAAACGAAGACATACACCTAAGGTTACGGTTAGCAAATAAAAAACCACAGAGCCCAGAGCTCCACGCACACCGCAGCTGCAAGAGGCATCCCAAGGGGAACGCACAATTGCCACAACATGGCTGCCTCCAAAGCGTTTACCTTGGGAGCAGCCCAAGGCCAGGGCTCCTGTTCCTGCCTAGGCTTAGGGTTACACCTAAGGTTAGCATCCCAGAAACCACAAAACCCAGAGGACAGAAATACCGCAACTGCAAAAGGCATGCGAAAAGGGAGCGCAAAACTGCTAACACATGGCTGCCTCCACGGCATTTTACCTGGGAGCAGACCTAGGCCTTGCCTGCGTTTCCTGCCTAGGGTTAGGGATACAATGAGGCTTACAGTCTTGGAAACCACAAAGGCCAGAGCTCCAGACACACTGCTGCAGCAAAAGGCATCCCAAGGAGAGCACAAACCTGCCATAACATGACTGCCTCCACAGCTTTTTCCGTAGGACCATCCCTAGACCTAGGATGATTTACCTGCCTAGGGTTAGGGATTTTTAAACATGGAAACCCTGAGCTCCAGGCACACCGCAGCTGCAAAGGCATCCCAAGGGGAGCGCAAAACTGCCACAACATGGCTGCCCCCCAGCTTTTTCCTTGGGACCATCCCAAACCCCAGGCTGCTTTACCTGCCTAGGGTTAGGGTTACGGTTACACATAGGGTTAGGGTTTTTGAAAAGGCAGACCTGAGCTCCAGGCACACTGTACCCGCAAAAGGCATCACAAGGGGAGCACAAAACTGCTGAAACATGGCTCCCTCCACAGCATTTTCCTTGGGACCAACCCAGCGACCTAGGCTGATTTACCTGTCAAGGCTTAGGATTAGGGTTACATCTAGGGTCAGGCTTTTTTAAACCCAGAAGCCCTGAGCTCCAAGAACACTGCAGCAGCAAAAAGAATCCCAAGGGGCGCGCAAAAGTGCTGAAACATGGCTGCCACCACAGCTTTTTCCACGGGACCATCCCCAAACCTAGACTGTTTTCCCTGCCTAGGGTCAGAGCTACGGTTACGCCTAGGGTTAGGGTTTTCTAAACCTGGAAGCCCCAAGCTCCAGGCACAGTGCAGAAGCAAAAGGCATCCCAAGGTGAACGTAAAACTGCCACAACATGGCTGCCTCCACAGCTTTTTCTTTGGGTCCATCCCTAACCCCAGCCTTATTTACCTGACTAGGGTAAGAGTGACGGTTACGCCTGGGTTAGGGTTTTTAAAACAGGAAGCCCTGAGCTCCAGGCACACTGCAGCTGCAAAAGGCATCCCAAGGGGAGCGCAAAACTGCAACAACATGCCTGCCTCCACAGCTTTTTCGTTTGGACCATCCCTAACCCTAGCCTGATTTACCTGCCTAGGGTTAGGGTTAGGGTTAAGCCTAGGGTTAGGGTTTTTTAAACCAGGAAGCCCTGAGCTCCAGGCACATTGCAGCTGCAAAAGGCATCCCAAGGAGAGTGCAAAACTGCCAC
>NW_005054332.1:4349509-4354227 GCF_000277835.1 Geospiza fortis
AACCAGGAAGCCCTGAGCTCCAGGCACACTGCAGCTGCAAAAGGCATCGCGAGCGGAGCGCAAAACTGCTGCAACATGCCTGCCGCCACAGCTTTTTCCTCGAGACCATCCCTAAACCTAGATTGCTTTCCCTGCCTAGGGTTAGGGTTACGCCTAGGGTTAGGGGTTTTTAAACCAGGACGTCCTGAGGCCCAGGCACACTGCAGATGCAACACGCATGCCAAGGTGAACGTAAAACTGCCACAACAAGGCTGCCTCCATAGAATTTTCCTTGGGACCAACCCCACAACTAGGCCTCTTTACCTGTCTAGGGTTAGGGTTACGCCTAGGGTTAGGGGTTTTTGAACCAGGAAGCCCTGAGCTCCAGGCACACTGCAGCTGCAAAAGGCATCCCAAGGGGAACGCAAAGCTGTAACAACATGCCTGCCTCCACAGCATTTTCCTTGGGACCATCCATAAACCTAGACTTCTTTACCTGCCTAGAGTTAGGGTTACGCCTAGGGTTAGGTTAGGCCTAGGGTTAGGGTTTTTTAAACCAGGACACCCTAAGGTCCAGGCACACGGCGCCCGCAAAAGGCATCCCAAAGGGAGCGCAAAACTGCCACAACATGCCTGCCGCCACAGCTTTTTCTTTGAGTCCAGCCCTAACCCCAGCCTTATTTACCGCACTAGGGTCAGAGTTACGGTTACGCCTGGGTTAGGGTTTCTTAAACAAGGAAGCTCAATGCTCCAGGCACACTGCAGCTGCAAAAGGCATCCCAAGGGGAGCGCAAAACTGAAACAACATGCCTGCCTCCACAGCTGTTTCCTCGGTACCATCCCTAAACCTAGACTGCTTTCTCTGCCTAAAGTTAGGTTTAGGGTTAAGCCTAGGGTTAGGGTTACGCCTAGGGTTAGGGGTTTTTGAACCAGGAAGCCCTGAGCTCCAGGCACACTGCAGCTGCAAAAGGCATCCCAAGGGGAGCGCAAAATTGCCCCAGCATGGCCGCCACCACAGCTTTTTCTTTGGCTCCATCCCTAAACCTAGGCTGATTTACCTGCCTAGGGTTAGGGTTACACCTAGAGTTAGGGTTTTTTAAACCAGGACATCCTGAGGTCCAGGCACACTGCAGCTGCAAAAGGCATCCCAAGGGGAGCGCAAAATTGCCACAGCATGGCCGCCACCACAGCTTTTTCTTTGGCTCCATCCCTAAACCTAGGCTGATTTACCTGCCTAGGGTTAGGGTTACACCTAGAGTTAGGGTTTTTTAAACCACAACGCCCTGAGGTCCAGACACTCTGCAGGGGCAAAAGGCATCCCAAGGGGAGCGCAAAACTGCCCCAACATGCCTGCCTCCACAGCTTTTTCCTCGGGACCATCGCTAAACCTTGGCTGCTTTCCCAGCATAGGGTTAGGGTTATGCCTATGGTCAGGGGTTTTTGAACCAGGAAGCCCTGAGCTCCAGGCACACTGCAGCTGCAAAAGGCATCCCGAGAAGAGCGCAAAAGTGCTGAAACATGGCTGCCTCCACAGCATTTTCCTCGGGACCATCCCTAAACCTAGCCTGCTTTCTCTGCCTAAAGTTAGGGTTAGGGTTAAGCCTAGGGTTAGGGTTACGCCTAGGGTTAGGGTTTTTTAAACCATGACGTCCTGAGGTTCAGGCACTCTGCAGGTGCAACAGGCATCCCAAGGGGAACGTAAAACTGCCAGAACATTGCTACCTCCACAGCATTTTCTTTGGGACCATCACTAACCCTGGGCCTCTTTACCTGCCTAGGGTTAGAGTTAGGGTTAGTGTTACGCCTAGGGTTAGGGTTTTTTAAACCAGGAAGCCCTGAGCTCCAGGCACACTGCAGCTGCAAAAGGCATCCCAAGGGGAACTTAAAACTGCCACAGCATGGCCGCCGCCACAACTTTTTCTATGGCTCCATCCTTAACCCTAGGCTGATTTACCTGCCTAGCATTAGGGTTACACCTAGGGTTAGGGTTTCTTAAACCAGGAAGCCCAACGCTCCAGGCACACTGCAGCTGCAAAAGGCATCCCAAGGGGAACTTAAAACTGCCACAGCATGGCCGCCGCCACAACTTTTTCTATGGCTCCATCCTTAACCCTAGGCTGATTTACCTGCCTAGCATTAGGGTTACCCCTAGGCTTAGGGTCTTTTAAACCACGACGCCCTGAGGTCCAGGCACTCTGCAGGGGCAAAAGGCATCCCAAGGTGAACGTAAAACTGCCAGAACATTGCTATCTCCACAGCATTTTCTTTGGGTCCATCACTAACCCTGGGCCTCTTTACCTGCCTAGGGTTAGAGTTAGGGTTAGTGTTACGCCTAGGGTTAGGGTTTTTTAAACCAGGAAGCCCTGAGCTCCAGGCACACTGCAGCTGCAAAAGGCATCCCAAGGGGAGCGCAAAACTGCAACAACACGCCTGCCTCCACAGCTTTTTCCTCGCAACCTGTCTTAGCCCAAGGCTGCTGTTACTGCCTAGAGTTAGGGTCTCAAAAGCCACAGAGCTCAGAGCATTATCGGCTGGGTGTATATATACAAATCACAAACGGGACAGCACTGCTAAGGACTTGCTTTGAGATGTTTTAGTTTTCAGCATCCATCTCATTACATTGTTATGACAATGGGAAGATATCATTTTACTTTTTTTTCTTAGAGACTACAAGAAAGTGGTCTGGGAGAAAATGAGGTGCATTGCAGAGGACCAAAACATGCAAAGACTAACCTCACTGACGTTGCTAAATCAGGGGAAAATATCAAGGCAGAAGACACATCTTTAAGGGGATGATATGAGGGACATGGCATGGATACTTAAAAATAAAAATCAATCTTCCCCTAAGTGAAAGCCATCAAAAGGCATGGCATGCCATCAAGTGCAGGAACATGGTCCAAAGCTTGCCGAAATTGATCTATTGAAATCCTGAAAGAGAAAACAAGGACCTACAAACACTCTGGAATGGAGGTCCCATGAAATGAAATGCAGTTGAAAAAAAAAAAAAGAAAATCAGGAGATTTATTGACTACAAGAAAATGGACTAGGATTACATGAGGTGTAGTGAAAAGAACCAAAACATGCTAAAACTAACCTGACAGATGTTGCAAAAGCAGGGGGAAAAGTCAAGGAGGAAGACACAACTTGGAGGGGAAGATATGAGGGACATGGCATGGATACATAAAAAAAAATCTTTTACAAAGTGAAAGCCATAAAAAGGCATGGGATGCCATCAAGTACAGGGACATGGACCAAAGCTTGCCAAAACTGATCCATTAAAATCCTGGGAAAAGAAAAGAAGGAGTTACAAACACTCTGGAATGGAGATCCCAGCAAAGGAAATGCAATTGAAAAAAACCCAAAAAAGGAAGAAGACACAACTTTGAGGGGAGGATGTGAAGGACATGGCATGGATACTTGAAAAAAAAAAAAAAAAGAAAATGACAACTCAAAAATCAATCTTTTACAAAGTGAAAGCCATCAAAAGGTATGGCATGCCATCATGTGCAGGGTGCCAGACATGCCAACAGGCTGCCAGATACTGAAAATGAAGGTGTGCAGTGTCAGGCTTGCAACATGTTAGGTGAGCTGTGCTACAGAAGAAGTCCGCTGTTTTATTTTTTAGCATTTTCCACACAATTTCACCATGGTTTCTTCTTTCCCCCTTCCTAACCAGGTCAATGCCAATTATATGAATCCATGCATGTACGACTAATGCCATCATGTGTGGTGGCCATTGAAAAGAGTCACTGAAGTATATAAGCAAGCACAAGGCACATCACCAGGAGGACTGAGGCACAAAAGATCTATCAGAAAAGTCTCAGCAGCTCACTGAGGTGGAAGAGATGGAAGAGGCAGTCTTTACATGGCTTTATTTTCAGATAAAATAGAAAAAAATGAATGTACACTTTGATGCAAGCACATTATCAGATGGCAGACTTTAAAAAGTATTAGACCATAGAAGAGGAAAGCCTTGTCAAAAACACAAACATAATTAATACCGTCCTTGCTATGACCATTTTGGTTTCTCACATCACTGATTTCTGCATATATTTCTTCTTCCACACATTTATCCTCTTTAGCCTCTCACAGCCAGCACACTCCCTAGTTCAACCTCTTGCTCTCATTCCATGGCACATGCAAGCCAGAGTAAGCAGAAGTGAACAAGCTGCAGCAGCAGCAGGACAGCACGGCCCTGAGCAGCTGCCTGTCCGCAGGACTTGTGTCCACATCAGAACTGCCCCACTTCTGCCATCAGTGCCATTTGCTTGTGTCCCACCTGGGGACTGACCTCGGGGATGAGGCAGGATGGGGGTGGGCCTTACGCCCAACACTGCACAGACAGATCAAATCCTGGAATGGCAGTCAGGGGAACAAAATCACCTGCAATTTTTCTTTCCATTGGAGTACAGAGACATGGAGGTTAAGGAAAAGAAAGAAGAAAATCTTGCTGTCATTCACTCTATTTCTTCATGTGTTTTTCTGCAGAAATCCATTTTTTCTTTGCCAGAGCCTCAAAGACTGCAATAGGCAGCTGCATTAGGAAGCTACACCTCTCACCAAGAGTAGATCTCTGCCTCTTGGAGCATAATACAGGCAGTGGGACTGGCAGGGACGTGGGAAGGAGTGGGGACAGGGTGACAGTCGGGTAGGCAGTGGCTGTGGTGCTGAGTGCTGGAAGCAGCAGCAGCACAAAAGCAGGCAGCGGCAGGGCAGCGGCAGGGCAGGCAGCGGCAGGG
>NW_005054332.1:4354550-4361236 GCF_000277835.1 Geospiza fortis
CAGGGCAGGGCAGGCAGACTCCCACCTGCTGGCCACAAGCAGTTCCACAGCCACTTGTCCGAGCTGCCCAGCGCCACCCTGTTGTCATATACGTTACAAGAGTTCTACCTTCATTATATTGCAAGGGTTCCATATTGCTAGTTTCTTACCTCCTTGATGTTTCTTGTAGGCAGCTCCTCTAGCACTGACTCTTCCTTGTCCTCACAGTAGCCAATTGACTCCAGTTCCCAGAAATCCACTCTTTTATAAAACTCTTCTTATTGGTGACAGGTGTGGCCTGTTAACATCAAGCCTGCTCCTAATCTTTAGTAATTGGTTCAGCTGCAACTCTTTAGGGGATAAGATTACATTCTGTACCACCCTCATTTACCCATATTGTATCCCCCTACACCACCCCAGCAGATGGGGACCTCACAGGAGTGACCACACTGTGAAGCCCTGGGGCTAGGGTGGGTCAGTGGGGAGGTCTGTGTTCTGCAGTTTGGTGTATCAGGGGAGTTTATCCCAGCATGAAAGAGACTATAAACAGATGTGTATTTGTATCTGGAAGAAAATTATGTCTTCCCAATAGCCTCTGGGGCTAGGCAGAGGATTGGAAAAGGATGCGCGCTGCCCAGGGTGGGGGAAGTGTGAAATAAGATCCAGATTGCCACAGTCCACACTCGCTCCAATGTGTGGGTAACTGGAGGCTTCAGGAGAGTAGCTGAGTGGTTCCCATGGGTGGCAAAACTCACCCAAAGATGCAAAAAACCTCAAAAATAAAATATATCTATCCTTCCTTCCTCACTCCCTCTTCAAAAGGCATCACTCTCTAGCTGTGGAAAGCTGCCTAGCATTAATGGCTTTGGTTTAAATGGCAGTTTTTCTTTCCTCCATTGAACTCTCAGGCACCAGAAAATGGGCTCTGATTTCTTAGGCTAAATCCTTCCTACTCCTTCTCTGGCAACTGTGAATTTGTTATCAGAGGTTTGATACTAATAGTATTTGAATGGTTTATGTTTAAAGGAAAATAATGTCGTTATTTCAGAGAGAAATCCAGAGCTAATAGAAGGGGAGATAGTGGTTTAAGATGTTCTGGGCAAGGACCCCAAAAGAAGACTATTAGCATGGGTAGTAGCAAGTTGATGGCTTTGCAGCACAGCATGCTGATGTTAGCCCAGAAACAGTCCAGGAATCTTCCCCTCTACAATAAAATATTTCTTTCAAGCTTTTTTCTTGAAAGCTTTTCAAACTTTTTTGTTCTGTTGATTTTCTTCATTTCCCCAGCTTCTGAGTAAAGGCTGGGCAAAAAAACTAAATAAAAGACAAAAAATATAGAGAAGACATATCTAAAGCAGCATGTTTCAAGACAGAATATGTTGGTGAACTTTTCTTTGACTTCTTTCTTTCAAAATCGCAAAACTCAAGATTATGTTGAGATTTCTAAAAAAGGTTGTCTGGGGTTTTCTTGTCTTTTTCTAGTGCTGGAGGTTGTTATTAATCTGTATGTGCTTTTTTGCACATGGTTTCTGTAGCTCCTTATGAGAGTTTATCTCTCCATTTGACATTAAAGAGACTGTCCAGTGTGCCAGAGCAAAAGAAGCCATGAACTATCTTTAGACTGGCATCCCTTTAACAGTAACCTCTTTCATAGCCCAGAAAAAGTACTTGAAAATATTCAGCATTTTTGAGAGATGATTAAGATGATCTAATGGGGCTGTTTCATCTCTGATGTCAATAATTTGATGTTTTCATCTCGTTGGTCACTTTGTATTGGTGTCACAAATTTTCTCTTGGCTATAAATGTGTCCTGTAATTTCCATTATAGCATATGCAGAGTTGTCCATGAGTAAAGCACAGTTAGATTTTGCTTTGTGCTAAGAAGCATAAAGCTGCTCAGGGACTTAACTGGTAAAAAACAGCATATGAAAAAGGCTCAGAGAGGGGCTGTTGACCACTTTATCTGCTCACATTAGTACCCAACCCACATTGCTTGCATGGCAGCCTACTGGGAAGCTTCCTTTGCACACCCAGGTACTGTCAGCTGACAGACCTTTGGTTGTTAGGGATTTCTGGCCACGTATTCCCTGGGCAGCAGCCCCATGGTGTTTCTTTCCACCTCTCTCATCTGCCACAGTGTGTAGTTTAAGCTGCAGAGCAGTTTGGGGGTGCTGCTGTCTGGGCTGTTGCACTGGAAGTACAGCTGGTGGTGCCCCTGTCCTCCCATCCTCAGGAGCTGGAGAGATGGCCTCAGGGGCAACATCATGCTCCCAGACATGAGACAGGGCTCTTGCAGGTCCCCTTAACACCAGTGTACATAGATGGCAAAATCTTTAAGGAGCCTTTTAAATAGAAATCTGCAGTGTTCAGCCTCTCTCATGTGTACCTCACTCTGGCCACGCTGCTCAGCTGCAAATTCAATCACCTGCTGTGCCTCTTTTGAAGTCTCTGCCTATGACAGTATCTCTGCCACCAGCCTTTCTCCCTGTTTGAAGTCCTTTGCCCGCACAGAACTTACTTTGTTCTCACACTTCTTACAGATTTAATCTGCTTTCTGCAGCTTGTCATCACTGCAGAAACACAAGGTGAAACAGAAAATAGATGAAAGAAGACCTCAGGATCTGAGAGATCCCATTTTACCTGCTAAGCATCCCTGCTGCTCAGGAGATATGGGTCTCCTTTGCCTTCTGCTGCTCATGCGTCACAAGCTGTGGAGCTTCTCCTGCATTATGCACATTTATTTTGTGTAAGTCAGTGTTCCATAAAAGATAAGATGCTGAAGTAAGATGGAATAATTCTTCCTTTAAGACATTATTTTAAAATACCTCAGATCATCAGTAAATTAGTAGGAAGATTCTTATCAGATAATGAATAAAACTAGATGTAGTAGAAAAACAGACCTCACAAGTACAAATTACCTTCTGCATGTGAAGCAGCTTTATTGTATCCATGTACTTAGGTCACAGGGTAAACTATAGTGATTTTACTTTCTAACTGGTAATTATTGACATTATTTATTTGTATTCCAGGGGATTTAGCTTTTCAGTGAGGTTAGCTTTTTGTCCCATGACTTTGGCAGAATATCTCAGACCCTCTGCTGGGGTGGGTGCAAGCACCTCTGCATGTTCCCTCAGCAAGGATGACGCTGGCACAGCCTGGAGAGAAGGTGGCACCTGTGGAGTAGCTCAGGAGCCAGCACCTAAGGCATCATCTCAGGGAATGTCTCAAGGGAGGGAGAGGAAAATCCATGAGTCAGTGGAATACCTTGCTGCCTTGCAAGTGGAAATAAAGGTCCCGGGAGCCTCCTGACGGCTGCAAGGGTGAAAGTCTCTGTGTGCATCCACCGCAGCATCGGCTGCCCGGATCTGGGCAGTTGCACTGTCCCCTGCCAAAAGCTCTGCTGCTTAAGCTGCCTTTGACCTCCTGCTTTTCACAGCCCATCTCACAGCCCGGTTCAGCTGCACTCCTGCTCCTTGCACCTTTCTCCTGTAACACAAACACCCATGGGACAGCCCCAAACCCCCGTGGCTGAGGTCAGGGGGTCGGCACCATCCCTCCAGCTGTGAGAGCCTTGGTGTGTCCCCACACGTCTTCTGCATCCCTGGGGCACAAGGTCCACACAGTGCCCTTCTCCTGTCTCACACCACCTCCTCTGCCGCATCTGCATCACCAGGCCATGGTGTAACATATTGTACTCTTCGGGAAACAAGCTCAGCACTCCTGGAATTAGAATCTGAGTGATGCTGGCTGAATCATAACCTTTAAAAAATAGGAGGGTTTGGGTTTTTTGTCTATTTTTCCCACAGAGAAACAAAGCCGGATTTAAAGGTCTGCTGTGGGTGGATGATTGCAACCCTTGATCCCCAGCCAGAAGCATTACATTACATAAAGGGTTTTTTTCTTCATTAAGAATTAATCTGTGCTAACCAACTGTCAGCTGCTGGTAAAGACCCTTTATTAACATGCTGCCTTTTCTGGACTAGGGGCATTTAACTGACTTATTACATTAGATGTAATATGAAAATGCACTTATCCATATCCCAGGCATTCACGCGGCCCAGCTTTCCTCCTGTCTGCCCACGCATGTGCTGGTGCAGGAGAGTGAGGGCAGCCAGGCAGGGCAGGGCAGGGCCTCAGCCATCCTCCTGCCTCCCTGCTGCCTGGCTGCAGGGTGAAACCTCAGCCCACCAGCAGTCCAGCTGATGAAAGAGACCTGTCTGTAAAAAGTCCTGCTTTGGATTATACTTGGGAGCATTATTTGCCTCCATGTCAGGAATCAAAGTTTGCAGCAATGCTGTAGGCATGGAAAAGCCCTTCTATGCATTTATGGAATGCATGAGTTCATTGATGGTCAGGTCATTGGTTTATTCTGCCTGGTGGGAGTTTTTTAGATGTGCCAAATGAGTCCCTTCTGGGCTACCAGGCGTTATGGAAAAGCTGGGACTGTTGTTCATGAAAGAGTCACCACCTCTCTGCAGTATAATTAAACATTTAATGAAATAGATGAAAAACATATACACAAAAAACCCCCAAGCAAACCAAAAGAAAATCAACCAAGAAAAAAATCAAATTCCAATCTTAAATCATGCCACTTCTTCTGGAGAAGGAAATGGTGGATGCAAGCAGGGCTTGTATAACTTGATAGCAGTAGGACAAGAGGAAACATTTTTAAACAGAGAGATGGTAGGCTTAGATTAGACATTAGGAAGAAATTCTTGACTGTGAGAGTGGTGAGGCACTGGAGCAGGTTGCCGAGAGAAGTTTTGGATGCCCCAACCCTGTAGATGTTCAAGGCCAGGTTGGATGGGGCTCTGAGTGACCTTGTCTAGTGGAAGGTGTCCCTGCCCATGGCAGGGGAGTTGGAACAAGACGGTCTTTAAGGCCCCTTCCAACCCAAACCATTCTGTGATTGAAGTAAAGCTGTTGTGAGATTTTCCTGTAAACAAACTGAGGAACTCTGAGGAGGATCTCAGACAAAGTGGAGGCCACTTAGTCCAGGGAAGTGAAGAGCAGGAGAAACATGAGATGTATTTGCACAAATTTAGGTACATAAACTGTACATAAACTTTACTTCATACCCACAGGGCTTAACAGACCCAGCAAGGGGGATTCAGCTGGGTTATCAGTGAAAACTTCCTAATTTTAAGGCTGGCTAACCACTGGTAGAAGCTCCCTGGGGAGGCGGTGGCATTGCAGGTTTTTAAGAGCAGTCTGCACAAGCCCCTGCCAGAAATGGTTTAAATGTGGTCAATGATGCCTTCAGGCACAGGAGCCTTGGCTGCCTGGTCCCTCCCAGCCCTGTTTGGCCTGAGTGTTGTGGCAGCACTTGGCAAGGCAGCCTTGTCCTGGTGGTGGGGACATGCCCCAGGACCATCAGTCCTTGGCCAAAAAGGTGTCAGCACTGGAGCTGTGTTGAGCCTCTCTGTGCTGTGCCTGAGACCTGGCTGAGCCCTAGTGCCAAGTGTGTGTGCTCCACCCAAGCACTCGGGGAACTCAGCTCAGCAGCTTCACCCTCCTTGTTCTTCCTGATCATTGACAAACATTTTTCAGCCCCTTTCTCTCTTCAGCTTGTTTCTGGGTGACTCCTGATCTCCTGTCACAGCCTTATGGGGAGCAGAAACGAGGATCAGGGTAGACACCAGGAGACAGTTGTAGGGGTGTCTGTTTGGCAGCAACTGCACATGAAGCCTTTCACTCCATGAGCTGCTCTACTGACTGCAGAAGGTGGGGAGGCTGGGATGAGAGATGGGTGAGGTGCTTGAGGTGTTGAGGGACCTCCAGGTTCAGGGAGGCAGCTGGGAAGTGACACCGGGGCAGTTTAACACCAGAGTGTCTGGATAGGCAGGTGAGCCCAAAGGCTCATGAGATATTAATATCGAGGCATTCTGCTCCATACAGGCTGAGCCAGGCCCCAGAGACTGGAGTCCAAGTCCAAATCCATGCCTTGGACTGGCCATGAAGTTTTGGGGCAGCCTCCATCCTGGAAATGGATGTGCCTGGAAGCAACTGTGAGCATTTTATAGTTTAGGTGGCTGCTTAGCAGTATGGGATAGAGTGACTGAGGAATGAAACTCTGGGTCTAAGGTTCACCTTGGGTGGCTGCACCAGTCCTGGGTGCACTGGTGGTCCTCCTGTGGGCTGCCTCCTGGACCTACACCCACCATCTGGCCAGGCCATGACTCCTCTCACCATTGTGTGTTGTGCATCCACACAGCCTTGATTGAGACCTGAAGTGAAAATAAGACTAGGACTTCTTTCTGAGGCTGCCTCCTCCTCTGTGAAATCAAAAAAAAATTTAATTTTTATTATTTTTACAAGGCTGTTTTACCTCTTCCTGATTAAATTGCTTCAACTAATTGGATTCATATCATAAGGAAACCTTATAGAGTTTGTATTTGTGAATCAGCCTCAATGGTCCCTTCCCTTGGCAAAGCACCAGTACAAAGGTTTTGCACTGGAGCTGTTAGTCACTTGTTTTGGTGTCTTTTGTCACCAGCTGAGACGTGGGAAGAATACTGAATTCTGTAATATTTATGTCAGCTGCCACAGAACTGAGGAAGAGAAAGTGTTAACGTTACAGCTGTGATTAAAGAAAAGCTGGAGAACCAAGGAGCAGCTAATGTCTTGGCAAAATACTGCCTTTGACACAGTCACAAAAATAATTCTTTTCATTTCTGAGGGAAGAGTTTTTTCCTCTTCTTGCCTCT
>NW_005054332.1:4361283-4361787 GCF_000277835.1 Geospiza fortis
CTGCACAGCTGCATCTGCAGGAGGGTGGGTAAGAGGAGGGGAGACCCCTTCCATGGGAGGCTGAGCATGGGGAAGGGGAAGCTGATGGACAGCATTGTTCCTGGGCAGCATCACTGCTGGGTACCATCACCACCAGAGAGCTCCAGGCGTTCCTGTACAGGTTAGTGAGCTACAGAACCACCCACACAGAGCTCCTGCCCCAGCCTTACTCTGTGTGAGAAGTGGTGAAGGTTCATGGCAGCTCAGCAAGGGCCATTTCCATTTAGCAGCTCAGTTTAAAATTGAATTGCATCTTCTCTATCATTTAAGGCACACAGTGCCCAAGAGCCTGGGGCAGATCATTGGACCCCAAGTAATCAGCAGGGCCTCCCATTTCAATCTTTTCATTTGATTTCTGTTCATACACCAGCCCTTCTCCAAAACAAAGGGACCCTTCGAAGCAAGAGCTTCTCCTCCTTTTCCTCTCCTAGGTCACCACTGATGAAAGGAAGGTCTGATGCAGCA
>NW_005054332.1:4361885-4371857 GCF_000277835.1 Geospiza fortis
TGACAGGAAGATCCTGCAAACAGACACCACCTTATCAGATTGAGCACCAACCTCCCTCATGGATGGAACACACAGAGAGAGCTCCCACCTCAGCCTCAGTATAAGAGAAACTTCTTTCAGTGTGCCGCCCTGGGAGCACCTCAGAGACCTTTGGGGAAAGGGGACACTGACCCCGTAAAGAAAGTATCTCATTGAGGCACAGAACTTGGACCAAGCCCTGAGGAAACATCCTTTGTCACCTTCTCCAGAGTGGCAGTTTGCATCCATGGTGCCATCATGGATGGGGGCTGTGGTTAGGGTGATGACCACCTTGGTGGTTAGTGCCTCCAGATCTGGCCAAGCAGGAGTTTCCTTTTCTTTGCTCTTCAGAGAGTCTTACAAAGTCCCCCCCAGCACTACCCCTGAGCACCCTGCAATATGTGTTAAATGTCAAGGCCACTTTCTGGTGCAAATGATGGGATCTTTCTCCTGTGCAGCTCCTTGGAGAGTGTCTTGTGTCCCTGCCCAACAGGTGAATAACTCTGCCTTTCCTCTTTTATGAAACAGCAGCTCTCCTGAAACTCTAGATGCAAAATGAGCAGTATTTTTTCTTGGAGGCTGCTGCAATTACAGTCTGCGCAGAGCACTGAAGGTCTCCTCCCATCTGTATCAATAAAAATGTGGTCATTATGCAGCTTAATAAGAAAGGTTTAAAATTTCATGGTTGAAATTAATTTGGACCCTATTAAAAATCCAGATAAAATAGAAAGAACCAGGAGGCTAGAGAGTTTTACAGCTCTAATGTTCTGTCCCCTTTCTCAGAATATATTTGTTCAAGTAATTCAAACTGTCATTACAATTAACTTGTCCTTTCATTTCCTGCTCTGAATTGCCTCTAAGCTAAACACACAATTTTCTTCTATAAATCTGCATGACAAGTAGAGCAGTAAAATCTTTCCTTCTTTTTTTCCACATCATTTATATGCATTTTGCACGGGTTGAGTTGCCAGGCATTTCTCCTAAGCTGATTTCTGTGGTTGGAAGTGCACATATGCACACTCAGGGACCCCTAAAACACTTGTGGAAGAAGTCCAGTTTGGACAACTGGCCAAAAGGAGTCTTCAGCATTTTCTCAAAGGCAGGAAATATTAAAAATCAGGTGTCAAATTATCTTTTAAGGGCTTTGCTGCTTGCTCTGGGGGAGTGGGCAGTGCAGGACTGTTCTGATCCTTGGCTGCCTTGCAAAGGGAGGGCTGGGGCACGCATTCCATGCCATGCAGTCCCCATCTCTTCAGTGCTGCAGGGGGCACACCTGGAAGCTGGGCATGTGTCTCTGTCTGGTATGGACGGGACTTTGCCTGGGGCTTCTGTGTGAAACCCTGACCAAGGACCAGCTGGTGACACACATGGCCAGAACTGAGCCCAAACCTCTGGCCAGAATGGCTGCACCGCCTGCACTGCGCCACCTCTCATGGCTGCCTTACGGCTCCTGGGGATCCCACCCCTTCTGGCAGAGGAGAACCTTTTTGTGCCCAAATCAGAGTGCCACATGTGATGTGTGATTCCCAGGCGCTGAGTACCTTGGGAAAGTTTGTTGCCCTCGCCCTTGCCTCCACAGCAGGTCCTGCTCACCCTGGTTGTTGCTCCTGTCCTTCCACAAGAGCTGGATGCCAAGAGCAGCGCCTTTTCCATGCTTGTGTGCAATTTCCCTTCTCTCTCATCTGAAATGATAATTCCTCTGACCAGGAAAGTAATGACCCTGATACATTATTTCAAATGTCATTTGTGCAAAGTAATTAATCAGCTTAATGTGAGACGGGATTACAGTTTAATTTTAATAGTGCTAAATTCTTGCTGTTCTTTAAATAAATTTTCCTGCTCTTTTACATTTCAGCAGGGCAGTATCTCACTTAGTTAGGCTGTACCTTGCTGTAATCTCTCCACTGTGGAAATATGACAGACAATAACCATTATTCAGTGGTTCAGGCATCAGCCTCACCCATGCACATTTATTTTAGTTCCATACCTCTGCATTAGGGATAATAGCTGAGATCTGGCAACTGGGACCTCAGAGCAGTTTTATCTTCCATTGGGAAGTGTGGAGACAATGTTTTCAAAGGCACAAAGCAGGAACTAAATGACAAGTTCTCATTTGTAGTCAGATGGAGATTGAGATACATACCTGCCACTTGCTCTTTTGAAAATGTGCCATTAACTGTAAAGCAATTATTAAACTTTCTTCAGTTGTGGTTTGCAGTTTTCACAAAAGGTCTTCATAGTTTATAACTGTGATTAACAGCTCCATTTCTCAAAGAACTTTGCATACTTCAAAGTACTCGCATGCTTCCACTACAGTTCACCTTTTGAAATGGTTTTTTACTTGAAATCAATTACAAATGAGGTGTTTATTCAAATCCTTTGCCCCTGGGTATCAGCTTATAGGTAACAAATTTCCAAACAGAATTAAAATCACATTTTAAAGTTCACACCATGAAATTGACTCTTATCCACCCTTTCCATCTGTTATTTTATTATCAGGTTTGATTACAGCAATCAGCACAGTGGACTGTACCCACTGCACAAGTTTAGCATCAGCATTGCTTGTATCCTTCTCAATACCTCCTTTTTCAGAAAAATCATGTAAGAGAACCCATATTTTTGCCAATACCTCATCTCTTGGCCCCTGATTGACAATAAGAGCCTTTTTTCCATTCAACATAGTAAGTTTTCTGGGCATAATAAATGGTAATTTACATACAATATGTTACAATTTCACATATGGACACTATTTAATATAGGTACACATCCCAGTGTTTTCCTTTGTTATACATTATGCTTGCACACACATTATTCATATGTGCACATATCTATATAGTTACTTTTTCTCAAAGACATTATTTGGTTTGAAATAAAATTACAATGGAGCCAACCTAGAATGAGCAGAGCTGACATTTTCTGTCTTTGTAATTGGACCAAGTTGTCCAGAGAAGGCATTTTCATCAGTGACCTCAATTTGCCCAAATCTCCTGTGCACTTCTGAAAATCCTCTCTTTCAGTGGGTTCATTGTCCATCTGCTCAGTGCTTCAGAGAACTGGGTTGTATCCATCAAAGAGCATTCAGAGCCCAGCTTCAGGCACTCTCTCAAAACACTGGTTTTGGGATCTAGCAACTGGAAGTTAGACAATGCTCATGGAGTCCCTTGTAATCCAGGGGAAATCAAAGGTGAAATACATTGTCAATACCAGACTTCAAATATCTGTTCTAACTGCATGCCTAGCCACTCTCCTCTGAATAAACAGAAAAATACAATTCATAATGCTGACTGAAGGAGAAGACTTGGCTTTATTTGCATCTATACTTTTAATTTGCTGTTTCACTTAACAATGAGCTTAAGTAATGCTTAAAATAGAGGAGGGATTTTTCTTTTCACTTTAGTGGAAAAACACCCTCTTGATGGTTTTATAGGCTGAAAAAAGCAGACATCAATTTTTATCACTTATGTACACATGTTGTGGTATGATGCAATTTCCTGGTTTAGCTATCCCAGTCCTTTCCTGGGTGTGGCAATACCTTCTCCTTTCCCCTCCCCTTGCCTCCTGCTAAGTGCTGTCTGCTAATCTTGACATTCCAGCAAGGGCGTCGTGTGGTTGGCTAAAGTTCAAAAGATGCTTCTCAGGCCTGGGGTCATCTAGGTGTCATTGGCCCGTCTAGGTGTCATTGTCCCCTGAGACTTCCCCCCTCCCACCTGGTTGGTGCCATACCTGCCCCTTTCCTCCCCCTCCCCCTGAGCTTAAAAGGACACTGAGACCACGCGGTTGCCATTCTGTTGGAGATGTTACCAAGATTCAGAGATCTGTGACCCTGGAATAAAACGCTGGATTAACCCTCCGGCAGAATCCATCTTCTTTTCCTCTTCACCTCGCCTAAAGCCTTTCCATCAGAGGTAAAACTGAGTTCCTGCATGCCTGGACTTGCTCCAAGTGCCTAGCTGCAGCATCCAGCCAGCCAAAGGTGTCTCTGAGGTGAAACACCACAGCTGCCGCCTTTGGTCAAGCAGCAAGGGTCAGACGAGCCCAGGCACGTTCCATCCGGTAATATTGGGATAATATTCAATATACACATCCAAATAAAATAACAGTAAGGTATCCTCTCCAAAAGATGCCTATTGGACATTACAACTACTGGGAATGCTAGTGCAAAGATGATAGGACCTAAAGGACATCTTTGCCTTCACATAACTTCTAAGGGAACAGGAGGTGTAAAAAAAGAAATGGCAAAGTAAAGCACTAGGGCTTCCTGGGTTTTGTATGCCAAGAGTCATTATTCGTTGACAGCACCCACTTTTGGGCTGTTTGTCTACACTTATCCCTGGTTTAATATCATTGTAATGCAGGGGAGTTCTAACAGCAGCATAAGGCAGGAGAGATACCTGCTTTCTTCCAGCTGGACTGGTTCAGAGCATGCATTTGAAGAACTCACTGGTAACTAACACAAAATTGGATTCCCACTGTGTGGCCTGCTCAGAAATCATAGGCATGCCCCACACACGTGCTATCTAAGCCTGCTGAGCCCCTTATGAGGTAGGCAAATCCTAGTGCTCCTCACTTCCTAGATGGAGGAGCCGAGGTACTGCGAGGTTAAATGGCACGTGCCATGGGTAATGCCCAAAGACTGGCAAAACAGGGGGACACAGGAACCAAGCTTCTCACCCCCTGAACTCTCTGGTGGTTTCATGGTGTAGTTGTGCTGCCTCTCCCCAGCAAAGGTCTCTTTGCTGCAGCTGTCCTGCTGCCAGCTGGGACATTGGCTCCTGTTTTACACTCAAAACTGCTAATGCTGAAAAATGCACTAATGCTTTAACCTAATGCTGAAGTTATGCCCTGGGTTTAACCTCTCAAAAGATGAGTGGTCTATTTCTTTAATATTTTTTGTGTCTTTCTTGTAGTGATCTCCACCTGTCAATGTGAGGAGTATCCAGGTTTCAGCTCCATGAGCAATGAGTGGTAAACGCACTCTCCTGGTGGCTCAGGAGACAAGTGGCAGGCTAGGCAATCCTACCCCTCAGACATTGTCCTTCCTCTCCTCACCAGCAACTTCAGGGCTGTGGTTTCTTACTTTTATGATCAGACAGAACTCCATTCATGTCAGTTATTAACATGGCTGATTAAAGGGGAACATAGTTGTTAATTTTAGCTTCTCTCATCAATTTTGTTTCCTCTAAATCAGTGCTATCATCAGCTTGACTTAGGCAGTAATGTTTGAGGCACAAGGGAAAACCTGGGTATTGCTTACAGCGAAGAGTTGACATTTCTCTGCTACTTTCTGCATCCCCTGAGATTTAGGATGTAGGAGTTCCTGCTATGTAAGCAGAAAATTTCATGTGCTGACAAATAATTATGGTTACAGCAGTATTTTTGTTTGCTTTTTCTTTATTGTAACCTCAGTCCTGGCTCTTCACACTTCAAGCTCTGCCCCCACTGCTCAGCTTCAGCTTGGTAAACAAGTGTTTTGATGTACACAATCTCCACAACAGCCAAAAAGTCATGGTGTTTTCTTAAAATAAGGAGCACACAAACCTGAGCATCGCTGTCATGTTCCTATCATGTTTCTACATTTGGGTTTTGCTGTCAGTGTTGTTAGCAAAGGAGATATCATAGGATAGGAAAAGAACTGCCAAGCACATAAGCGTGTTACAATCCTGTGCAGCAGCTTCAAAGGACTTACATCAACCTTAGACCCACAGTGTTATCCTTGGCCATTTAATCTCTGACATGCCTCTGTTTCTGCAGAGAGGTTCTGGCAGACATGTATCCCTTTTGATCCCAAATGCCTGAACAGAAGGGCGTTGTGTTGACTGGGAGAGGCACATTGGGATGGACAGTTTGTCTGTGGGCTGCACTTTGTAATCTAGAAAAAAACCCCTGACTCAAACATCCCACCTGTGCTCTATAAGCAGCCCAGCTGATCCTGGCCAGCCAGCTGTCCTAATGGTACTGATGAAGGTCCTGTCCAGACAGAAAGCAGAATCTATACCCTTAAAGGAGGTGTTCTTCACAAAAATGGGAAAAAATTGTTTACATGCCAAAGAAAAAACAAAATAATTTTCTCAAAAGTAAAGGAAAGCATTCAGTCTCCTTACAGGAGAAGCACTGTCCAGACCTCTCCACACAAGCTGCATTTAATTCATTCTTTAGAGCTCACAGGAGCATTGTCTTTGGTTGTCCATTGCACAGCAGGCACCACCAGTGTGGCCAGCCCCAAACGAGCACCCAGCACCTTTTGGCTGTATGGTGGACATGTATTTTCAAGTATGAGAAATGACATGTGTCATAAAGCACACGGGAGCAGAGGGGTGGGCTGGAAACCAACCAGCACAGAGAGTTCCTCCATGAGGCCTGCACATGGAATTGCCTCCTGAGTGATGTGTCCTCCCATTTACACTTCAAAGAAGCAATACAATAATCAGGTTTCTAGCTTTGTGTCCAGATTAGACAAAAAAAGAAGTACCAACAAAAGAGTGTTTTGTTGACATCTTCTGATTCAGAAGTGCCAGCATGCTTAGCTAAAGACAGACCAATATATCAAATTAAAAAATATATATGTGCCTGGGAATATTAACCTTGAATATTTATCGATTGCATGAGTGTTCTGGATGATGCGCAAGCCCACGTGGCCCTTAAGGCCTCTCTTCCTTGATGAATTAGATTCATTGCTCATGGCTAGATGCACAACCATCTTTTCTGGTTTTTCCTCTTCTGGTGCCATCTGGTTTCTTGTGTACCCTGCCAGGCTGTTGGCATCAGATTCACTGTAGTTTCCATCCAGCATCATAGTTTTCAAGTGAGGTATTCCACACGAACATGAAAACTGGAGACATAAACAAGAAATATAGCTGAATATTGGAAAAACATGTAAGCAACTGAAATTATGCCTTTCTATTAACAGACAGCTTGTAACAGTTGAGTTCAAAATTTTGATTGAGATATTTTAAGTTTCTCTTTGAACAAAAAGATCTTTTTTTTGCTTGTTTTCAAAAGGAAGAAACAGGGTTTATCTCCACTGCTTGGACAAACAGTTTCAGAAAAGATTAGAAAAATGCTTTAGCAGACATATAGTCTAAGCAAAAGGTTTTCTTAGGTAGTTGTTGTTCAGCCTTACTGTCTTGAGATTCCTTATTATTCATTCTTTGCGTTTATAAATATTCATGGACAAGATGCAGTTTAATCTGTGGAAATGGCTTATCCAGTACACGTTACAGGAAGAAAAGGGCCAAGTTCTGGTTTTACAGATACACATGCTTTTTTCATAAATCTGATTTTAAACCAAGGAGAGGGCCAGCTAAAAGCATAATGTCAAATCCCAGTTGGAGCTAATAGCAAAACTTGTATTGATTTCAGCAGCACCAGCATGCATCCCACAAGTCTAAAAAATTCCAATGCATACAGATAGAATTTTGAATAGAAGATGCAGTCTTTGACCATTCAAAACCTTTTCCTTTCCTAGCAATATGGATTATGTATTTGCATGCAAGGAAAATGGACTCCAAAATGTCCTTTCTGTTAGGAGTTCCTTTCTGATTTCCCACAGACCAATTTCCTTACTCAATAATACTGTGGGTATTATTGGGTAAGGGTGGGTTTTCCAAGAACTAGTTTTCAAGGATAAGTTCAGCTAAAACAAATGTATATATCTGAATTCATATATATGTAAAAATGTATATAAAATCAATATGTAATATTCAGGATGCCATTGGAAAACCCTGCAGTCAAGGTTTTCCCTGGAATTATTTAAACAAGATAATTTTGCTTATTGGAAACCTTCAAATCAACTTAAGGATTGTTTTCTGTGTTCTTGGCATAACCAAAAGATTTGGTATCAGCATGTTATGTTCAGGAAAACATGAGAAGTTAGTATCCTTCTTACTTTACTTTTTTTGATCACTCCATGAGTACAACTGAAGATCAACTGGGTTTTAAGACATATTTTATTCTAAGCAGGCACACTTTGAAAAACGCACACCCCAAAACTAACAAAACCAAACCAAAACAGAACAAAACTAGAGTGCAGCTCCCCAAAAAAGACTGCTGTGATTTAACCCCAGCTGACAAATAAGTATCATGCAGTCACTCACTCAACCCACCTTTCCCTCTGAACTTCAGAAGGTTGTGGAGAAGAATCAAATGTAAAACTTGTAGATTGAGATAAGAATAGTTTAATAATTGAAATGTGTTCTATGGTGTGGAATATCCCTTTGGTTCATTTGGGTCACCTGTCCTGGTCATGTTCCCTCCCAGCCTTTTTAGTTTACCTCCTCACTGGCAGAGCATGAGGCACAAAAACGTCCTTGACTCAGGACAAACACAATTTAGCAGCAACATCAGTGTGTTACAACATTATTCTCACACTGAATTCAAAACACAGCACTGTACCAGCTACTGAAAAGAAACTAACGCAATGCCAGCCCAAACCAGAATAATACCAAACAACACAAAAACCACAGGGGAGAATTACACATCAGGCTCTTTATCAGGAACTGACAGGTCCAGGAGATGGTGGCTGTGTGTGAGGGACAGCAGCTACAATAACAAGCCAATCGCTGCAGGACTCAGCAGAGAAAGCAATTCTGCAGATTTACTGTCAGCCCCCAGGTCAAATTAGAGTTCCCATGGCTTCATGCATGTGTGATGACAGCCACCTCTATGGACAAGAGAGTCTGACATGCTAGAAACCCACCTCCACAGACCCTAAAATTGCATTCATCCTCACATGGGCGTACATGCAGAGGTGCACTACGTAATTTCACCCTCCAGGACTTTTAGCCTCTGTCTACAATAATAATTCAAAGACTGCCAAAGAGCCTCCTTGGACATGTGAATGCAGCTGACAGCACTATTAAAGTGTCAGAAAGGTGTCTGGTCTCTCTCAGCCCAGCAAGCACTGAAAAGTTCCCAGGTATGAGCTGGCAATAAGCATGGGGCCACAGACCCCTTGCCACAGGCATTTCACAGCAGCTCCTGTGATCTTCAGGGAGAGAAGATTTAGTTTTAGTTACTGCCTGTCTTTGTCCCTGGCATATTTAATTTCTTAATGTAGACATAACATAGAGCTCGCTTCTGGGCAACCTTACATGTTTATACCAGAACTTTTGGGGTCTTTCATAGGGGAGCAGCTCTGGCTGACAAGATCTACATCTACTGTGAGAAATGTCTCTTCTGCTTCTTCAAGAGCTTCTTCCTCAAATAATGCTATTTATTATCTCTGTTCCCATGTCCCCTACTGAAGAATAATATTGTCACAGGTTGAAGACTGAGTACAGTATTTTCCCTTGTGCAGTAAAAAGGCATTTGCTGAATATAGAATTCAATGCACAAGACTCAATAAAAGGCAGATTTATTATATAAATAACAAGCTACACCATCACTGGATGTGGCAAAACATTCCAGAAAACTTAGCAGAAAATTAACAAACCCTCTTAAGTTCATTTTATCCCCCCAGTACAGTTAAAAATAAAGGAGAAGAGCTTTCATCTTAAAAAAAATACATGTTTGTTCTAGGCAAGTCAAACTTAGCAAGGATATTTCTTGTTACTTCCCATGACCTGCCAAGACACCATATTCTTTGGACATGGGATACCTGAGCAGGGCTGGCTAAAATGCCACAGAACACTGCTCACATGCAGCAAGTCAGACACACTGGGAGTCACTGTGCTTGCACAGAGCATCTCTGCCTTGGGTTGCAGAGAACTGCTGGGCCCTAGGTGGGGGCAAGGAGGGACATGGATAAACTGAGACACTCAGCACTTGTTTAGGCAGCTTTTCAGAATTATAATGCTGTTGAGAAGGCCTTGAGGAGAGGTAAAATCTCATCACAGAAGTCTGGTAAATTTATCCAGTTTTTTTTTTAATGTATCTAATTACAATTTTTTTATGATATGCCAACTGAGAAGGGTGCTGGGCTGTTATGGGGCTTGTGCTGTTCTTCAAGAAAGTCAT
>NW_005054332.1:4371905-4383609 GCF_000277835.1 Geospiza fortis
GGGTAGTTCATAGAGGGAAATAGCATGCTTAGATTGTATGAAAGATGATGTCTGCATTGGCATTTCCAACAAGCTTATACAAATTTCTCCAGGAGTCATAGACAGTAGGTTACCAGTATTACCAGTAGACTAATGTGGTGAGCTCCTACTGGGAAGAAGGAAACTGTAAAACATGGTGATGTCCTGGGTGTATGGGGACTGAAAAAAAATTGGTTCTAAGCGTTAGTGTTCAAAAGGCAATGGCACTTTGTTTAATCACAAAGAAGGCCTAGAGGTCTGGAGAGGACTGGAAAGGACTCAGGCTGGAAAGAACTTCAGGGCATCTCTAGTCCTACGTCCTGCTTATAGCAGGGCCAAGATGGTCAGAATGTATCAGGTCTTGAAACATTCCTGGGATGCAGGATAAGACCTTTTATAGCACATTAAGAAGTACAAGCATAAACTTGGCTGACTGTTGTTTGTGCTTGGTGATGGGAAACACCTCCAATAGTGGTGATGGGAAACACCTCCACTACTACATCCATTAAATCCAGTTCCCAGAGAAATGCTACCTGTAGAGGAAGGAAAGTAATTTGCACCAAATAAGATCTTTATCTTACTAAACAAGAATTGTGGCTGCAGCAAAGCATCAGATTTTATACCTTCCCCTCTTGCCATTCCCTCACATTTCCAGGTTGCACTCTTTGCCAGTTCAGATCACACTCCCTTTTCTGATGTTTCTTTGAAGATCCATAAGATCAAATCCTGTTTTTCTGTGTTAGCAATTCAGCCTGAGGTGCAGCTGTCTAAACAGACCCAATTACACACATGGTTGTCAATGTTTTCCCATTAACAGACAGTCAATATAAAGACAGATCAGCTGTAAGGGAAAAAAAAAGGAATAAGTGAGTGACAAAAGTGTTTCTCACCCTCTCCCGCAGTTTCCTCTCCTTCCGCTCTTGCACCGTTGTCAGGTAATTCACAGCTGCGTATTCCAGCACCGAGAGGAAGACAAACACAAAACTGACCCACAGGTAAATGTCCACTGCTTTGATGTAGGAAACACGAGGCATGGAGGCATTCACCCCAGTGATGATCGTGGACATGGTCAGTACGGTGGTTATTCCTGGGAATATCACCAGCAGAAGAGACCATAAGATGCTTTCAAGCCAGACTCTTCATCACAAATACAGCAGTTGTTACAATTTCCTAATATCTGAATTTACCTTGCAATATTTTTTTTTACTTTTGGGTAATGACTTTCACTGCCTGAGGAGGGTCCAGGCAGCCCTGATTTGTAATTGGACAAATATATCTTGTTCAGTTTTCTTGTCTATTTGGTGAGCACAGCTCTAATTCTGGTCTCAGGGTGTTGCTAGTCTGGCTCCTCACCACTCCCCCAGCCTCCCATCCCACGGCCAGGCAGCAGCACTTTGACCCTGTGCTGGCTGCACCCCATTCTAGGTTCAGGACAGTCCCTGGAGGGGTACAAGCACGTGGATTTGAACTCAATGATCCTTATGGGTCCCTTCCAACTCAAGATATTCTATGATTCTATGATTCTGAGTATCTCAGCTTCTAGTTTAACCCCCCCACAGCATGGACACAAGTAAAGCTGCTGCTTTTACTTGTTTCCCCTGTGTTTCCTGTATGCTGGATTTCTCCTGAGAAGTCCTGCTTCACGAGATGTCATAGAATTGATATAAAGTCGATTGTACCAACCTTTGAGAGAGGAGGAAAAGCAGAATCAGTGAGACCAGCCTGGACAGCAGGTACAGAGAGACAAGATATTTCTTTGGTTCTTTTCTTTCTAAGACTAGTAAAACAAGAAACTGGGTTTTCAAACAGACTGTGGAGCCTACAGTTCAGTGACACAATCCCAAGAGCCCTCTCAAAAGCAGTTAATACAGTATTAGGTTTAGCAATAGTATGACATCAGGAAAGGCCAATACCTGTGCTACTGTAGAAAGCCAGTCTTGATGTGGTGTGGAATTTTTGTATCAAAAATTGAGACAAAGAAATTTTTTCATCAGTTTTCAGAGATTCATTCCCATTTTTCCAATACAGCATCAGATCTTCATCAGTGTAAGCATCTAAGTGAAAGAAGAAATACCGTGTGATGTGACTTTAGCTTAGAGGTTCAACAAAAGTTAATACATCCAGCCTTTGGCATGAACTAATGCCACAGGTAAGTTTGCCAACAACTAAGGATTTCAAAAGATCTTGTCATATAATATACTGTATATCTACTATATATAATATAACAACTAAAATCTGGATTCAATGTTCAAGAAAACAAATCCTCTTTTTACTTCACATTGAAATGACAGAATGGCACTCTTCTGAACATCACAGATTAAAAATAGATAATAGCTCAGGAAATAATAATGGGTAAAACACCTTAATTTAGAGGAAGGAGGAAGTGTGGACACTTCAAACTGTCTTAGAATGATAAAAGCAAAAGGGACAGGTCAGAAGCAAAATAAATATGTTAAAACTGTAAATGAAGAACACAGAGAATTTATTCACTAAGTAACAGGAATGGGAAATGAGAAGAGGGTTATTAAGATCATCAGGGACAGGAGCACATGGCTTAGGGACAAGAGGCTGGGGGAACTTGTTCAGCTGGGAGAAGAGCAGTCTGTGGTGGGGTCCAGCTGCTGAACTGCTGACCCTCATGGAGAAGGTGGCAGCAGCCTTTTCCCAGATGCTTTGACAAAATGGAGAACGAAAAGACAGGAGGCAAAGGCTGCAAGTCTCAGCAGAGGATTGTTCCCAAGCAGGTAAAAGGAAACATTTTCAGGATCAAGGCTGTCAAATATTTGAGCATGTTGCAGAGAAAAGTTGTGGAGGCTGAATTAACTTGCTCAAAACCCAGCTGGACACAGCTCCAAGCGACCCATCATGAAGAACCCCTGCTCTCAGCAGGGTATTGGAGCAGCTGACCTCAAGGCCAGTGGAAATTATCTTCTGATTCTGATCCTGATTTTTGCAGAGGAACATTCAGTTAAATAGCTGGGAGGACCTCAAACAACCAGATATTAGTCTTGTCATACCCTGGAGAAAGTCTACAAAAAAATCCTACTGTTCACATTGCTTTCTCCACCAAAGAAGCTGAGCCCAGATCACAATGTTTGCAGGATCAGGATTATGTCATAGGATGTTTTCCTTACAAATTCTGGTCTTGCAGCACAAGGACTAGATACACAATACTGCTGAGTCAACAGGACTCCTAGGAACTCTGATGAGCTATTATTTCAGGCTCTAAAATAGACAGTATTCTGAAACATGTCCAGTGAAATGTTTGTGCAGCCAGCCATGGAGAACATCTAGCGAGAAACACGGATAAAACTTACAGCTTTCCAGCTCCAGAGAACATGTCTGAGAGTCCAGGGGGAAGCGGCTGAAGTCCATGTTGCACATTGCTGTCACTGTGACCCTAGAAATCAAAAATGAGAAAAGCTGGTCTCTATGAGGAGCAATCAAGAGAGAATGTTATCACAGATAATTATTCTGCAGCTTTTAAGCCAGAAATATTGCATGATGTTTGCAAAAAATCCACAGGAAAATGCCTCCTAATTCTCTGTGTTCAAGCTAGATGGATTATACACAGAAATTCCAAAAATGCAATTTCAATATCAAGGAACTAAAGCACAATCTTGGATGTTACTATTATAATAATGTCAGTATAGATATTTCCACTGTGTTTTATATCCAACTATTTCCTACAAGACTACAATGTAAAGTAACTTCACCATTTACATTTGACTATTCCCTTATGTGCAGTTTAATTAAGGTTTCCACATTTTCCTCTTGGCTCAGTTCCTACCATAGTCACCCCCAGAATGACCCAAGCCTGAGGAATATGACCATCCTTATTGCAAGCCACACAATTCTTTCAGTACATATATTATTAAGGCAAAAACAGTTTCTTACAGCTCTCAATAAACCCTTTTAATCTGAGGGGTGTTTTTCTGGGGCAGGGGTTGTAAGATGGGTGCAGCTGGTTTTCAGCAAGTGAGATTTGCTTCTGTTACGTTTTTGTCTTAGCTAAAAAGCTGCAGCAATCACAGCTCCAGTTTTTAAACTAGTCCAGTTGTGCACAACGTTACATAAGAAGTTTTCCAGTGGGTCAGTGAACTTTCCCTGCAGACGGATTTGCAGTGGAGCTCCCGATTTAGGAGGGGCAAATCAGCTGTGACTCATCGTTTCAGAGGCCAACTTACGTTGGTTGTGACCATTTTCTAGATGCATTCCAGATGTTGATAAAGGACTTTTCCTCTGTTTCAGGGATTGTGATCCAAATCCTACCCTGACCTACACACTCATCACCCTTGAAAGGCACATGCTGTTCATTTTGACTATAAACTACAGCAAAATTTCGCCATTTGAGCAAAATTTAAAGAATATTTTTGGGGATATGCTCCAGAAGGTATCCTGCAACGATGGCCTCCCCTAACTGTGTGCAGCATTTAAGCATTTTATAACTCAGTCTCATTAAAGTGTGTTATTTTCTTTCTCTGGCGTCACCTGAACTGTGGCACAACCTGTGGTCAATAACAGTTTGTTAGTCAGGGGCAGAACAGAAACTCGGCTCATCAGTATGATATTCCTCAATTAGAGTGCAGTGTCCAGGTGGCTTTGAAGGCCCAAGGCCCAAAACAGGAATGAAATGCTCCCCAGTCCACTGCCAATCCCATGTAGATGTCTCAAGATACCTGAGGGCATTCCCAGCACTGCTGGACACCCATGCTTTTTCAGCTGGATACTGTTCTGAGTGTTCTAAAAACCAACAGGCCCAAATACCATGGAGATTTTCTTTTTCCTTGGATTTTACATATCAAATTATCAATTTAACAATTGTGCAATTGGCTGTGGTTAACTCACAGACTTCTCTCTTGTGGTTGGCATTAAAAAGTCACATCACCTCCTCAACAGACCACAGAAGCAAACTTAATAGAAAACCTTTCCAAGTTTTTGAAAATCATTTTACCATGGCTGAAATGAATAAGTTTCAGAAAGATCCTAGAACAGAAATCCTTGGTTACAAATATTCAAAGGTCACTGTACACTCAGAGCATATTTTCTGTCCTGGGGAAATATCCATTTTTTTGGGCTCTTGAGCTTTTCTCCTCTGGCAGTGTGTTTTTCTCTGCTTCTCTTTTTTCATTTTGCTGAAGGAAATTAAATCTGCTGGGATGCTGATGTGAGCAGTCATAAAGGTGGGCTGGTTAGAAGGGGAAACTAGTGAGCAAAAAATGTCTGATGAAAAATATGGACAGAGAAAGGGAACAAGACAAATCCCTGAGAAGCTCAGCTGGCCTCTTTGACATGCGGATAGGGTACCTAGAAACTGGAGGCATCCTGAAATACCATCAATAACTGCCAAAAAAATGTGCTTTAACAGGCACTTTATTGTTAGAAAAGGTAGGAAATTATCTTGAAAATAAAAAAGGGTCTGAGAGAACAGAAAACTTCATTATCTATTGGCTGTTACAGGTGAAAAATAAAAATTACCAGCATCTATTGCCTATTCAAATTGGTGGCATCCTACACCCTCTTATCTCTCTAGATATAAGGAGGCCTTAATTTTTATCCAAAATGAAGCCTTCCTCTGAGACCTTTCCATGCTCCACACACTTTTCTGCTCCTTAGAAGGTTGAATTCGGTGCATGAACTTTCTACCAGCTCTTGGACACCCACCAAGGACTCCTGGCTGACTCCACACCCTGTGACTCAGAGCATCTCTGAAATGAGACACTGCTGTCTCACTGGTCCCCTCTGAGCCCACTTTGGAGGCTGTTTCAGTTTGTCCTTCCTTCCATCCCTTGGATGATTTGGATCGCTTGATGGTGGTATCATTTGATACCAGTGCTGTGCACCCGCACAAGCAACCTGTCCTAAGGGTACCTGAGGGTATATTGTGGATTAAATGCAAATTCATGTAATGTAAAGTAACCTGTAACAGGAAATACCCTGGTTAGTTATTGGCTGTTGCCACATGACTGACAGATGCTAAATTATTGACTGCTGACAGCAATTTGCAATAGAGTGATGCAGATATACAGTCACTTCATTAATCATGGTTGCAGTTGTCAGTGGTGATTTTGTGGTAGTTTGCTTGCTAGTGGTGATTTTTGTGGTATTTTTGATAATCTGTATAAAGGTAGAGAAGTTTAGAGGATTAAGCCTCCATGTCCTTGTGTATTACAGAATCCTGCAAACCCACAGTCAGGATCCGTGTACACCCACAGGATGGATACCCTCCAGGTCATGACAGGCATCCCTCAGTGTTCCTCCAGCCAACAAATCTACTAGAAAACCAGGATGTCTTTCATATTGCCATTTCAGCTTCAATAAACCTAAACATTTACATCAACAGGAAAGCACCACAACTGAAAAAAAATCTAGACAAACAAGAGGAAAAATAGGATAATTATAGAGGTCACCATCTGGTATATCAGCAGCTTCCAGTTTAATCACACACTGACCCTGGGATGAACATCCCTGCTTGACTAAGCCCTCCACTGAGTGCAAAGAGTTGGGGGCATGTTTCCCCCAGGAGGAGATTACCCTGTTACTGCCCACAGCATGGGTTCTCAGAGTTTCCTGGACAACATTTTGTACTGGACATTCTGGAAACAGGGCTCTGCATCAGCAGCAGGAGTAGCAGGATTGGCAGTAGCAGTCCTGGTGATCACCAAAGCCAAGCCTAGAGCAAAACTGGCAGCAAAGCCCCAGGGCTGCTCTGTACCTCATGCTGTAGAGGACGTGCCCATCGGGGAACACTCGCAGCATGATGTTGTCTGTGGTGGTATCATGAATGAAGGACCTCTTGGAATGCACAAAGAAGACATCAGGGACCCAGATCTTCTTCACCAGCCTGCCATCAAAGGTCATGCTCTTGTTGTTGGTGCTGGGAAACGAGAGACGCTCATCCTTCCAGTAGTGCCTTAAGTACAAGGTCATGGTGAAATCCTTCAAAAAAGGGAAGAGAACCAATAAAGGAAGAGAGGTCTGTCAGTGCTGCACTCTAAACTAGGACACACCAGAAAGAAAACTCACTCCCACCAGATAGATGAGATCTCTCCAGTCTCAACTCCTGATTCTTTCCTAGGCCAATGCTCTCTGTCAGTAGATTTTCCTGACAAAATAATTTCAGCCAAAACAATGCATAGCCAACTATTGAATTTATTACAGTACCCCAGGATATAAATATGCCCCAAGAGAAGCAATGCCCTGAAGAAATGATTCTTCAGTTCTGGCAAAATTATCTTACAGGACTATGGTAGCAATAGGATGATCAAGAGGAAAAACTGAAAGTTAGCTTAATGATCATGCTAAACACTAAGCAATTTATCCCCAAAAGGACTAAACTGTTGCAAACAGCAACCAAGTGAGGGAACTGTGTTTCCTACCATGTAAGTGTGTAAATACAGTTCCCTTTTAGGTTTGTTGATGGGGCAGGAACTTCAGTGACATAAAGGAAAACATCTGTTTGTTGATCCCAACCTGGCAGTTGCTGCTTTTAGAGCTGAATCTACTCTCATGCTGAGAGATCAAATACACTTATTTTCTTTATATTCCAAATTAAGCAAGTGGTTATGGGAGCTGCAGCTGCTAAGTCTGAGCAGGCAGCAACACAGGCCAGGGTTTCTCTCTAACCCACTTTCTCAAACCACAGCCAATCAGTTTGGTGACAGTGACAATCAGTTACCCTGACTCTCTGCTTCAAAGGGCTGTCTCACAATGGCCATGCATTGCCAGTAGGTTTTTCATTAATTTGTCACAGAAGGCTCTGGTGCCAGTTCCCACCTTGATGCCTGGCACAGCACAGAGCTGGCCAGACCTCTCTGGCCATGGCAGAGACTGGCCAGGGGGACACTTCTGCTCACCCACCTGCAAGTCCTCACCTCATCAGACAGGTCCAAGGCTCCTTCACTGCTCATCCCAGGGATGCTGCCAGCTCCTGCTCCCTACTGGACACTGGCCACCTTCCCCTTACATCTACAGTCCCAAAGAAACACTTCCAGCAACTACTGCCAATGCAGAGCTTAGGTTACAACCCAGCTGGAAGAGTCAGCCTCAGGGACCGGACATCAAGCTCATCAGTTTGACTAGAGCTGGGAAAAAGGAAACCAAGGAAGAGGCACAATTGCTGCTTTCTTAGGGGTCAGAGCAGGTTATAGTAAAACTCAAAAAAGGAGTAAAGAAGAGCCTGGCAATTCAGGGTTGCCAGTTGCCTGGCCATGACATGAGACAGAGGGACATGGGGCTGCAGGAGAGGAGCACCATTCTCATGGTTTAACTCCAGCCAGCAGCTCAGTACAGCACAGACACTTGCTCACTCCTCCCTCCCACCACCTCCAGCCAATCTGATGGGGAGTAGACTTAGGAGAAATTGGGTTGAGATAAAAACAGTTTAACAATTGAAATAAATAGTAATAAGAAGAGTAATGGAAAGGAAGATGAGAAGAGATAGAGGGGCAAAACTCCAGAAAAACAAGTGATGCACAATAGAGTTGTTGACAGATGCCCAGCAAATCCTCCAGCAGTGATCAGCCCCTCCCAGCCAACTCCCCCCAGTTTATTCACTGGGCATGATGTTCTGTAGTGTGGAATATCTGGAATATCCCTTTGGCCACCTCAGGTCAGCTGTCCTGGCCATGCTCCCTGCTGGCTTCTTGTGCCCCTCCTCACTGGCAGAGCACAGGACACTGAAAAGTCCTTGACTCAGGGTAAGCACTGCTGAGCCACAAATAAAACACTGTGTTATCAGTATCATTCTCATACTAAATCCAAAACACAGCACTGTACCAGCTGCTAAGAAGAAAATTAGCTCTATCCCAGCCAGAATCAGGACAGCCAGGCAGCCTGAGGCTGTGGCTGCAAAATGCCGCTGGGCAGCTCCATCATCAGAGCATGGGGGAGTGGGGACCACCAGCCAGGCACCCTCAGCACTGCTTACAGCCACTCCTGAGGAGGGGGAAGAGGCTGTCTGAAGGCACAGCAAGGGGGGAACTCACTGCTTGCAGGCCACTTCTCTCCCTGTCCTACCCAATTGGAGCTTCTCATCTTTCACCTTCAGCCCCTCCCTCTCTCCAAACAGCCAACACAGTGGCCTCTGCAATGGCCAGCTCTCCTCTCCCTCCAATGGCCAACCTGGTGCACCAAATGTGGCCAACACAGAGACAAAGTGGCAGCTGACAACAGCTTCTAAGTATAAAATCCAACTTAAGGAGGCTTTTTCATGGCATGATGCAAAAGAGGCAGTGTGCTGACCGCTTGTTCCTTTCTGACCAGCACACACACTATTTACAAGCAAGAAAAGGGGTTTAGTTCAGCACCCACAAATAGGAAAGTCCCTTGGAAAACAAGGTTTACAACAAACTGGGAGAACGATAGTACCTGCCAGAGGCACAGCCAGTGAGTCTACAAAAGTACCTCACCTTTGGCAGCCTATTTCACGTTTGTTCCAAGCTCCAGGCAGCCTTTAGAGCATGTCCTGCCACTGCACACAGCAGCAGCCCATCCACATCAACCAGACAGGCACTGGTTTTAAACCCACATGCTTTAAACAGCCCCTGGCTGCTCTCACTGTCATGCACAGCGGGTTGGAGCTGGTGATGCTTCAGTCCAGTCCTTCTTTGGGGCACCAGGAGCCTGCTCAAGCAGTGATAGGTGAGGCCAGCCCAGCCCAGGGTAGCTGATTTTCAGGGCCACTTCAGGGCAGTTTGAAACAAGCCCTGCCTGCAGCTCTGCCCTGCCTGCAGAGAGGAGACAAGGAGGGCTCCCTGCTGCAGGCACAGCCAGTCCCTGTCCCCTGGCCATGCAGGGAGCTTGCTGCCCACTCTCCTCCCTGCAAACACCCATGCTGGGACAGCCTGCTGGAACATAACTCAGACTGAACTGGGAGAACATTCTTCCACTCCAATATATGTCAGCAACTGCTGTAGAAAGTGCTTGTCATGAGCTGGGAAAATAGGAACTGTCGACAGCCAAGGGAGAGAACTGACCTCCAAGGCTTCTGACAGGCAAGATTTTCATTGAATCCTGATAGAAAGCACTGTGAGTTATTTACTTGCACTAATTAGGCCTCTTTGCTGCTCTGACATTTTCTTGATATATTAGAGCCTCAGTTCTCCTCCTGGCAGCCATTCCCTGTGCTCCCCTCCCACACACCTCACTGCATGCATACCCCCAAACTCCCTCTTTCACTATCCAGGCAGGCAAGCTGCCTGGTTTTAATCACAGAACACAGAATATTTTGGTTTAGGAAGGACCTTTAAAGGTCATCTAAACCAACCCCTCCAAAATGGCATGAAGATGTAATTGCATACTAAAAAACACTCAACCTAAAGCTCTTCCTTTGTCTTTACATTTTGTGTAGACCACAAAAGGTGCACAAGAACAGGGAGGAAAGAGGAAGGAGCCCAGAAGCTTCCTCTTTTCCTCTATGTTCCCTTTTCCACTTCTCTTTCAATTGTTTTTATTCAATTTCCTACAATTAAAAATAAAAAAAACCCCATGAAACAACCCCAAACCACACAGTAAAGCATTTGTGACACTCATGTGAATTGAATGGTTCCCTAAGGAAGAAAACTCCTGCAGCAAACACAGCTTATGTGAATTTTACCATATAGCTTCAAACCTTCATATGCAGCTGCTTAAATTTTAGTTGTGATAGATCTTTCACAGCACTGATTACTCTCCCATTCAAGGTCCCTTTTCTCTTCACGCTTTTAATCTTTTTCCTCTGGAGGTAGAAAGGTAAGGCTTTGATCTTCTGGTTTTATCATGTCTTTGGTTCTGATTATCAGCCTCTCTGAATTTTGGAGATGCTGCTATTACTTTCATCTGACCAACGATTGCAAGCCCATGGGTTTCAAGTCAGGAGGTCTTTTATGACGAGAATCAGCTGAGGCTTAGAAGAGCATTACGTACCATGTCAACCTCAGAAATACTGTCCAAGCTTTCAACTTGCACATCCACCCCAACAGGAATCGCAGGGCCTGAAAGAGAATGAGATTTAGATATGCAAATAAATGTTCTTTCATATCATCTGCATTTAATTAGCACTTCTAAGGTGACATGCAAACATTTCTGAGCTTATGTTGTGCATTTCTGTCAATGGTTCTTCAGGAAGGGGCTGGGAATGAGTTAGTGAATAACCACGTAAGGGCACTTCTGAAACATTGACTTATCTTCCCCTTGGCATATGCTGCAATGTTGACACTTTGCTAGTTAGCCCAGAGCTTGGATGAAACATTTGCCTATGTTTTTAAAAACTGAGCCATCCTATCTTAAATTGTAGGCCTTTATGAACAAATTTAGCCCCAAGGACAGGGGACTGAGATGAGGACATGGCAAGCAACGAGCTCTTCCTTGGAGGTTTCTCATTTTTTATGAACAAGGCAAACCACATTAATCTCTCAAGAGCCTGTCACCATCTTGATTCCTATTACTCACTGATGATATTTCTAGTTTTCCACAATAATTTTAAAATTAGCAATCAGAGAGCTCACAAAGAGCAAATAAGCATAAAACATCAAATAATAAATGGACACTCCTCTATTACTAAAAACCCTGTATCAAAACTTCACTGTAGACTGCTGCTCACTAATGACCAGGACCTGCTCAAGATCCCCATAGTGTGCCCTCATGCAGCTTTTCCCAAATTCTGGAGATAAGGGCCTACTGAGACCAGCACAGCAAGCATGGCCCA
>NW_005054332.1:4383624-4394859 GCF_000277835.1 Geospiza fortis
CAGGGTGTGGCAGTGGGACTCACAGGGCTCACACTGATGATGTCCAGGGCGTGCCTCAGCCTGGGCACTGTCAGTGAGACAGACCATGCCAAAGGAAGCAGAAGCTCTGCAGACATGTCTGAGACTTGTCCAGCGGAAATTAATTTTCCAAGGACCACAATGGCCCCCATGAAAGTTTGCAAAGACCTTTATCTCCTGGATTTTGAACCTGATTAGCAGTCAGATAATATGTAAGGTGCACCACAATCCCTTTGCGGACTCAGACCCATATTTGCAGTGCCACAAACAGCAGGGCCTGCTGCATGCATACATTTAGCTGGAGTAGCATCTTTCTGGAGACCACATCAAAGCTCTGAATGCACTACAAGTCCAACCAGAGAGCAGAAATGTTGCTGAGAGAGCAGCACATTTTGCAAGCTGCTATCCATCATGCTCTGTACACTCCCACACGTCCTCAGGGCTTTTGAACACAGCCTTATGTTTGCCTCTGCTGGAGGAGAAAGAGGCACCAGCTCAGCCTCAGGAGGGAAAGGCTGATCCCCATGGCCATGAGCCAAGCTGTGAGCAGCCCCAGTGCAGGTTTGCCAGGGCTTGGGTAAGCCAGCCCCACTGATTACAGCAGAGCACACTGATGGTGATGGCACTGTCCCCTTCCCACACACACAGCTCCAGCTTGTTTTGCCCACGGTGCCTGTCAGCAGCAGTGCTGGGAGCAGGCACCTTGAACAAGCCCTGTGGAGCAGGACCAGGCTCCCCAGAACCACCAATTCCAGTTTAAGTGGCTGTTGCCCCCAGCAGGGAAGCTCAAACGTGTCTAACCCAGCACTTTGAGGTGACTCCCAGATGCTTACAAACACCTACATGTCACATTCAGACACACAGCTGTGCACTGCATACTTCAAAAAATGGCCAGCAATCATTTGCAACCAAGAGAAAGAATTTTTCTGTGGCATTTCTCTTGCTCAGTAAAACATGATTTGGTTTGTTGGGTACCTAACAAGGTAGCAAAAAGCACTGTATCTGTGGTGACAAGAGACACTTTGATGTGCAGTACAATCAACAGAGAAACAGCTCAAGCCGAGGGCTGTGTGCCCAACACATGCTGGGCAGCCCCCCACGACTTCCAGACTCTCTGTGTATGAATCCTTAATTTAGCCTTGATTCAGGAAATCAACACCCACACAAAGTCTATTTACTGTGATTTCTGTGCTTCTCTGAACTCTAATCACAGATTAAAAAAACCCAGAAAAACAACAAACAGCTAACAACCAAACCCATAAACTTAAGAACACTGCCAGGCTGATATCTGTCCCACTCTCCTATTCCTTCCCTATCTGCCCTTGAAAATAAAATACCATGTTCTTTTCTTTGTTCATGTTCCTGCATCAAACACTCAGTAATCAGCAGTTATCTCATTGCAAGGACAAAGCCTAAGGTTCAGTCTGGAACTGACACAAAGCTTTATTAAATCCAAAATAAAGGATGTTCCACATTAAGCTGGATGGTCTGGGAAGTTCTTGAGAGAAGTGGTCCAAAGCTGGATTAGGCGTCTTTTCTCCAGTTATTCACAAATTTGGGGGATGATAAAACAGTGGTTGTAATAGAAAGAGAGAGAAATTATTTTAACATTGGACTGAAATGTTTAGTGTTTAATGTAAAGATTAACGGAAATGTAAAGATGAGTCTGTAAAACCAATTTATCAGCAGAAATATTTACTCTCCCTTTTTTGGGGCAAACTCCTACTACAATCAGCAGGAGTAATCACTGCTTTTTCCTTCTCCTGCTTCTCATTCAGCACCTGGGGCTGAGGCAATGAGAGAGCACACGAATGGGATGAGGATCCACTGAGACACAAAGATATTTTGGAGAAGAAGCTGGACTGAGCAGGGAAGGGTGAGTGAAGGGCCAGTGCAAATGTTGCTGTTTGTGGGGTAGCAACAGGAATCAAAGGATCACCATGTCCTGCTCCTGGCAATAAGCATAAGGGATAAAGATAATTGTATATTCACTCTGCCCATCACTCTACAAAACATCAAGTAAGATGCACTTTTGTAGAGGTACTTGATGCAAGCAACATTGAAAGTGCATGCTGCTTCTGAAGCAAAGCAGAAGCCCTGTCTAGAAATGACCTCTTTAAACCACAGAAACAAACCCTGGGTTTCCTTAAAAGGTCATGTTGGCTGCAGCACATACCATTGAATTAAATGGCTGTTGATCACCCAGAGAGAAATGTCAGGAGATCTTTGATCTCTCTAACCCATGGAGTCAATTAGGAACTGCTAGCTTTTTAATCCTGTCCCTCTGGCAACTGAACAGTTGAACCATGGAAGCTCAGGGTGTTTTGCCAAATTCCTCATCAAATGCCACTAGGGATGAGCAAAAATTAAAAAACCCTCTGTATTGAGAGGGAGCAGAGTATGAGGAGGGTGTGAACGTGAGGGAACAAGAACAGCTCAGATGGTATATGACAAACTGATCTGGTAGACAGAACAATTAACTTTGGTTACAGCATTAGATGCAAAAAAGCCCTCATCAACCAGGCTTTCTTTGTCATAAACAATATTTTATCTATATTCACTTTTTCTGCAGAAAGAGAAAATATAGAAAACATCAATATAGAAAATCTAGGATCATCCTAGAGAATTATAAGCAAATGAAGACTTGAACATGTTAACACTGGAGAGATCTCAAAGCTCGGGCTCCTCTCCAGGATGTTCACTGCTGGACAGGAAGCTAAATGGATCCATGTGAAAGCTGGGAATATGGCTGGTAAAAGGAAGCAGTGCTGCTTTGCTCAAAGCCTGCAATCCAGCAGAGTTTTTCAAGCCATACTGTAGAGTCTCTGTAAAGTATCAGCCAAGTTAATGGAATTTTGGGTTGGTTCTGACAAAAAGAAGACTTTGTGTCTTGTTTCATATTACAAAAACTCCAGTTTGAGTATCAAACTCTGCCCCAGATTGAATGGGATGTCTGGCCTTGGGCTAACCTCTCCAGGGAACCCAGGAGGTTTCCACAAGTCCCATGCAGGAGCAACTTCAGAAGGAGCCCAACATTGAAGCCTGTTACATCCCAGTGTGCCTCCACACCTAAAAACACCAACCAGTGAGCAACGTGAAAGCTTCAAAGTGTGAGTCAGTTCCCAGTCAGAACTGGGCACAAACGTGGTTTTTATTTCTGAGCACTGGAGTAGACTTTGGAAGAGAGGGGAGAGCGTGCTGCCATGTAGATGCCTGAAGTCAGTTTTCCACTCCACCTCTGAGACTAAAGCTTTGTGACACCTCTTCAATTTTTCTCTTTGGCAGTTCTCTCAAAGGCTCATTGTTTCTCTCTGAGACAGTGTCCACTCATCTATCGTTGAAGTAGGGAGGCAGATGAAGACCCCAAGATAAAAACATGTACATGAGAAATGAGTGGGTTTGAGATTTCCTTACTGACAGGTACCTTGTGCACAGCCAGAGAGACTGCAAACCACTGTGGGACCTCTTAGGTGTGGGCAGCTCCCAGGCAGGAGCACCAGGACATGCTCATCACCCTCGTCGTGGCTGCAGGGCTGCGTCCCTCTGCGCCTCACACACAGCTGCTCATCAGCAGGGGAGCAAGTTCTGTCCCAGCCCTTGTCACTAACAGCCAGTGAACTACTGGTGCTTTATTCGTCCCACTGTTCATCCATCCTGGCAAAAGCACTGCCCAGAAAGGGCAGCAAGGACCAGCTGATGTTAGGCTACTCGGCTGTGAGCAAATATAATAAAACTAAAGCATTAGGCTGGTCCTCAATAAAGAAGATACAGCTATTTTAAGTATCAACTAAAGCTGCTTACTCACAGGCTCCCTGTAAAATACGAGATGTCATAAATGAAATGCTTAAAATGGGTGTTTAAGGAAGGCAACAAAACAAACATTTACATAATCTTTAAATATTAATAATAGTAAATAATACCTGAACATCTGCTACCTAGAACAAGGTCACTGACACAGAGATAACTCCCTAAGGGTCAAAAACCCTGCAGTCCCTTTCAGCTTATGAATGGTCTTTGACCATCATCAAAGCAAAAATCTTTGTCATTGCCTCTGTGCCCAATTGCCTGTCTAATGGGCTGAGGGCAGGCAAGACAGCCATGCTTATTGGGCTGTTAATAACACAGCTTACACAACATTTGTTTGCTCACTTGCTCTTTACAAAGATACTTTTTCTTGAAAAACCCTTCACCTTTGTCTAACATTGAGATTTTTTCATTCCACCTTGCATAACCGCAGCCTGCTCTGCCCAGTGGTCACAGCTGTGTTGGGCTGGCAGCTGCTGGCTGTCCTCTGCAGACCAGCAAGTGTCACCTGGCCACCATAAAACAGCTCATACCCCATCCCCTTTCTAGCTAAAGGTGGAATTGCAGGCTGGCCCACCAAACTTGGGAACCATCAACAGTATTGACTTTCTTTTAGTCTTAATGCCACTCACCATTTACTTATGGTATTATTTTAATTTTCCAGAACTGAGGCACCTTTCCCACCTGCAAGGTAACATCACAGGCCCAGTGCAATGCCATAGAACTGGAATCTCAGTTAGACCAGAGAGGGTCTTAGGGCAGCAACCAGTTACAGTCATGTGTATCCCACAGGCTCCTCTTCTCCACTTTGGCAGTACAAAAGCCTTTTTATCCTCTCCAGGTCAGACCACATCAGTTTGACTGACTGACCCTGCCACAGCCAGAAGCTGGAAGGACTCGTGGTGCACAGCAAATCACTGTGACTGCCTGATGAATAACATTACAGACAAAACTATGAGGATCACCTCTTGCCAGACTTTTGTTCCCTTTCCTTTGTTTTTTTTCCACTATGCTTATCATCTGTCACTAAAAACACACCATGCAATTCTGCAGTGAGCAAGAACCTGTGGCACCTGCTGTCCCTGTGCATCTGAGTCAGGATTTCCAAGGCTGGAGCCTCAGCAAAGCTGTTTCCATGCTTTGCTCCTCATCCCATGCAATTTCAGTACAACTTTGCCAATATCACATCTTTGTCCCAAGAATCTCTGCAAGTTAAGGAGGTTTTAAACAAAAATTATTTAAACCCATCATGTTTTTCCTTTATTAAAAAAGGAACCTTCTCAGCAAAGGCTCTGAGGGTATTTGTCAGTTTTATAAACATTATTCCAAATTTTGGCTCTGGAAGAGTCTTGATGCCATGATGGGAGGCAGCATGGGAGAACAAGGCAAAAGAGAGATTAAAATGCAGTTCCATTAACACTAGAAGAGTGTCTGTGTAATTACATGTGTCTGTTTGGTGTGACCTGTGCTCAAATGCGTTCTTCAAGGACCCTGTGACACTGATGAAAACAGTAAAATTCAGATGTTTCCAGAATTACAGTGCAGGGTGTCACTGGTTGTCAAACCATCAGCACAACAGAACAAAACCCTGCAGCTTCCCCCCAAAACAGGCAGGATGCCCTGACATACATCCAGTTAGGGGGAAGAATGTTCAAAAATCACCATGGCTCCCCAGCTGTCTCCAACTGAGGCAAGGTAGGGAGCCCAGGTTTCCTCCCAGAGAAGCCCTATCATCCCACCCATCAGACCAACAGGTCTTTTGTCCTGGACAGATCAGCTGCAGAGAGGACAGATCAGCACCTTCAGTTTGTCCATATCAGGCACTCAGAAGACAACAGCCAAGATATAAAAATTGAGGTTGGCTAAAAAAAAATAAATTAAAAAAAAAGGTCATAAAACCAAAGATAGCATCCTCTGACCTCATAGCACGGGAGGGCATACCTGGGATTTAGGGAGGCATGTGCACTTTGGTGAATTCACACTTTTACAGCCAATTCGTAAAGAAACCCAGTGCCTCCAGAGCCAGCTCCCAGACCTCATCCTCGAGCCTCAGCTGCACCCAGGGCTCGGTGTGCTCCCCCCAGCCCCAGGGAGATCTGCCCGTGCTCCACCCAGAGGGCAATTTAAGGCAAACTCTTCAACCCCAGAAGCAGCAGACCAAGTCAACACTGATTAGAAAAATGTTACCTCCAATGTTTGGGCTGGACTACTTGCTGGTAAATAACATTGTAGGGGCAGGAAACTCTGGTTATGACAGGTTTTGAATTGTGGAGTTTGAAAATATATATATATATATTTAAGTTGTGAGCAGGGGTCAGCACTGTGCTCTCAGAATGGCACACCTGCACTGAGGGGCAAGAAACATCTTTTCAGCCACACCAGGAATGGGCAGGTCTGAGAAGCTTTGTTCTATGGACCAGGGCTAAAGGGCACAACAATCTGTGTCACCCTGGGCAGGGAGAGGTAGCCCTTCACCCTAAATGGCAACTGACAGAGGATGCAGCATTTGTCATTCAGTGAAAACTACAGAAAACTCTGCCCTTAGCTCTGGGAGGATTTGGTTATTGATGAAATCAGAAGAGGGATTGCCATACTGGTATTGCAGCAGGTATTTTTCAGGTACCGTCTTCTCTCTGCAGTAGTGAGTCTAGAAAGGTCAGGCAAGCACACTCCTGTAACTGGGTGTGACCAGAGGCAGAAGTGAAGCTGGCAGAGGTCTCCCCTCCCACTCTTTTATTTGCTTATGAGAGTTTGAGACAAGATTTTTTTCTGGACAAAAGTATTCTGTTTTCTTCTAGTTATGGTGGGCTGTGATCCACCCAATGAGTTCTTTACTTTGCAATTTAATCACATCAGCTGAAAAGTTCATTGCAACTTCACAACCATAGGTGAATATTAAAACCTGCAGCTTGTCCCTCTTCTCAACAGAGTGAAACACTTACTGGGAGGGTCCATCCCAAACTCTGGGGAACGCCAGCCAAAACCAGAGCCAACTGCAGCAACAGGAAGGAATGCAGGAAATGTACAGAGCACGGAGGGCAAGGAGGATGAGCATGAGGCCTCTCTGAATTGACACCAACTCTTTTCCCTTCACACTGATGCATCTGGTCAGAGGTTTGTTTGCTTGGTTTTTAATTAGATTGTTAATTGGATAATTAGATTAATCTTAATTAGATTAGCACAGACCCAAGAGAACCACCTGATCCTCACCTCCAAAGGCCGGCCGCATGGTGAAGTCGTGTTCGTCCACTCTGAGAAGCTGCTCCGTCTTTCCTTTCCAGGCCTTGGTCAAGTCACGATTCCTCTTCAAGATGTGACTGCAAAAGACAGCAATAGCATTGCTCTGATGTCTCTGTGCCCAAGTGCCACAACTGCCAGCCCAGTTTTGGAGCCACAGGAGCAGCAGCTTTGCAGGCACAACCCCAGGGACTGTGGGGAGACTGCCAGCACCAAAACACAGACCCAGAGCTGCCTTTCCACAGCATCAGCTCAGACCTTTGTGCCCCACAGGCAGCCCTGCTCCCTCTGCCCCCTCCAAGGATGTGGTGCTCCCTCTGCCCCAGACACCCTGACTCCCAGGGAGGCACGAGGCACAGAATGTCACAGGGGGGCTGCATGCAGGGAATGCCTTTGCAGCTGAGAGAAGGCGCCAGGGGAAGCAGCTGGGTGCCCCACGTTACCTGGCCAGGATTTGGCCAGGTACCAAGGCAACATTGTCATGAAAAAGCTCTTTGCAGCGCTGGTCACGCAATGTCATACACCACTTGGAAACTGCCCACTAACTTCACCAATTCAGTTTGTGTGGACAGAGGGTCTTCTGGCTTTCAGTGGCAACAAAACCACCCATTCCTCCCCACAACAGCAGGAAGAGAAGAGTTTTATCTAACGAAGCCTTCAGTCCCTCACTTTCCTGAACATTAAGGTAGGAAAAATTCTAACTTTTTGTTTGGGATATTTTATGATAACAGTGGAACAGGGATGACAACAAACCCCTGAGAAAAGTGCAAGATAGTCACTAAAATCCCATAAGGGGGTAACTAACCAGCAGACAAACAAATTGCATGCACTTCTGGAAAAAAATCCAGATCAGCATCCCTGACTGTTCTGCAGTGGTGTGAGGTGAAGACTTGGAATATTAAGGTTCCTCAATCCCTTTGCTCTGGACATAAGAGCTGACGACCTTGTAAGTACTGCTACAATTAGCTGGTTTCCAGTAACTTACTGGAAATAATTATGATAAATAGAAAGAACTTTATACAAAAGGTTCAGGTTCCTTTTCCTGTATGGAAAAGATATGACTGAAAATAAAGAACAAAAAATCTTAGAGGAAAAATAAAGAGACTACTTAGGCTTAAAGTCTTGATCAAGAATTCAGAATACAAGAACTCAGAATACAAAACAATCACCCCACTCATAAATGTGGGTATAGAAAGGGTTGTTCTTAGCTTCATTAAAATATTAAGCCCTATAAATATGAGCCAAAGGGAGCATAAATCACAAATCAGAAGGATAGTTTCCCACCAGAGCACTAAGTTCAAGAAAGAAATTATGAAACCTAAAGGGTGTTGATAGCTGCAGCTAACATCAAAAACCCATTTCCTTCCAATAAGGAGATGAAAAGGAAGCAACAGAATTTAAAAATACTTGTATCATATAGATGTTTTGAAGGACTATAACCCCTTGTACCCCAGGGCACATGCTACATAGGAAGGGTGGAATGTCCCTCAGGTTATTCTGGGCTCCTATTTCACTTGGGATGTCAGAGCTTCTCTCCCTGCTGGCTGTGAGAAAGAGCCAGCCGGGGCAAGCGCCCTCCCGACAGGGCTGCATTATGGTTACCTAAAAGCAGGGGTGTAAAACCAAGCACAGCCATTAATGGGAATGCTCGGAGGCAAAAGCTTGGCTTTTAACTGCCTGCTGCAGGGGGGAAGCTTTGTTTGCTGCAGAGTTAGGGCAGCTGCCAAAGCGCTCCACTTCACCACGCACTGCACGGCTTCTGTGCCCGAAAAGCTGCAAGTCCAGAAAAGGGATCTTCCTGTGTCTGCTCGACTTGAATTATCAGGGAAAAGCCAAATTACCAGGGAATGTTCAATCAAGTCTCTCTCCTCAAAGAAGGAGGTGAAAAAGTCAAATTAAAAATCCAATAAAACACTGGAATGCATTGTACAAGGAATTAGTATGGAAAACCCTGGCAGTATTATCTTGCAAATCAATGGCTCAGCCTCACTGAAATGTTACATTTTGATCAATTATTTAAAAATCATCAAACAGCAAAGAGCACACAGGAGAGTTGCTGAAAGCAGTCTGTGGCTGCAGAGGTTTAGAGGGCTGGCTGGGGACATGGATACTGTTTTAGGAAGAAAAGAGGTTTTCAGGCACATCCTGAGCCAGAGGTTGCATTTAATCATCAGTTCATGCCCAATCCTTCAGGTATTATGACGGCCAATTCAGATTTTACAGAAAGAGCTCTGACAGTCCCTTTTTAATCAATTTAATCCATTTACAGTGTTTGTGTATTGAAATATTTTTAATTATGGGAAGTCTACACCGCCTTTAAAATTTATTACTACTTTTGTCTATTTAATCCAATTCAAGACCAAGTTTGTTTGAAAAAAAATTTCTTTATAATAGCATTTGACATCAGCTGTGCTGTATCTCCTGCCCCTCTCTGGCAGTACCCCATGCCAGCCCCACTGCTGTTTGGCATAGGGAGCATCTCATTACCTGCAGCAAAGGTGACACCAGCTGCCAGTGCTCTTGTGGAGCTGAAGGGTGCTCTGAACACTGCTGCCCACAGGGTGCCTTTACTGACAATCTGATCACCAGTATCTCATAAATCCTCCCTGATGTACTTATGGTCTTTAGCATTTCTGATTATAGGTTTGTCAGGGTTTCTTTCGGCTTTATGCATTCTCTGCAGTTCACTACAATTCGTTTAAATCCACCCATCTCCTTTTGTCTTTTTTTCCCCATTTTTCATATATAATTTTATTGCTGTTTTTATTTCATTCAATTGACATAAATTTGATAAATCTGACTTCTGTGAAGAATTGTTTCTGTTCAAAGAGGAGAGAAGGTGACCAACAACTCATTGAGCTTCTGCAAAGCCTTCTGTATTATTGCCCTAATTTTTTAAAATGTATTTTCCTTTCCAGTCACTTTTATTCAGAATTGTCTCAACTGCATAAAATAGATGCTTTTTCTATCAAAGAGAATTAATTCTTGATGGCATGAGAAATTACAGATAAGAGCTCAGCAGGATTCAAAAAAGAGCAGATGTCTATGCAGACATTCAGACCTTTCGAGAGCCAGATGAAGAACTTTCAGATTGGAAACACTCCTTGTGCTGTAGGGCACGAGGCAATGGCTCATGTGGTGAGCCTGAAAGGAAACATGGTCTCCATCCTGAGCATGGCTCAGCTGTTGGCAGCCAGAGTCTGGCAGGTTTCTGCACCTTCCCCTGGAGAATTCAGGATGGATTTTGGTCACAAGATGGTAACTCATGGCCATGGGGCCTTGGTTCCAGTTACATATTGGGATGCAGAGAAGTACTTCTACAGTTTCAGTGAAAATCTTACAACTCTTCAGCATATTCTCTGGGGAGAAAAAAAAAAACCCAAAATGCATTAGGTGAAGGCATCATTTATTTTTTGTAGCAGCCACAGCTAGCTGCAGGAGATGCACACTGTGTAAACCCAGCACCTAGGAAGGTACAAGGCCTCCTGTTTTTCTAACCACCAAAGCATGTGACTGCTGCAACACAAAGCCCTAGAAGCTGAACTAAAAAGAGAAGATATGAGAACAGTTTATAACTGTCATAATGATTAGCTCACTCCTAGATGAGAATTCCAAATATATTTTCACCACTGTGTTATGAGTGCATCTTTAATCTTATTATGCATGGATCATATGGGATCAGATATGGTTGAGAAATTTCTGATAAACGGGGAACATCAAGATCCTCGATTTAGGTGAAGTCTCTTTCCAGTGCCTGTCAGGGCCACCAGTTCAAGTGCTTTAGGAGCCCCAGCTGCCCAGGAAGGCCTGGCATCTCCACAAGATAGGTCTGCCTTGGGTTGGGTGGCCACAGCAGTCTCTATTGCTTCCAGAGTCTCAGGAAAGACAGACTCTGTTCCCATACCTCTGGACGTAACACGCTTCACACTTGCTCATCTGTGGGTCTATGCTGGGAGCAGGAAGGAAAGGAAAGTGACTTTCCTTGCCAGATTTCTGGAAAAACTAAATCTGACTCTGGAAAAAGGATGGAAACAAACTCAAAGGGTGGGCACAATCACTGCTATCATACACATTCTCTCCCTGCTTTTGTTTCACATTGTTCTTTGGCCATGGCTGATGCTGCAGTGTTGGGAAAAAAGCTTCAGTAGACATGAAACCCTGCAGGAGAGGTTCAGC
>NW_005054332.1:4394869-4428271 GCF_000277835.1 Geospiza fortis
GCCACACACCTGTAAAGAATGGCTATCACATTTTAATCACTGCAGCACCAACAAACTCCAAATTTTTGAGAGACTGCCAATAGAGTAAATAGGATCTGTGAGGGCTGGGAAGTACCACAGGCTGGAGGATGTGTCTGCAGTATCCATTGAAAAACGGGGAAAAACACAGCTCCACAAGGCAACAGAGGGAAGTCACTGCCGCCACACACCTGTAAAGAATGGCTATCACATTTTAATCACTGCAGCACCAACAAACTCCAAATTTTTGAGAGACTGCCAATAGAGTAAATAGGATCTGTGAGGGCTGGGAAGTACCACAGGCTGGAGGATGTGTCTGCAGTATCCATTGAAAAACGGGGAAAAACACAGCTCCACAAGGCAACAGAGGGAAGTCACTGCCAGCAGCAGCAGTTTCAGCAGGGATCACCAGACTGCTTGCTCCAGTGGAATGATGTTTGGAAAAAGTTTGTGTGCTGAGCCTTGTGCTGCCGTGTCCTGGTGATTGCCTTCTGCTTCTGGGTCCCAGCCTAAGGCTGGCATGTAGCATGCCCTGACAATGGCATCTCTAATGAGATTCTCCAGAGGACTGATCACTTCCAAAAACCTTGGCAGGAAGTCTTTAGCTAAGAACAGGCCAAAGCCACTTCTGTATCAAAGGCAGTTTTTCTGCTGTTGAAGCACGAGGCTTCACATGGCTGGTAGGAGAGAGGAACAGGCAGACTCAGAGTAGGGTGGGCATGGGTCACTGGAAACATGGCATTCACTGGCACAACAGAGATGGTAAATGGCTCCTGAGTTCTCAATTTATGCAGAGCAATAAGCATTACCGAAAGCATTACCAGCAATTTTTATAGAGCACTAACTATTAACAAAATCTCTAATTTTTGTCTTTTGTTTCTTTTTGTCTTTTGGAAATTCTGTCCAGCTGGATAATCTAGCAGGATTGCCAGCATTTGTTTACCATTTCGTAGAGGCAGCCACTGCTGAGCTACTGAAGAGTACCCAAAACTGTTTCAAAAACTCAGTGCTGGACGTTCCAGCAGCACTTGCTTGGCACTTGGGATAAGGCTGATGCTCTGAGGAAGATGCAAGCGCAGCTACATACACTGTACAGCCAGTTCTACCCTCAGCAAGTCTGACCAGCCCTGGCAGCACAAGCTCAAACTGTGTACACAGCTCCCTGGAGATATCAGCCTAGCAACACAGACCATCTGACACACACACCTGCAGCTTTCCATATTTACAGTTTCCTTCAGCACCAGGCTGTTCTTCCTCTGTGTAAATTTATTCTTTGGTGTGCAGGTAAGGCTGGGGCAAACATGCCCTGCCAGCAGTCACAGGTGACTCCAACAAAATGTTGTACTTCGCAATTCATTTTTCACTTGAATTCTCCAAACAAAAGGAAATGCAAAATTTTTAACCAACAATGCTCTTACAGTTCTAGAGCCCTTGGTTTCATGCACTATTTGTACGTCTTGCACATCATCAAGAAACACTCAGCTTCATAGAAACAAGTATCACTGATGTCCTTCAGTTTCTCAATCTAAGTGGCAGGGACTGTACACCATGGAAATTGTGAAAAACTACTATCAAAGTATGAAGGCCGGAGCTGCTACTCAATGAGCACACCCCAATTTCCTACACAAAGCCTGGGCTCTCCAGAGCATAACATGAGGCAGTCTCGGGCAACAGTCAGGGCAGTGATGCACCCAGGCAGTTGTTTCTTTATGTTATATCTCAATCTGTAGGAGCAGAGATGTGTTATCAGTGAGGGGGGGATGCAAGAGTAAGAGAAAATTAAATGCAGGGCAGTTTCTAATCAAGCAAGGATTATCCATTCAGCGTGCTGAGCGAGGCAGCGGACATGGAAAAAAATAATGTGTTACAATGTATGAACACAAACAACCAAGAGTAATTAAGGATGCACAGGCAACTTAACCTGGCAATTCTTAATTTGGCTTCCTAACCCGACTTTCTGTTCCTTCCCCACTTAGGCACAGGCTCAACAACTTCTCCACAGCATGGTGGCAGAGAGCTGTCCCAGAGCGCTCAGGACCAGCCACCCCAAGTGCCCAGAGCTCCGAGGGAAGGACCTCTGCACCCAGGAACCCCTGTGCAATGTCCGAGCAAGAAACTGCAGCACTGGAGTTCTGCACCTGCACAACCCAAGCGATTTTCTTGAAGTCCATATAAAGATCTTTAGATTGGACTGATTTATCACCTTAGTGGACACAAAATATCAAACTTACCAGCTGTAGATTCCCCAATATAGGAATAAATTTTCTTTAATAAGGAAAGTTTACTGTAAAATTTACTGTTTCTTATGATAAGTCAGCAAGAGAAATACTAAGCAGAAAATGTGATGGAATTATTTAAAAGATCATTCTTTCAATTTCTCTTACATGATTAGGAAACCAGCCTAGGAACTAGTTTTAGTTTCCTTTTACTAGAATAGTCCACTATTCATTGTTGTTTTAGAGACAACTAAATTTTATCTACTTAATTGATAATGAATATGAAATTTAAAATAAATACAATTGAATATTGAAATATAAAAATTGAAATATAATTGAATAGGAAAATTAAAATAGTAACAACACTGCTCCATACACTTCTTTTTGTTGTAACATTGCATCATTCTCTGTATTTAAAATGTCATTCTCATTTGAAAATCCCTAAAAAGATTTTATAAAATTTTTAATAACTACACTGCATAAGAATCATATGTATGTGTGTCTATATAGTCCTCAGATCCTACCTAGAGAGAAAATTGTTCATTTAAATCATTACACCACAGAATACAAAATAGTATTGTTACTCTTTGTAGTATATTTATAAAAATAATTTTAGCAGTGCAACTTTCACTCCGTTACAACTCATGAAAATATCGGCACTGTAGAACTTTTCTCCAAGTTCAAATAAAGCACAAAACTTTTAAAGCAGAGAAACTTTTACTTCAGGGTAAATTGATATTTAAAGAAGGATTTACACTATTTTATTACTTCAAAATATGTGATCTTTACTACACAGAAAGGCTTGCAAGGAAGTGCTACTGTTCAAGCCCCCACATTCCTCAGAATATAGGCATTGGAATATTTTCAGAGTTCAATGAAAGATCTCATTCAATAATTGAGATTCTGTGAACTTCAATGGTAAAACTTCAGTTGACTATAGGATTTCAGGATCAGGCCCTGGCTGTTTCAGCTTTTTAACATTTACGTCACTAAAAGCATATGCCACTGTATTTTTTCAATAAGTAGTGTAAATCTGATAGCATATAATGGTTTCTTTGCTTCTAATTTATCATGTTTCTTTTCAAAACATTCGAGTAACAACACTCTCTATAAAAAGTGTTGAGATAAACCAAAAAGTCCACAAAAATAAATGAGAATTTTGAAGTTTACAGCCACAGTAAAACCATTCAATAAGATGGATTAACCCAATTTTATTTGTGAGCCCTTCAAACAATGAACAGTCTTGTAAGATATAACTGCCACTAGATGACATAACCACAAAAAAGGATAACATACTTTGGACTGTCTGGCAGGTTTGGAAGATTATCTTTTCTAATGTAAACCTCTAGACAAATCTCAGCAGCGGTAAATCTAATAAACTTTACTAAGACCTTTAACTCATTCTTGTGCTTTCACTTAACTTTAAAATAATTTTTTTATGCTTCCATGTGTTTATTTAAAAAAAAATTAATTTTACAATCCCTGGCTAACTTCCAGGATTTAATTTGTTATCAATTACCACAATGTGTGCTAACCAACATCCCCATCTCAAATTGTCACAGCATAATGGGCAAGTGAACATAAGTAACACGGACATTGCAGCAAGCAGGTGAATAACCTGCCCCGAAACAGTGCTGAAACATTAAACAGTATGCACATTTGACCATCTCTGTTAACTGCAACTCCTCTGAATTCCCTCAGAAATTTGCAGGTATGGCTAAGAATAATTTTACCACAACCCATGCCGAAGCAGTCAACTTCTCTGCAAAATCTGCCTCACTCACAGTTAATCAAGGTTAGCCATAGAATCGTCCACTTACCCACAAAACTGATTATACTACCAGAGACTGTTACAAAAACATTATCTGTAAAGCTGCTTGCACACACAATATACATGAAGACATTGACGGAGTAGGTTTTAATATGCCTGTAGCAATGTATTTGTAACGCTGCAGGAAAAGATACAGACATGGCTTAGTAACCCTTACCTTGCCCTCTGCACATCCGGATGGGTCGTCCACCTCCTCCTCCTGTGCCTTCTGCTTTCCACGAGAAGAACTAAGCAGAAGATTAATAAAAAGAGTTTTGTGAAATAAGGCATCTTGTTGGAAAAGGGAGCTGAGCACTCTGCACTCCAGTGACCTGCTGCAGTCCAAGTCCCCCCGGGCTTAAACATTGAATCAACTCCAATTCTGGCGTGTCGCCTCGGTGGGCGAGCAGTGGCAGACACGCTGCGCTCCCGGCGCGATGCATTCCACAGGCTCCCGGCGGCTTCGCACTCGGCGCTTTTCCCTCATCACCGCCTAATGATTGGCCATTACTCGCCAAGTTTGCCTCACTGCACATTGCCACCGGGTCCTAAAGGATACTTGCTAAAGCCATTATATAAAAACCCGCAATTCTGCACGCCGGCTTTTTGCTCAATCCCCTAATCTCAGTGCTATCCTCCTGCCAGACTGTAAAACCAGGCTGTCCCTTTTCATTAGGCTTTCTACATTTTTTGATCCTCTGTACGGCATCTTTTTCAACTGGTAACTGCCTGTGCCACGTTTCAGACATGTATCTCATTGTAAAATATGTATTTTAATGGATTTAGGGCAGTTGAGGCTCTGTCTGACTCCTCATGTTGTTGAAGAGAGAATATGAGCTACTTCCTCTGAAAAAGCTGACTTTATTTACTGCTAACTTAAAAGAAAAATTTGAACAGTAACTTCCAATCTATGCATGCAATCGCCTTTACATAAACCAAGTCACCATTAATTAATTTTTTCTCCAAAAGGCATTTGCATAATCAGCCATTTTAACTTTTATCAAAGGAGATGGAAACTCAAATTAAAATCAGCTATTTCTTTAATCACAATGACGAGGCTGTTTCCAAAATCCATTCAAGGCTTATTTCCTCCCAGCCCGGTCACAGGGCAATGCTGATTTGGCCTCTGTGTGCAGCACTGGGCTGTGCTAACAGCAGCCAGCGTGGGCTACAGGGGCAGAAGTCTGCCCGGCACAGCAGGGACTCTGCAGGACAAGAAAAGCACACTCCGAGCAGAGACTCCAGAGTGACTGAGAACGCAGCAGAACGGTCTCGAGGGTCAGACCTCTTCCAGAACCCTCCTCTGTCAGCCCACAGTTGCAGTACTTGAACAGAAATTCAAACACACCAACAAGGAAACACAGGGCTTCTATTTTAGAGGCTACAGGATTTGAACAGGTTTTGGTGTGGGTTTTGGTTTTTTTGGGGGGGGGTGGAGGGGCATTTGTGTATTGGTTTTTTGCTTGTTTTTGTTCAATTTCTAATAAGACAAATTACGTAAAAATGTTAATTAATATATTGACATCAAATTGGTCTGCAGCAGAAAGTTTAACTGCTGAACAAATACATACTTTTTTTTGTCTTCTTACAAAAGTTATTTTTCACCTTTTTTCCATTATACCTGCAAACAAGATTATCAACAACACAGAGAAACGCTAAAAGACTCTGATTTTGGGGGTTTTCTAAATTTACACATCTCCCTTAGACACAAAATGGGTTTTCCTTATTTTAGAAGTTGTTATAGCTACTTTAATGTTGCAATACAGTAATATATACTACAGTTGGTAAAATATAGGAAAGCTAGCTTGACTTGCTGAAAAACAGGATGAGAATCTCACTCAAGTCAGTGCTATTATGTTTGACAGCGACAAAATGAAAGCGAACTAAACTTCCTCGTCTTTGAAATAAACATGCTGAACAGTAACATGAACAATAATACAAGAGGAAAATTATCTCACTTTCTTCTACTTCAGTATTTAAATAGTCAAAGACAAAACTTCTTAAAACCCTGACAACTGTAGGTCTACTGCTTGTATATGCCTTTTCACAGTATTCATAAATATTGCCAGGGACTTATAATAAGTAGATCCCCAGATACAAAATACTCATTTTAGGTAAAAAAAAAAAAACAACCCCACATTGAAACCCCCCCAAAACAAAAACAAAAAAACAAAAAAAAAAAAACAAAACCACAAAAAACCCACCAAAAGAAAAAACCAAAACAAAAAAAAAAACCCAAACAAACAAACAAACAAAAAAAAACCCAAAAAAAACCCCCAAAAAAACAAACCACCAAAAGAAACCCCCTTACAAAAACCCAACCAACCAAAAAAAAAAAGCCTCAGACAAACAAGAAACAAACTGCCATGTGATTGCCATGTGATACTTGAAACATATCCAAAGACTGCTTGAAACTTTATTACTAGCAGGATTGTAATAAATACTTCTGTTAAGCATGTTCATATATATCAGAATTTAAGTAATAAGGCTTAAATTTTCCTTAGTAAATAAAACCACATACAAAACATTCAGTTCAACACATTATGTATATTTCTGGTATAATTAAAAGACAACAGCTCTGGGTAAATAATTATATTACATATTTATAACTATTGCAAGAATAGACATGTTTTGCATAATCTTCAAATTTTAAAAACAAGATATACAGTTGAAAGTACTAGAAGAGGACATTCAAATCTTTCAAAAGACTACCCAATCTTTCTTCCAAAAAATAAAACCAAAATAATGCAAGTTGTTTTCTGGCACCTACTTTCCTCCCACAATCCCTTCCCCCTTCCACACACACAAAGCAGCATCACAACCAAATTGTATGTGTTTCTCCTCTGGAAATGTGTCATGGCAAATAAAAGTGGTTACAAAACTGTGTTCCCTCTAAATTAGGAGTTCACCAGACACAAACACATAGCAGTGTTTCATTTTATCATGCCCTCTTCAATATCAGATCTTATACTAACTTAGATGGGGTATTTATATGAGCATTTATGCCCCATAAAAAATGGAATCAACCATTTTTAAAAAATTGTCTTTTACTAAATAAATTATCCAAACTTAGTCCCATCCCACATGCCCTAATGTTACTATTCCACTGCACTGTTTCTCCAAGTATCTAGTGGGCACTCAATTAAAACTCATAGCTTGCAGGTCCAACTTTGCTTTTCCTACAAGTAATGTATCTGTAGGTACATTAACATTCATAAGGATTTAAGCGTAAATACAAAAAGTAACCCTTGTAAACAGTTCTCATGTCATAGCCAATACAGAATGTTCAGTGAAGCACTCAAGTCACTGCTGTTAGGACAAACAACCTTATAACTCAAACACATACTCGTTAGCCAAACATATTCTACGGAATATGAGAGCTGCCAGGGCGAAGGTGAGCAGGACAATGAGCACGGTGGAGCCCGTGTGGTTGGTGTTGCCTCGGGGCTGCTGGGCCCGGTTGAAGTCGGCTGAGGCCGGGGCCCGTCTCTGGCTCTGCTGCTGCGCGCGGCGCTGCCGGGGACTCAGCGAGGTGCTGCTGCTGGACACAGCTGGGGGATGCTCCTGGGCAGCTGCTGCACTGCTACTCTGAGCTTCAGACTGAAACAGAAAGGTTGAGAGTTGTCAGACAATACATTTTATCTCTAGTCAGCAAGAGATAAAATCATAAGGACTAAAACATGCTCTTCAGGTAAGTGTTAATACATGTCACTAATAATTACAGGATTGTTATAGCTGGTTGTTTCTGTCCATACCCTATCCTGAGTAGATGTATATCTCAAGCTGAAAATCAGCAGTTCTGTAGACAAGAGAAGGCTGAAGGAAGTCTGCCAGACTGTATTTGCGTTAGAGATTTCAAATATCTTTGTCTAGGATTTGTTTTAACTCTTTGCTGCTCAAGAAATCCTCTAGGTAGTTATATCTCTGAGGATTTGCAATGTCATCTATACTGAAGGGGAAACAAGATGGGAAGCCAAAAGAAGGATGGAGAGAAGTCCAAGAACTGTAGTTAAGCAATGCCGCAGTGCTTCCTGTGGACATCTGGGTCCAGAAGTCTGTTCTCATCACCACCACCACTGAAAAAACAAAACAAAAATTCTAACCACAAACCACCCGATCCCAGCAGGAGTTCCTGAGCACAGCACGTGTGCACGCACTTACCTATTGCCCTCTACTGGACAAACTCGATCTGACATTACAAGTACTAAAAAATACACTTTAGCAAATGATGTTCTGCTCATGAGACTTTTATGCTGAAGAAAACAAGTTTCAATCTTATGAACTAGAAAATACGACATCTGATCTCCCACCAGACTAATCCTGCTTGCAATACTAAAAAGCTCAAACTTCCAACGTTTAATATTAAAAATGGTAATACAGCGCAGTCATTAGAAATAAGCAGTTTGACAAGGTTTTGTTTTAAAATGTTTTTTAAAAAAATCTCTGAGAAAAAACTGCAGGTTTTAAAAATTTTTTAGTCTCATTTTCAGTCCTCAAAAAATAAGGTTTTCTGGTATTTCTACTTAAACCAATTTGCAGCTATTTTCCAGAGTCAGAGTTAGCTCTCTCCCTCCTTCCTTCTAAAAAATTGTCGTAACACCAGGTAAAATTAGAATTCTGGACATTTTAGATTTTTTTCCAAAGCCTTTTAATGGGCCCAATATCCATAACCTTAAGCACTACTTCAGTCATCTACTATACCCATAAAAGATAACCCTTCCACATGACTAAATGGAGAATGCTCTCAACTGCATATCAGGTTTGACAATCCACAAGACAGTGAACAGCACCTGGTCTTGTGACTCTTCTGTGTGTGGATAAAGAATTCAAAATTTCCATATAGCCGGTGACTTGTCTCACCAAGAGAACAGGCCTTAAATTCCTACCTCCTCATCATTACTATTTCCCACTGTTTATCACTGGCAAGGAAGTACTGATGCAATTACTCGCCACATTTGATAACTTGCCTGTTTACACAGGCATCTAGCCTAAATAAGCAAAGCAGCTTGGGTAGCTTCAAAGAAAAATGTTTTTAAAAGATAAAATTTATCAGCAGAGACAGCCAAGAACACCACAAGCAGCCTGTCGTGATTTCCAGTACACCGCAGAAGAAAGTAATTCTGCTTCTCACTTGAAAGCTCCTCGTGCCAAGGAAAATAAAGACTTGGAGAAGCCAAGTCTTTGAAAAATGAAGTTCCTAGATTCATCTACATTCCCATCATCCAGAAGGTGAGAGGGAGAGAAGTGAATTCAGGACACAAGAACAACCAATTCAGTAAGCAATGTTTTTCTTCTTCAAACAGTTTTCAAAGATATAAAAAAGTCTAGAAATATTCCTAATCCTTCATCTTACTAACAAAAGTAACTAGCACTGGCTGTCATACACATCTTCTCCATACTGCAAAACTTAAATTTAAAAATAAAACAGAAAGGCCCTGTTCTGAATAGAACAAGCTGTCATACACTGACATGAACAGATCTGTGATTCAAGAGAAATCTCACTGACAATTTCAAGGCTTTAAGTTATGTTTCTGAGGAAATTATAGATGAATTGGGCCAGCAGCAGACCAAAGGCTTCACCCAAAGCTCAGCTAATGCACCACCTTGGGATTCCCAACATAATCAATGACCAACTACTACCAGACATGCAGAAGAAAGCTAAGAAAGGAGTCATCATGACCTGATATAAATTTGGGTCCAGGTGCTACAGTATCTTAAGTAACAGAGATAATACATAGATAGATAGATAGATAGATAGATAGATAGATAGATAGACAGACAGACAGACAGATAGATAGAATTTTTATTTGTTTGAAGACTTAATTATTAAGAATGCCAAAAATGGCAGATGGGCTTCACTATTAAAAAAAATCAAAATCATCTTGTCTTCAACTTAATGGCAAGTCTTTAAACTCTTCGTAAGCAAACATTACAAGATTTTTAGACTAACACAACACCTCACATGACACAATTTCCATTGTTTCTGCCAAATAATGGTTTCTGCCAAACCATACTAGAAATGTGGATGAGGGTTTAACAGACTAAAAATAGAAATATTCAATAATAGTTACATTATAGCCACCTTTAGCATCTGATCTTTACAGACATTTAATACACACATGTCACATTATTACATACTATTTATATTACCACATGCCACATTATTTCTGAAGCTTCTCAAAGTGTTAGGACTGATAGAAAACTTTGCTCCAAGGACATCTGAACAATTATTTGATGAATAAGCTATTTCAGTAAAATATATCAGAACTAAAAAAACTTTGTACCATCTAAAAAAATGCAAGTAATGAAATTTATATCATGTTCAGTCTACTGAAAAATGGTAAAATTCATTGCATCCTTTATATCTCCAGTCCATTATTTTAAAATTTTTTATCAGAATACTAGAAGGCTATTTAACCATCTTAGAAGGGATGTTTTAAAAATATAGCAAACTCAGGAACTCAGGACCATATAAATCCTCTGGGTTACTGAAGCCTCTTTCACTTATACCAATGGTCTGGGGACAGATGCAGAAATCAGGATAGGTGAACACTTGTTTGTCTGTACAACTGCTAACTGAAGAAACACTGAAGTTTGACACAGCATGGCTTAATGGCTAATATGAAAAATGTCAGATTTTTAATGAATCAAAGTTGGGCCAAGTACTCTCAATCGTCGAGACATTTAAAATGGTTGCTGTAGCATTACAGAACTAAGACATCACTTAACAGAGATAAAGGGTAACACTTTTTGCCAATATATCATTCAGAACTTATGATTAAAGGTAAGGGCTTTATAAATCTCCTGCATCAGAACACAGCCTCATTTTCTGACAGAAACCTCCTTCATCAGCTCAAGAGTAGCTGGCTTCAGTTACACTGTTTATTTTATCACCCTCATAACGCTTCATCCAGTCACTATTATCAGGGCAAGTCACTACTATAAGATACTGCTTAATAGCAGGTGTACTGAGGCTTAGTGCATTCCCAGGTTATCAGAAAACAGCCTAACTACAGCTTTACCTCGTTACTTAATAAAGCTCACAAAGCACCGACTTTATTCATTAGCTATAACCCCCAAGGTGGGACATCATTCCATATCAATGAACCAAATGTATTGCTACAGATTTGGTGGAAGTTTAGACACCCATAATCCACACAGATTTAGTCTGTGCAGTCGGGGGGGGGAAGACAGAAATGCAGCCCACCAGCCTCTGCTGCTGAGTAAACTGCACTGCTCTCCAGCCTCCACTAATGAGTCCCACTGTGATCAGAGTTTTGGTACCAAAATTTAGGTGACCACTGGACCTGAGTCCCACCTGAGTATCTCCAATATATTCCTTCAAAAACATTGCTTTGCTCAGATGTGAAAGAATTTCACCTTAATACTACAGCAGTTACTTTTATCAAGCCAGCTTTCAGCAGCAGTACCTTGCTTGCACTTTGAATACTCGAACAAGAATAATGTATCATTACTTTGCCCTGAATAGACATCAACAGCTACTACAAATAAAGTACTGTCAGAAGTAGTCTAGTCAGAGGTGGGTTCAGACTACTCCTCAGAAGTACTATGCTGCATAATGCCTTAGGTAGCCCATTGTTTTAGTTTTATTAATGCTAAAGACTGTTCTCTGCAGCTCTGAATCCTTTTAGACGAGTCGCTGTGGCGGCATTTTCCAGAGCAGCGTTGTTCCTTTCCTTGTTCTCATGCTGTTGTACTTGTTGCCTTGCACCTGGCAAACCTCTATAATGTTGTGACAGGTTCTCTTGGGAAGCAGGTCTCACTGGCATGAGAACCAACCCCCTCCCCTCCCTCTTCTTCCTTCAAAAATCAGATGTTTAAAGGCTGGATGAATGTTCTCTAATAATACAGGCACATAAAACTTAACAGCCAATGTGCAACATCTGCACCAGTGTTGCACACTCCAGCCATTACCAGCAGGACAGTGAATGGGAACAATCACTGCTGGTCTGGCAAAAAGACAAGAGAAGGTGGGGAGGAAGTGAAGTGACCTGCAAGATGTGGTCATGCAGGGGAAGTCCAAAGTCAAGAGCTCTGAGTGCACCTTCCCCACAGCACAGACAAACACATCCATGCAGCAAGTATCCACACAGTAAGTATTTTCAAAGGGCAAGAATCTGTAAGACTGAAGTACTGAGTAACAAAATGACAGCCAAAACATAAACAACTGTTTCAAACTGAATTTTGAAATCTGAAAAGCATACAGTTAATGGAAATACTGTAAGACTTGGTCCTTCTTTAGTCAGTGAGGCTATAATCCTTTCCCTAGGTGAAAGATGACAGAAGGGAGAGCTAATTAAAAATACCTCTTTTTCTAATGGAATGAAAAATTCTCTCTTCAGGAATAAGGCCCTGAGTGGAACAAAGAAATGGAGACAAAGTGATGCCATCGCAGAGACCCATTTCAGAGTGCTCTGCACACAAGAATTAAGTTAGCCCTGTCCCAGGAAGGACATTACTGTGATCAGAAATATCTTGCCATAACACATTTCAAAAATCTGGCCTTTCAATCAACGTAAAGGTTAAAAAATCATGGCACAGAGAACTGTTGCTGGAAAGAACAAACTCGACCATGAAGCAGTCCCATAATAAAACACAGACTACAGATTCCTTCACCTTCACCTAGAGGTGACCCTTCCCTTAGCACCTATTTACCATTGTGTCTTTAATGACCACTGGTTACAACTGTTCTAGGGGCAGAAGAAAGGTAACACTCCATTTTTTCTGCATGATTACTTCGATTATTCACTTCTGTATTGTCTAGAAAGACAAAACGTCCCATGACTTCAGAGTGAGACACATTAATCTACTGTATCAACAAGTTAATACAAGAATTCAGCATTGGCCCCATCTCTCCCCTTTTTACTCTCAACGAGAGTAAACCCAGTAAATTTTCTACAACAGCTTTTAATTAAGTACACATTTGTAGAGTAAGTGGCAAACATTTTATCCACAAAGAGAGAATAATATGTTTTGGTGTTGCCCAAATCTAACACAACTTAATAAGGCAGAATTCGGTCTTTACACAACAAGAACTCAATAAACAGATTTTACACATGCAGGAAACCCAGCTGAGTAGAAAAGATCTGAGGTTTGCATGGGTACTCTTTCACACCTCTAAGCAGATCAAGGCCCAGAGTGCACTACTTTGAAAATATTTCTATTACCTTTCACATGAATAAGAACATAAAACCAGCAAGCTCAAACTCCTTAAAACAGTCTTTCCTGTTTCACACGTCTTTCTTCCACTGTGTGGCTATTTTCCACTACTGAATGGCTCCAGATAATTCCTAACACTCAAAATGTGACAGCTCAGAAACACAGGTGTTGATTCAAACTAAAACTAACAATCCTGAATATTAGTTCAATTCCCTAAAACCTGAACATACTTATCATTTACAGTTGATCACATATATTAATATTTTTACATACACTTATATGTTTATATGTTTAAAGGCCTCATTTCCCATAGGACTGATCTTCTGAAGATTAAATTAATCATTAATTATTAAATCAGTATAACTGATAAAAATGGTTTTCTTAAAAATGTGATTAATTTTAAAAAGTCTCTCTCCTCAAGAAAATGCCAGCAATGCCTTGGTGTGACAGATCTTTCTACTATATTAGCCAGGATGTGTAATAAGAAGAATATAATAAAATGGTTTACTGAATCCTGAGCAATCTGGAAGAATTTCTTCCCCCTTAGTGTGAGAGAAAGAAAGTTTGCTATTAGCATGTTTGTATTCCTACGTAGCTTGAAAACATATTGCAAACACACAACAGATGTTATTGGATATGTTGTAGGTTTTTTAACCAATCTGCAGCCCCATCCTCTCTAAAAAAGGCAGCTTAGCTGGGATTTGCCTGCAATTTATCAGTGAATTTAGACTGCATTTGCAACAGTCATAACAGCAGCTGCCTTGGCCCACCACCAGACCTCAGTCACTTCTGAAACCTTTATGTAAGCCCTACACCTAGCAGTATTAAAATATAAGTGTCATATTTCAAATGGTAAGAACATTTCAGACTTACTTAAGAGGTTATAAAACCCAAGAAGATAGTATTGATTAATATTTAAAAGCTACAGGTTATCACTGAAACATTTTTTGCCTCTGGCTAAGAATTCTGTAGAGAAAACCTGTGCTACATTACACGGATGGTAAATTGTAGTGCTTCAGACACCATAAAGTTTTAATGAACACAATGTAATTAAAGGAAACACTGGGAAGAAGAACTGCTAAAAGAACATTATTTCTTGTTTTAAGAGAAGAAAGTGAATGCAAAGGTTGCTATTTCTAAAAATGATTCAGCATACTATTTGCTAGCAGATTTTATATAAAAGTATGCAGGAGTTCCAGCATAAATATGTGAACTACATACTTTAATCAGGACTCTAATCAGCATAAGAGGACCAATTTAATAATCAGACTATTCCCAATAAAGCTCAAAGATGGACCATACTGTTGCACTTGCTGGATCTGGGAATGCTCTGGCTGCCCCATCCTGCTGGGGCTCACGTGAAGCAGCAGAGTGGTTCAGTCCTGATGTGTTTGAGGGTCCAGCATCAGATCTCCTGGATGAATTGACCTCTGCCTACAAGAAGCACACATGCATACGTCACAGACAAGATCAAAATTGCTCCAAAACAATTTGGCTTATTTTGGAACGTGTATTTCTTTGTAGAGAGTATGAGGCTTACCAAAACGTAATACTCAGGTGTGCCAGTTGCATTCTGATGACACAGTAACAAGTTTAAGAAATTTTCATTCTTTAAAAATAAGACTGCAAATGTGCAAACAACAGTTTAAAACCCAATTTTGTTTGCACATATCAAATGTAACATTCAAAAAAAAGGTAGAGATGTAGAGAGCAAAAAAATAAAAGTCTTTAGAAGATCCAGGACATTATGCCAGAATAACACAATTTTTAAAACTTTTGTTTTGCATGTCCTTAAGACAATGTTGGCTTACTGTTGATACAAGTGAAGTAGCACAGCCTGTTCTCCCACAGGACTAAGCCTCTGGTGAGTGCCACTGTAATCTGGCTGTACTGCTTTCAGTACCAAAGTTGCCTCACAGACAGAGTGGGCATATATGCATGATACTGCACTGGGTAGTATTTGCATACCAGCAGCCAGTATTTAAATTTCTGCACAGAGTAAAAGAAAAAATTCAAGTCTTTCAATACTGCTTTCATACACATTTACAAAATGTCTACTGCACATTATTTACCAGAATTTAGTTTCATGCTTAGGAAATCTAAGAGGTCAGTAGGGACATGTAGAGGAGCACAAACCCCAGAATATATGCCAGCAATAATCTATTGGGAATGGAAAAGGATCTACCATCATAGTGCTGAACTGGAATACTTCTAAAATTTACAAATGTCAAAAAAAAGGAAGTGTTGACCAGATCAATTTTTATCAGTAACCAAGTCACCTCTCAAGTCATGTGCCTAGATCCCAATTTATTACAAAGATGACAACTTCAAATCTAGTCTTCAAATGCAGCCATGGTGGTAGTGGTGGTAGTAGTAGCAAGAAATACAAACAGTGTATTAGAAAACAACCAGTTACAGTGATAACAAACTGGTAAGATCACAGTATAATAGTCTTTCATGATACTATTTAGTGTGAGGAAATTAAGTTCTCTGTTTCTTTACATGTATTACCTCAAGAGAATCCAAAAAATACAGCACCAAAACAATCTGGATTTAACATTTGAAAACTTAGAATCTGCTAAGAAGGCTGCTTTCTCTTTGCACTTGACTATTATGAACTGTAATATTAGACAGGAAAAGGTGTGATTCAAATATGGATCATCAACAAAGCAACACAGAATTATGAAACATTTAGACTGGAATGGAACTCAAGATGTCCCTGGTCCAACTCTCTCTAGAGTATGTCCAGACAAGTTTTGAGCATCTCCAAAGCTGGGGGTTCCAGAGTCTCTCTGGGTAGTCTGCTCCAGCATTTGACAACTCTCAGGGTGAATCTTTCTTTCCTATATCCCATCTTAAGTTCCCCAGAACCAGAGTACCAATTTTCATACTCTTGCTTCTTTCAAGATGAGCTTATTTCATCTTTAATGTTAATCTCTATAAAGCAGTAACAAATATGCATTTGATTTACTTTAGTTTATGAAAGTACTAAGTCTAGTATCTAGACTGAAGTCAGACTAACATTCAAAAGATGACCAATATCTTTAAACATATGAGGCTGAGCAGAGAACTAATTTTACTGCAAAATATGCCTTGTGATGGCAACATGAAGGTAAACCATACTGTCTTAGAGTGACACATATGCTATTAGTAATTTCTTTTTATTTTTCCTTTTTTTAAGCAAAATGAAATTTCTGCTATATAACACCTAAAATGCAGAAAAGTGTTAAGAAGTCAATATAAAACTGATACAAAACATAATTTACTATTAAAACAGACAGGAACAAAGGTAGATGCTCACAGAATCAGGAAAATCATAACGAGAAGATGTGTTGGGGTCTTTTCCCCCTCCTGAATTTCATATTCCTATCTCAATACCACTTTTTAAAAAGTTACCATCTTGTTTAAAGTTGGTAAGAAACACAATAACCCTGGGATCATCTACACATAGTTAGGAAACCTCTTATTAAAGGATGAATGCAGAGGTTGCTAGTATGTTTGCCAGTAGAGAGACTCTCTCAAATTATACACTCAATCAGCAATCTGATGTTAAATATTACCCCATAAATTGACATGAAATGTATCCAAATGATTAAAAACTTCTTTCTTTTCTGCTAGTAATTCATACTATTAGTTTATTACAAACACATCAATTGAACACATCTGCCTAACAACAAACAGATAAGAAAGTCAAGCAAAGCAGAGAAGCAGGAAGCTTAAAAAACCCCAAACCCTAAAATTTGATTTGAGAAAGGAAGAAAAGTGCAATCAGAGGACAGAATTGATTTGCCTTATTAAAAAAAAAAAACCAAACTCACAATGGATGGTGAAAGGCTGTAGAAACCTAAGGCTTTTGTTCATTTTTTTTCCTGACAAGTGCTTGTTCTTAGGAGGTGGTGTCAAGCACATAGATACCTGGAAAGCCCCTGTATTCTTTAAACACTGATATCTCTAAGCCTTTAATTTTAAAACTGAAAAAGGTATGAAATGTAAGTTATGAGTTCTTTCTCACAAAAGAAAACGCCAAACAAAACCAAACTCTGATATTTCTAGAATTTCTTTGAAGATTAGCAGTTCTACAGTAAAAATCAATCCTACAACTTTAAACCCTTATATACTGTAAAAAAGCCAGGAAAAGGCAATCAATTGCTTCTCCAAGTAGTTCAGCTTTAAAATTCTGTCCCTGGTTTTTTGTATCTTTGTAAAATATTTGGAGATGTTTTTATTCTAAGTGTTATGGCACAGGAATATGCACGTCCTGCAAAACTGGCAGGGATGCTCAGAAGACAATCTTTACTTTCCTGGCACACACAAAAGAAGTAAAAAGTAGCCTTTAGGACACTATTAGAAGAAAATGGGTGATAAAAGGGGACATACTGGCAGCCCTGACCTTAGTGAGGATGTGTTCTGTACTAATGTCACATTGTCATATTGCAACTGTAGCTCCCTGCCCTCATACACAGCAGTCTTCCTTAGTGGCTGATTTAAGAGTTTAGTGGAAAACCCAGTGAAAAACAACACTGTGCATGCAAGACATGCAGTTCTCTAAGGAATGTATTTGTCTAAACAAACCTTGCTTTCACTGAAACACAAGCTAGAAAACACATTTTTCGGCCACAGCAACTTCCATACCAGAGTTCAACTTTCAGTATCTTCAGATAGTAGCAGAGTAGTTCAAAAGAATTTGCAACCATTTTTCAGTAGTAATATGTTTTATTCCTTCCATAAACCAAAAGGAAAAAAAATCACAAAGGTAAAAAATTTAGGTTAGCTTTGCCCAAACTTTTGTAACACTTTTATGATAAAACTAATTCTGGAGAATTTAATCAAGTTATTAGTGTCAGAAAATGTGGAAGTAAAAGCAACATAGGCAGTTTTTACCACAGTGGTCACTACTAAAATTAAAACTAATCAATCAATACTTGAGATGCACAACTTATTAACCAGCAAATTTCAAGAGATCCATTCTTATTTTCTCTTTCAGACAATACTGAAAGAAACAGGCTTCTACATAGCAATTGTAGGTGTTCTGAAATGATGAATGTTTCTGTGATTTCCAAGTTTTTCCTCAGTATTTTCTTTTCTAATTCTATACAAGAGAGATAAAAGTTTAAACAGTGACTTTACCTTGAAGCTAATTTGTCTGGCAAGTTCTTTAGCCTCCTTGTCTGCCTGGCTTGACACGCTTCCAGATGTCAGTGGTAAGAGGGCTGTCTTCATAGATGTGCCACACATTTCACAACAGAAGTCTTGTGACCTGCTCACAAATGACATAGCTCAGAATAGCATGTTCTCAGTGTTCCTGTGTGCTTGTTTAATAAACTATTTGCAGAACAATCCACAGAAAGACACGTGGTAGCAAGGCCAGTAGCTTAGAAGTACTTCCCTCTGCCTCAAATCACACTATCTTGAAAAAATATGTTGAGAATTATCTATATTACTAACAGAAGTTCTCCCATGTCATTTAGGAAAGTATTAACAACTGACTTAAATATCACTAAACTTCATTAATAATTATACTTTATTAATAATTTCTTTATACTTTATTATAAATTTATACTTCATACTTTATTAATAATTTCTTACAATTAAAATACTTATATCTGCAGTAAATAAAAACTATAAATTATAAAGATTTAACTATTATTACAAATGTTATACTGGACCCAGGAGCTTGCACCTCCAATCCAGGAATTTCAGCTTCTTGGGAGAACATAACCTTCCCACATCATCTCTCTATAGGGCCCACAGCAAGTGGCTCTCCAGGCCAGTGAGGAACCACAGAGACTTAACAGCACAGTATCAAGACCAACCTATCCCACTGACTCACTCGGGTTACTGAATGCCACTGAAAAGAGCCTGGCTCTACCTTTTTTACAACTTCCTTTCAGATAATTGTACACATGGACATGATCCCCTGAACCTTCTCTTCTCCAGGCTGAACACTCCCACCTCTTTTACTATCTCCATGGATGAAACATGTTCCAGCCCCTCAATCACCTCTGTGGCACTGCACTGAATTTACTCCAGGACATGTTATCTTTCTTGTACTCTGACCTGGTCACAGTCCCACCTGAGCCCAGCACTCCTGATGTCTCACCAGTGCTGAGTACTGAAGTAGGATCACTTCCCTTGACCTGCTGACAATGCAGCTCCTCGTGCAACCCAGGACACCATTACCCTTCTTTGCTGCAAGGGCACCCTGCTGCCTCCTGATCAGCATGGTGACCACCAGAATCTTCCCTTCCAAGCTCCCTTCTAATCAGCTGGTGTTATTCCTCTCCAGGGGCAGGACTTTCCTCTGACATTCCTCCAGCCAGCTGAGGCTCCTCTGGATGGCAGTACAACTTTCTGGTTTATCAGGCACTCCTCCCAGCTTTGTATCACCAGCAAACTTGCTGAGGGCGCACCCTGTCCCATTATCCAGGTCATTAATGACACTCAATAGCACTGGCCCCACTACTGACACCAGGAATACACCAATAGTGACCAGCCTGCAGCTGGATTTTGTGTTGCTTATCACAATCCTTTGAGCCAGGCAGCTCAGACAGCTCTTAATCTACCTTACTGTCCCAAACTACCTAGGCTGTACTCCATGATTGAGGATAAGGGAAAGGACACCAAAAGCCTTGCTGAAGTCCCTATAAACAACACCCACTGCCTTCCCCTTGTCCACTAAGCTAATAATTTCATCATAGTCACAAGCCTAATCTTAAGCTAACTTCCTAAAGATCATTTAGAAGAAGTTGCTTCAGAATTTTGAACTAATTTCATTATTACTTAAAGACAATTATACATCATTATTTTGGTTGTTTTCTCCCCACCTTACTATCAATTCTATCATACCCACTTTCTCTCCATGCTGCAATTAGTACTGTATCACAATGTCAATTACATCTCCAAATCTGACTTTCAGACAAACCTGTAATATGACCACACAATACTGGAAGGAACAGAGTGCTCTCAAAATATTTTGTTTGACTGCAAGTTCCAAGTTTGCACAATATTCCAAGAAAAAAGTGACTACACATACAAGGCATCAAACTTGTTTTATTTGGAACAGATAAGTTAAAGACTAAAGATAATAGACTGAAATAGCTTATTTTCTACTCAATGCATTACCCTAAAAGTGAGTGAATGTAAATGTACCTACAATAACAAACTTAACACTTACTTCTTTGCAAGAGCTCTTCTTTCTTCTGGTGTGTAATCTAGAGATCCTATTGCTCCTTCGCCTTTGGTTGGCATAAATCCAATGATGGCTAGTAAAGCTGTTCTTACTAAAATGGGAAAACAGAGATACAAACAAGGTGGCAGAAACAAGAGTTATGTAATCTCATTCCACACTTGGCAAAACTGCATTTCTGACTGCAACACTTCATTCTGCCAAGTCTGAATTTCCTACAAGCATCACTGGTTTGCGGGTTTTCTTTGGTACACTGCAAGGCTTTCTCAATTCTGTTTTAACATCAGGTTGCAAACAAAGAAAAGGCCACCAGCCAACAGAGAAGAAAAAATCAATTGTCACAAAAATGTTGCATTAAGGTGAGTGCTTCAGACTTTAAAAATGAGGAAAAAAGGTAAAGCAGAACTAACATATAAAAAGGTGGTCGAGGGGAGAAGGGGAGCAGGGGGAGAGGAAAAAGATAAGACGGTTCACAGGGAATTTTTTTTTTGTGTGTCTGTTTTCTATTAGACATGAATTCTGCAATTTACTGTACATGTGCTCAGAGTTTTTCTTTTTTGGAAAGTATTGCAGAATTTGTTCCTTTTATGTCATCATAATAGGGGAAGGAGCTCACTTAAAATATTAATAACTGCTTGTAACAGAACTGTCATCTGAAGCATCTCTTTTGACAACATCTGTACTTGGACTTTGTTTTAGAGAAGTAATGAAATTTAAGAATACAAGACACTTTGCTAATAGATTTGGTAAATAAATATCACATCAAAATAAGTACCAGAAAAGAGACAGCATATATACAACTACTTAGAAACACCGTATTTTCTACTTTTTAAAAGAACATTAGAGACTCAACAAAAGTCGAAGAGTGGTCTGTTAGAAAATTATACTAACATATTTTAAATCTCCTAAAATCTTACTAACATATTTTAAAAGTGAAACTGATACAGAAATAATTTGTATACTGTACTCAGCAAAACTAAAATCACTTGAACATAAGCATATTGCCTTGGATGAACTGTGCCAGCTGTAATAACAGTATTTTTAAAAATAAAGCTAAGAGAAGATTCAGTTATTCTGAACTCAGACCACATTATCTTCCTCTTGAGTGCTCAGAACCACATCATTAGAATTGAAAACTCACTTCTATTATTATTCCAGCTGGCTTAGTGATCATGCAAAAACAGGGTAAAGTAAAAGGATTTATTTTTGTAAGAAAAATTTTAACCAAAACACACAAAGAATATTCTAAGTAGTCTGAGAATTCTTAATGCTTATGTATCCAAGTAAAGAAGAGCTTACCATCACCCCTCAGCTTCTCAGCCCTGGTATTTACTTAGAAAGATTTCCAAATCATCCAATTTCCCTCTTTTATGACCTTACATTTGACAAATTCTCCCATAATTTTACACTCTCAAAATCTGTCTCCTCTTCCACTATAAACATTCTTCATGACATTTTTTTTTCATTTAAAGAACAAGTTGTTTAATGGGGGTAACATTTATCAAGGAATTGTTACTTACTACTCCACGAAGGCTGCCATGTTTCAGGATGATGCCCTGAGATGCTTAAACAAATTTTCTTCCCCACTTCAAATCTGCCATTTGCCTTCAAAGGAAGAAGGAGGATACAATAAAGCATGCCAGAAGTTAACTCTTGAGTTTTTGTAAAAGTAGTAAAAATCATGATCAAAAGAATTCCATACACAAACAGTATGTGAAAATTATACTACTGCCAACACCATAAAATTTCAGCTTGCTGAGAACAGAACTCTGTCATCTGAGTCTATTAATGCATGAAGAAAACCTTCTACAAAACTATGCACAAAGCAAGGCCTTTGCCTCAAATAACAGGTCTCCCTTCCTAGACCTCAGCAATGTAGTCAACAGAAACCAAGCAGGCCCATGGGGAGAAGAGAAGGCTAGAGAATCACATCAGCAATGTGATTGCTCCCAGAGGAAAGAACTTCCATTTATTAGGCATAAAGCTTCATGCAATTCAGAGATTACCAAAATAATTTTGGAAGACTTTGGATCTTCAATTATACTATATGTGACACCTTTCTTACAAAAATAACATTATGTTAAATGTCAAGAATCTCTCTCTCTCTCTCCACCTATGATAAAACTGATAACAATAAAAAGGAAAAATTAGTAAGCATGCTTACTTACCGTCAGCAAAATAATGCTGGGTGGTTTCATCGGATATTCAGGTGGTAGCACTATTCGCCCATGATAAATCCCTCCATCAAAATCTGAATCTGGAGGGCCTCTCACAGTGAAGTGCCATTCAAAAAGATTATCCTAAAATGCCCCCATCGATGGAAGAAGGGGGGAGGGGAAAAAGAAAGAAAAAGTGCTCATCACAGAAATAGACAAGTTGATCTCATTTTCTTGAACAAAGACAGGCTGAAGAAACAGTACACAGGCAGAAGTTTTAAGAAGCCAAAATCAAGTAGAGAGTTAAGAGGACGCAGCACTAAGGATAAAGCATTGTAGGCTTCTGGTAATTTTCTTGTGCAATAATTTGCCAAAACCCTCAAATTCATTATCCGAATTCTTTATGCTAGCTGTATAAATTATTACAAGAGTTTTACTACCCAACAGATGGAAAACTGAGTCAATTAAGAGTAAGATCCAAAATCTTTAGATCTTTGGCTCAATGAACAATAATTTCTGGAGAACCAAGGGGAGACCTACACCAAGAAAGAACACTAATGACAGCCTTGCCAAAGCTCCTTCCATTGCCCTGGTCAACACAGGGATTTGACTCACACTCCAGAGAACTCCTATTGTCCTTCCTCCACTAACAATTTTGAAACAGGTACTGTGCCTTATTGCACAACTTTGAAAGATACACATTGAAATCTAGAGTTTTATCATCATTGGACATATAAATAACTTCTCTTTAAACATTATTTCTTTGGAGTTTTGAGCTGGGATTTGTGCATCAGAACTTGTGCTGTCAACTTCCTAAATATTTACAAGCAGAACAACTCCTACTGTTAGGAGCCTAAATGAGGCTTGCTGACAGTGAATGAGATCCCTCAGCTAATGCTAAACACTGGTATTACAGCACTGGAACAGCCCACATAGTTGCAGTTTTTCAAGTCTAGGAGATAAATGTCAAGATTTCCAGTGTTTCCTTTCATCTGCCACTGTTCTCTTCCCAGTGAGACACTGTTCTAATCCAGAAATAAGATCTTCATGTAGGTTACAAATAATAGCAAGAATTAAACCTCTCATTTTACCACAGGAAGGAGAAGCAAGCTACAGATAAAAACCAGTAAATAATAGGGAATATTTTATAGCACCTAAGAACATGCATTATTATGTGAGCATGACAAGTGTGTTAGGCATTTCTGCAAACAGCTGAAAATCAAACCTCCCAACTGAATACCACAGAACACTGCTTTTTCAGATTAACCCAGCAAAGTCAGAAGGGATTTCTGTTTAAGGTTCTAACCGCCAGAATTTCATTGTCCTCTCCATCCAAAAAGCTAACTGGGTGTTTAGACAAGAAGCTACTCCTTAAGTGAAATCCCTCTCTCTTACAATGCATCCAGAATTGTACACATTTGTGCTTTTCACATGTTTTCTTAAAAGCAAAACAACAACAACAGAGAGATCCTCAGAGATCACCTTAAGTGTTTCAGTGACCAGCTCAGCAACTGAGCCAGATGTCAGGTTTGGGTACAAAAAGCTTGATTTACATATCAAGTATTTCCACAGTCTTGGGAAGGCGATAGGGGGAATAAACATACCCATGCTATAAAACTACACAGCTGCCATGTAAACTGTTACTAAGTACTTTCACCAATACCCTGAACTGGAAGACCATTGAAGTTGAATTCTGCTGCTGATTTCCATCATAGGGGAAAAAAATCAGTTTGCTATAATTTAAATATGTACATTTTAAATATATATGCATTTTAGAGAAGTATATATTAAGAGTATATATTAATAAAAGAGCCTAATTACAAGCTCTTGCAAACATATAGAGAAACAAACCTCCAAAGGCTGTGCATGATAATGATCTGTAGGATCCTTCAGCTCTGCAGCCTCTTTCATCAAACGTTTGACAGCTGAAAAAAAGGAAAGCATAAGACATGAAAATGAAGAAAATAACTTAATATGCACTGCATAGAAAAATACATAAAACATTTCTTGAAGAACTCTTTTCAGCTAACTAATCTTCTCCAGCAGATTCCAGCTTCTTCACTGGAGTTCATAATTCAAGACACTATATAACCACTTACGACGAATAAACCTTAAATGGGTTATACAAACATAAAGTTATGAAAAATCTGTGCATGGTCACAGAGCTTCTCAACACTGAACACTGGGACTAAAGTAGTTTTATATTGGTAACTGCACCAAGCAGGAGAAAAAACATATGTATCATTAACAGAGTTTCAGACTGTAAGATTTACAAGGCTAACAACCTCAATATTTTACAATACGTGTGCATCTTTAACAACTGCTGAAAAGCTTTATCCTGACACCTCCCATGACAATTACATGACTACTCCTTTAGTTGATCAAAGGGAGGTCACAGTAATACTTGAGAGAAATCAACACATCACCAGGAAGAGGAGATGAAGTTTTATATAAGACTTGAAAACACATATGCCCAGCCTGAAAAATTTACCCAAGGCCTCTGCGGTTGGAACCTGCCACCAAGTGTGAACACGCAGGTATTCTATCTATCATGACTTCAGGATACTCATTAGCAACCTTTTCCAACCTTCCACTTCAGAAATACCAGCATCACCTGTATTTTCTGTGTTTCCTTCTTGTGGCCTCTTTTGCAAGCTCTGTTACATCACTTATACTTCAGGTGCCCTCACGTGCACCATACATTAATAAAAAACTCTGACCTCCCCACACAGGAATTCTCCTTCCAATCTACTGTGAAAAGTTCTTTTCCTCCTTCACACTTCTGGACAGTTATAAACAACGGCTCAAAGTTTGAGAATTTCACTTCTTACAACCCAAACAGAAAACAAATTACGTGGAAATCTGCTGCTGCCAGTTACCTCAGTTATGCTGCTGCCACAGGGAGGTGTCAATTAAACACCCTACAGATCCCACAAGATCATGGCACAGCAAGCAGCATTCATGCTCTGCTGAGTAACAGTTTGTCTCTTTCATCTTCATTAAGGTTTACCAGTTCATTAGGGAGGAATATAAGAAAACCAGTCTGGACTAGAAAAGGCTTTGGACCCAGCATTGCTTCACAGCCAACAAGGCTGGACACTTGCCTTTAGAAGAAGAGTGGCACACACCAGGATGAGCTATCAGGAGTGAATACCCCATGAAGCAAAACAGTGACTGTGAGAAAACTGAGAATGTACATAACAAAACCTAATAAAGACAGAGCACTCATGGACCGGGCAGACAACTGCTACTGAGATTTCCCAGCTGAGAGACCAGGACAGAAAAGAAATACATTCCCCCACAACAGCATCACGTGGAGTCACCCATGCTCACCAAGGGAAAGCTATACTATTCCACTCTTGGGGCATGAAACATAACAAAAATCTAATTTAGCTCTCGAATATCACAGAGATAATTTGCTTATAAGAAGTCTTCAGTATTAAGCAACCCAGGACATTTTAAGAATCTATCAGGTGACCTAACTTCAGTCTTCTAATACCTGAAGAGAGCCTACAAGAAAGATGGGAGAGGGATTTTTACAAGAGCATGTAGCAACAAGAGAGGGAATGGCTTTAAACTGAAAGAGAGTAGATTTAGATTGTGTATTAGGAAGAATTTCTTTCCTGTGAGGATGGTAAGGCACTGGAACAAGTTATCCAGTGAAGTTGTGGATGCCCCATCCCTGGAAGTGTTCCAGGCCAGGTTGGACAGAGCTCAGAACAACCTGGTCTAGTGAAAGGTGTCCCTGCTCATGGCACAGGGGTTGGAAGTAGGTGATCCTTAAGGGGCCTTCCAACCCAAGCCTTTCTATCATTCCATGATTCTAAGCAGCACATGTGTATGCAGAAAGGCTGAGAGCTGGAGTGGTTCAGCCTGAAGAAAAGGCTCTGGGGAGACTTTACTGTGGCCTTTCAATACCTAGAAGATGCTTATAAGAAAGAAGTAGCTTCTTACCACAGCCTGTAGTGAGAAGAGGGAATGATTCTGAACTCAAAGAGAGTAGGTTTAGATTGGACATATGGAAGGAATTCTCTACAGTGAGGGCAATGAGACACTGGAACAACCTGCCCAGAGAAGCTGGGGAGGCCTCATCCCTGGAAGCCTTGGAGGTAAAGTTGGACAGAGCTTTGAGCTGCTGAACTAGATGACCTTTAAAGATCCCTGCCAACCCAAACCATTTTTTGTTTCTCTTCCCACATTACTGAAAAATACCAACTAAGAGGCTGCAAAGAAAAGCCCAGAGAGGTAAAGGTTCATTCTGAGAACGTGTGATCCAGTGAAGAAAGCACGAAATTTGTTCCTTCTTTAAGCACTGCTGCAGTATTCATGAAATAGTTCTTCCTTTGGCTACCAAAAACTGCAGTGGAAGAAACAAGCATAATTCACAAAGTCTGCCTGCAATAAGTCATGGTATTTCAACCCACTTAAGTCATACTGAGTCACTGAGTAAACATTTGGCAATGGCAATTCTGATAAATCAGAACGGTTTGGACCCATTTGAAATAAAGAATTGCAGACTGTCAATAAAGTCAAAGAGTATTGCTAATTTAGCCAAAAATAAAAAGAAAAGTCAAGACACAGAATTTGTCCAAGACAGGTTTTAGAGACAAAATAATCAAGTTATTTTTTAATGTGAAATGACCATCAGCATGAAAAATAACCATACTTTCACAGATACACTCAGTAACACTTCATCAGTGTTCATCAAAATTAAATCCTGGAGAAATTAAGTTTCTGGACTAGAGATTACAGGAGAGTTCCCACCAAGCAGAATGTTCTGAAGCTATCTACTGGTCTGTGGAGGAAAGACAGAATACTACAGGTCAGAGACTCTGCCTGACAATCTGCCTCTTGTGTTACACTGAACAAAATTTTCTGAAAAGCAAAATATGGATATTAAAAATATAAGAATCAAGTTTAAAGCCACCAGCTTGCTTTAGGATTCAGTGGTGGTGGAATAACAATTAATGAGCAAAATTTGTACAATAAATGCATATGTGATTCATACATTCATTTCTGCCAAAAACCATGTCCAGTCAAATTCCACTTTCATCATCCTTTACTTCAAGCTACCCTCAAACCTCAGTTCACACAACTGCTTCTTCTGAATATATCTGCAGGTCACATTCAAGTACTCCTGCTGTGTGCCCAACCAGACAAGTCTGTCCTTAGTGGCTTGGGAAACCTTCTGGACACAGAAAATGCAAGTGATCAGTCTTTGTAAACATCAGTGTAACTGCTTAAAGGGATGGCAGGATTTGAACATTGGTGGTGTTTTCTTAGTAAATCATTATGTCTTATCGCCAAAAAAAAAAACCCAAACCAAAAGTGATTGTGCATGACAGTATCTTTCTCAAATGTACAGTAACCCTTTCATTTCGAAATAAATTCTCAAACTTCAGTTTGAAATTTCAGTTCCACTGTTTGAAAAAGAAAGTACATAATGAACAGATAAATAATGGAATCCAGAACAGCTGGCATAAAGCTAGAGATCTCTCAATCTTTCAAGACGACTTATCTAAGTTGGGAAAAGAAGAATAAAACAACCTGACAGCTTTTACTGCTTTGGCAAATGTTTCCTACCTTTTTATTTATGGCTGCTATTATTTTTTTTTCACTTTAAGCAAGATTTAGAGGTCTACTCAGAAGAAATACAGAAGAAGTAGTAACTTTTTCCCTATGGCTCTGCTAACCAAAACAGCACAAGTAAGGATGCAATTTATTTACTGAATACAGGTTTTCCAATGAAAGTAAAACTCCCATAAAATCCTTCATCTCAGAGAAACTTTTATAACTACTCAATCCACTTAAGTGATTAGTAAAACACAAGTCATCTTTGTTATGTGTTTTTCTATTAATGAGGCTACTACCAACAATTAGGAAAAATATTACACAACAATAATAGAAAAAATTTAAAAAATGAAATCACATAAACAGTTTGAGACAAGCATCAAGTCCTTTCAATTACATAGATGTGTCATGGATGACATTTTGGGAGAGTCTTCTTAAATCCAGCTGGCTTTGTTTTCTTCCCCCCTCCACTCTACAGCTGACCATTGTGCCATGAGTGCCCGACCCATAGCTGGTGTAACCATCAAGTGACTTCAGAGGTCACAGTGCAGAGTGTCACCTGCTGAATCACCAGTCTCCACAGCAGCCCAAAGCACCTGGGAACCCAAATTGCATTGGCATTTAAAAGAAAAATCTCATTTAATAAAGGTAATGTTTAAATTTCTTGTAAGGGGAAAATAACAGTGAATCACTCTGTCAGTAGCTCCACTACACATCATTAAAAAACCCATCAGGATTAAGTTTATGTGTAAAGTACCTAGGATTGCTCATAAAATGACAGCATTTCACGAGCTTTGACATTTTAAGTTTAAAAAAAAAATCCCCATTTTAAGTGATGTGGTCATTGACACATGTAAGAAAACATATTTAAAACAAAGAGTCACAGTAGTTCTTTGATATGGAAAATGGTATTTTTTCAATGATTTTTTTTGCTGTACTGTCTAGAGAATGGTTTATTAAATCTAAACTTACAGAAACTCTAACGGGTTCACAGCAACCTGCACAGTGTCACTAGGACCTGTGTGACATGCTGTGGATGCGATTCTCCTGGACAGCTTAGAACCCGTGAATGATGTGTGATCATTTGTGAACTAAAAATAATAGAAATAAATCCAAAACCCAGCACTGAACCAGCTACTAGGAAAAAAATTAACTCCATCCCAGCCAAGACCAGGACATTCCTCTGGCAGTTCCTTTGACTTCTGCTACAAAACAAATGTAAGCACCATTTGCCAAGAAACAGGCCAGCTGTTTTCCATCCTCAGGGTCTCAGATACATCCCTTCTCAAGATCCATAAGCCTCCTGAATAGCTCTTTTACATCTTCACAGCCTCACATACATTCTTCCACATGATCAACAAAGTATTAACAACTATTAAAAAAACACAAAAACTTTTAATTAGTCTTGTCTTGCTTTCCTCTCACCCTCAGAAACAGCCAACCTTTAGTCCTCATTTCCCTCAGGGCAGCAGGAAGTACAGTACTCCTCTTGTAGTTGCAATTGAAAACAACTGTTCAGTCAACACAAAGGGAGGTAAAACTTACAAAATCCAAGGTGCTTGTTGAATACACTAAGATCAAACAATGAATAAATTTTTAACATCTGTTCAATGTTTTATTTTTAAACAATATATCCTTATTTCATACATGGAATACCTACTCGCTATTTCCTATTAGCTCTGTTTAGTTAACAAAGAACTGACGTATGCTTGTTGGCACGGATCACTTACTTGTACAAAACATGCAGTGGAGAAAGAAGTACAGTTTGTAGGAAAAGCAGCAATCATACTGAAGATGACAGCTAAGAGGATCACAATCTCAGCACTGTTACATTCCCTATGCCTTCAGGCTCCCAAAGCAGTGCCCTGGGCAACAAATGCAGGCAGCATGCCATGCCTCCCCTCCATGTGCTCTCCCTAGGCCTCCAGCGCCCTCACTAATCAAATTCTCAATGAGGTGGTCTGCTGAAAGCAAAACAAACTCTGCCCCTCAAAAAACTAAAAAGCATGGTTGTTTGTGGTCTCTGTGAGGCACTGCAAGTAGGTGTTCATAATTCTTGAAGTCTTTGTGCTAATACCCACTCAGACGCCTGGTCACAGCCTAGACAAAAGTGAGACACTGTCACTACAAGAGCAGTGACTACAAGATTTGGTGTCTGATCTTACAGCAGGCCAAGGGTCACAGCTCTTGGGGAAAAAAAAAAAGTAAAGTGATTATTCCAAGTAGCTGTCTTATAAATTTCAGAAAATAGGGACGTTCCTGAGGCATGAAGAGGATGAGTCTGTACTTTAGTCAGCTGAGCTTTAATATTGATGGGAGAGGTTTATCAGCTATGTGGTAGCAGGCTGATATACACTGACTAATCCATTTTCAAATCCTAAGACAGAAAATAGCTTACCCTTTTACAACTGCCAAAAATACACACAAAAATATGAAGCAACAGCTTACAAGGCTTTGACTTATTAAAGCAATACAAAGAAACCTGAAGTGTGGAGTGTGAAATTTCATCCCTTCCAAAATTAATGGTCTTTTGGGGAAGAAATAAAAAAGAAACTCAAGTTCATAGCCAGTGTGAGAAGACAGCACGAGGCGAATGCCCCCATGGCACCCTGCTCTTACAGAGGGTAAGTGACAGGAGCTGCTTGGCCATCCCAGACCTGCACTGGCCATGGCTGTACCTGTGGCAAACCGAGACGGGCCAGAGCTGCGCTGCCTCTCAGCGACAGAGACATCGTGTGCAGGGGAACAACCTGCTTTGTGCTGTGGAGAGTTACCATCTTTCTGATATGTTGGGATGAACTAATTGGCTGTAGAAACAGGGATAAAGAAGAAGATGAACACATTGCCTAGGAGCAATCAGGAGCAGGACAAAGATGTGTAGTAATATTGCTCTTTTGTGGTCTGCTTGAGAGCACACAAGCACAGCAATGGAGAACCTAACTGATCCCCACTCATCAACCTGGTCTAGCACATTCACAGAAGAGGGATCCAGATATTAATCACAGATGAACTTCAGCTCCTTCACAACTCTATAGCAGAATTTGGCTTAAAATAAAGATCAATAAAGGCATGTGTTTCTTTTAACAATATTTTCCTATTTAAAATGTATTTTCATCTACAACATTACATTAAAGCAACTTATACTAAAAGGCTTAGTAGGATTTGCCCTTCAAAAACCTACTGAGCAGACAAAGTCACCGTTTGCAGTTTGCTCAAGTCTAAAAGCAGATTTCAACAGTAGAAGCCTCTTGTACAGGTACAAAACGATTACTTTTTCCACTCTGTCTCAAGATAGCATGTTCCAAATCCCTAAAGCTGACCTAAACATTAGCAGCTTGGTTCTTCCACTATTAAAGGCAAAGCAACAACAACAGGCACAAGGTCAGCTACTTGTTCTAAAGCCTTAGAGGGCTCAGTTACCAAGTAATCCCTTCAGTCCACAACTGCTTGAAATAGAAAATATGGTGCACTTTTAATGTATTTTAGTGCCTTTACATTAATTAAAACTACCTTAATATTAGAATATTCTACAGTTCCATTGTAAGCCTTCAGTCGAATGGCAAGAGTAAGATACCAGCACTAAAGTGCACAGGTAACTGGAACAAGACAGGAATTCGTAAAATATACACAGAAATATTAAGTAATTACATATGTTCATCTGCCTGGTTAGCAAGTAAAGTGCCAGACTAAAATCAGTGGCTATACATAATTACCATCAACTCATTTTAATGGACAACCGTTAAAGAAACAATATTTACTTAAAATATTTGTTTATATTTATTCAACACCTTTTTGCACATCTGTTCAGTGAATGATTTCACAAATGTTAACTATTGACATCAATGTTTTAAATCATTATAGAAATTTTAAAAGCTATTTATATAATTTACAAACTTTCAGTATCTATTTGGAAAGAAGTAGTTTAATAAATTAATATGTAACCAAGCATGTTTAATTTGAAATTATATTAAGCCATTGTATGAATTATTTATCTTTGCCACATAAAGTTCATTTTGCTATGGAACAGCTGGTTCCACCTGGTTTTCAGCACCAACAGGTGCTGAAAATCAATTCCAGTAAAGATAATTTTCTCTTGAATACAGGGGGGACAAGTACAATAAAGGGGAAGAACATTTCTAAATTAAGCCACAAATATTTGTCCTCTCCACCCAGATCCCAGGTGTTTGTCATCCAGCACACCACCACTGTTTCCCATGACGTGGCGAACCACAACCAGGGAGCATGTTTGTGTGGCCTTGTAAATTCACATTTGCCACAAATCCTGCATATCTCCCTAAAAACCAAGTATTCCTTCCTGATATTTTAAATGACAACAAGTTCATCATTTGCTTAGTGATCCTTCTTATCTTTCAGTTATGCAACTTGGGTGTGAGGCTAAGGGACATAATTTAACAACAGACACATTATCTGCATGAGGTATGTTTGTAAACAAGCGTGTCACTGACATTTGTAAGGTACAATTTCATCATAACATTCAGTTTCTCGCCATCTCTCACGCTGGTAACAGGACGGTATGATTAAAAAATAAAGCCACTATTCATTACAATAACATGAAGGGATAATGCCTATTTCTCAACACCCGGTTAGGGGAAAGCAGGGACAGCAACCCACACACAAACCCTCCCAGCCCTTACAAGCTGCAGAAGAGGTTTTGCTTCGGCAGCGTCAGTCAGGCCTCTGGCTGTGCAAGCAGCTCCCGGGGGTGAAGCCCTGGCACAGCCGCTCAGAGGCCGCTGCTCCGACACAGACGCGGCCTGTCCACTGTTTGCTTCCCAGGAATCCAAACCTTCCCTTCTAGCGCTGTTTTCTCCACATCTCTTGAGGCATCTCTCTCACTTCAAGGATTCAAAAGAAATCCCAGGAGTTATAGGCATGAATTTTAACATACAAACATTCCAAACCAAACATGGGAGCAAACACAGACACGCAAGTAAATAGATCCTGTACAGCAACACTTCTGCAAAACAAACTGACGCCACGCAGGCCAAGTCACCCTTGGCAAGCCGTCCCTCACACGCACCTATTCAGAGAGCAGGCGATGCCCGGGGGAGCAGGGCACGGCCACCTGACTAAACGTTCAAAGGTACGTTTCCACGATCCACCAAAACGCGTGGGCACACAGACCTGGCGGTCAGGGTGTTCTGAACCGAATTACAGCTCGGAGGAAGGTTTCAACGCCACCGCGCTGCGAAGGCGAACCGAACCCGGCCGGCCTCCGCCTGAACGCCGCCACCGCCCCGGCGC
>NW_005054332.1:4428549-4458472 GCF_000277835.1 Geospiza fortis
CGCGGTGGCTGCGCGGGTGAGAATCGCCCTTGTCCGCCCCGACCGCAGAGGTGATGGGGCGAGGTGCCTCTGGGCGTCGGTGGGTTTGAAAACTGGGGGCTTGGAAAAGGGGCTTCCAGGAACCCACAGACCCAACACACTCCCCGCCTAACAGACTTCACTGTAAGACTGAGTAGCATCTTGTTTGTTGGTTTTCAGGATCATGAAAGACTGAAATGTTGTCATATGTCAATGATTATTATTTTAGGCAAGTATTAACAGCAAGAGCTTGACTTGATTGTCACCTTTTCCATGCCGCAGTGACAGAGAGATATTTACATCTCAACTGCTTCTCTTCCATCTGGTTATAGGTGTAATACACTTGGGATAGAACTTTTAAGTCTATTGTCTTATTGCTAAGACAATATCTAAATTAAAGGGGTCAGAATCTCAGCAGTCTCTGTTTCCTTTTGTTTCAGTACAAGCTGTAAATAAGAATCAACCTCTTACATACTTCAACAAAAGTTTGAAGCTCATATCTAGCTCATATTGTCCTTAATTTAATCTGTGAAATTAATTGCTCTTAATTTCATTTTACTTTTATATTCTTCATAATTCTCTTTTGCAAATTAATGTTTTGTTGTTGGTCTTAGTTCTCTTTTTCCCACTTTGATTGAACAGCAATGGCAAACAGTTGTAAATAAAACATTTTCACCCCATCATGTTCTCTCTCAATATTACAAAACATCGTGTTAGTGTTTCGTTTCCTGTTCTGTTACACAGTGATGTGGTAACAGCAATAGGTAAAGAAAGCAACTTTACTCCTCCTGAACAACGAGCAAAATTTTCAAAGGGGAAAAGTGATTGTCCTTTTTACAGAACAAAGCACTATGGATAATATAAAGGGTCATTAATGTATAGAGATAGGAAAAGATGGCATCAGACCTTGGGGTTCCCTCTTGCAACAAAAGCACCATAGATACCTTAAATGGCCAACAACTCCTGATGACATTTCAGCATTTCTAGCTAAGAATGGTTGACCTGACCACTTGAGATGATGAGCTGCAGGCACTGGCTGTTGGGTTCACAAACTATTTTGGTCGTAATTATCTTTCCTTGTCTTCCAGAGCCACCTTGCTGTGCAGATGGAGAAGGGCATTGGGACAATCTGTCACTAAATTGTGCCCTGCCCCAAAGTAGGAGAGAGGTATTCTCCATTCAGAAATCTGGATTTTCATGTAAAAATTCTGGAATCTCTTTTGATTGAAGATAATTTTTGAAGTTGTATATGAAGTGGTAGTTATTATGAACTACTTAAGCAGAATGTGGAGTTCAGCTCTGCCTTCTGGGCTCTGGCCTTTGACCCTTGGGTGTGCTTACAGTGTCATTTTATATAGTTCAAGGAGGAAACACCTGCAGTTAATGTGAAACTTTGGGCTTTCAGCTAAAAAAAGATATTTAGTCACTCTAACTGCGTGAGAGCTAAGCACTGTTGAAAATGAGCTGAATAAACTCAAAGCAAGAGAAATACCCTGAAATAAAGTGCACATTTTCCCCATTTAAGTAAGCTACAAAGTGGCCTGTCTGGGAGCAGGGGGAATTGCCATGAGGTATTGTGCAGAGCTAGCAGTACAAGACTGCTTTAATTTTCAGATGTACTATTAGTTAAAAGTCAGAGCTGCAGGAGGTGAATGCTGCCAGATGAAACTGCTGATTCCTGCAAGGTAGTCAGCATACAGTTAGAGATCTGGGGATTAATTCCCAACCCCACATCTCGGCAGCTGCTTGGGGCACATGAAGAGCTGGCACTGCAGAGCTCATGCACAGTCAGTGTTGCCAATCCAGAAGCAGCAGCCTCCCTCCTCTTCCTGCCTCTGGTTAAAAATACCCTTTGGATTTTTCATCTGCCTTTTGTTTAGACTTCTGCAGGAAGAAGCCATTTTGTACTAGAACTTGTGGGGTTTTAAAACTAAACACCAAATATAGTAGCAAAATTGCAGTCAAATTCTACATGCTGGCAGCACTTCATGTAGCTTGTGTATCCTGTCATATGATCTAACTTGGTGAAAAAATAAACAAGCTGAAGCACATAGAAACTGAAACTTCGCCTGAACATTGCTGCAACAAAGATTTTGTTGTTTAATGCCACACTGAATCTGTGCTGAAAGTTTTTACGCATGTTTATGTGTACTTTTTTCTCTAGTTATCTTTGGATGAAAGCTCTAATAGATCCACCTAACTTCAGAACAAACTAGCATATAGGTCCTTTTGGTGCAAAAAAAATATTTAAAAATTAATGACAGTCATAAGGTTTGATAAAATGAATAATTTTTCAATTGAAGGTGTTTCTACTGTGAAAGAAAGGCCAAGTCAGAGTAAATATATGGGTGAAATTCTGCTGGACACTTGCAAACTATGGATACAGATTTCTGAGCTGATTCCTGAGGCTCACTTTATAGCTGATTGAGAGAACTGGGAGCTCCTTTTGCCTGGAATAGATGTTAGCTGTAAACCCAACAAATCATGCTTTAAAAGTTCCTGTATTTTTCAGTTACCTGCACAGGGAGATTAAGCTAAGTCCTCTGTGTTCTAGACTACCCTGGTTAGGTATTTTTATATATATGTATACATAAGTATTTATATATATATGTATGTATAGCTGCATCTGATGGACATAGCTCTCTATACCTGAGAGAAATGTATCCTGCATTTCCCCTCAGTTTAGAAGAATTACAAGCATTTCATTCAATATAGCCTCTTATTTTTAACAGTAAGATCCTTGATGAACTGACTTCAAAGGTCCAGGAAGGGATCTCAGCCAGTAGGAATGGGAATCACAAAGGTCAGCAGGCAGAGTTGGGGGGATGCACACTAAGAAGCATCCAGCAGGAGCCCACAAAGAGGGAGTTACTCCCAAAACCTCCTCTTTCTCTGGGAGGCAGAACACCTGTGTGACACAGGGGTTCAGTTTTTGCACAAAGGTTGGATGCATCAGTGTATGTTCTTACAAATCTCAGGGAATTATGCTAGGTTATGTGACACTGAACTACTATTTATTTCTCTGTGCAAGTCATCTAATGGTATGACATGAGTGTATAAATATGTTAGGTGATTATCTAAAGTCAGTTCAGAGTGGAGTTTGTATGCTTTGTGGGCTGTCTCATAAATTCAGCTATGAATAATTTATTTTAGAGAAGGTTTGACATCACAGAAGCTTATGATAATGCAATAGTTCTTTGTACAGAGCAATCACACCCTGCTTTTACAAATTCACAAAATGTAGAAGTGTTTGCCTCATTTATAATGCTAGCCTTTCAATACAGACAGTTGGCTGCAGAATTAAACTCTTAATGGAATTAAGGAATCTAATATTCATATGCCTATATTGTCAGTGGGAACAGATATTACTTGCAAGAGAAATCATCGTGGTGTTCATTGTGACTAATACAGTCTCAGCTTTTAAAATCCTCTGTGTGAATTCAGACCTTGTAAATCTGGATTCAACAAGTGCACCTCCTCCTCATCAATAAAAACAAGGGTGGCATTGTGTAACCAGTGCCCTGCAGCAGTTGCACAGATGGATGGTTCCTCTCAGGAATTACTGTCTGTTCTTCAAGCTTAGTTCTAAGGCAACCATCTCACAAAATGGGGGGCTTTGCCAGCTGACTTTTAATTAGCATTATTTCAGAAATGAAGGATAGTAGGGAAAAAAGTTACCAGATTGCTCTAAAGATGAAGCAGGCGAGTGCCTGATCTGGACCATTGGTGCAGAGTTAGTGTGAACTAATGAGATGTTTCACAATGTGAAGTCAAAATAAAGGTACATATGTTTCACCTTTTCTTTACTCCCTGAAGAACGAGCAGAATCATGCCAACCAGTTGACTCACAGTCTTCTGGCATCATTGCTGTAATAGTTCAGATGATTTCCTGGTTAAGAAGACATGTGCAAAGACCCAAGTCAAAGCTGAATCTGTGTCCAAGTGACAGCTGTTCATGACTCTGAACCTCCCTGATTTAGTTACTCTGTCCTTAGCAGCTACAGATTATGGCAGAAATTTTCTCTGGTGCATATTCTTCACCATGCAAATTGCAGAGCACACTAGATACCTGGAGGCAGTTGCAAACTACCAAAATTTTAAAATATTTTGCTCCAGTGCCACCATTTCAGGAGAAAAGGCTGGGCATAGCCTTTGACCCATGCAGCCAGTTTTTCATTATCTCTTTACGGTTTCAGGCCCCAGATTTTCTTGTCACTTTTTCTGTATCTGAGTTCTTCTGCATGGCCCTTCATTTTAACTTACTTCCATAAGCTTTCTTCTGGGAAGGGAGCACCTGTCCTCACAATTACACATCAGGCAGAGGCAAAGCACTCAGGGTTATGTCTGTTGGACTGCCATCTAGTCCTTCCACCCATCCATTCCAAAACTGTTACTCACCACTTTAATGCGCACTTGCATGTTCCTGCTTGCATACAGCTGCTTACATCCAGCTCTGACTGACTCAGCAATAGAAATAAAAGATTGGTGAGCAGGCTGTCTATTTAAAATTCCTCAAAAAGCATTTACCAATTGGTGTAAGCTTACTGTGTCATTAACCAAGATATATTGAGTTACCAGCTGTCTTCACCGGCCCCTTGTAGATATCTGGGGCACACAGGAGTTTCTCAGATGGTTAGTGGAAATCTGGGGCTTGGTTCAGTTGCACACAGAAGCATCTGATGCTGTCTGAGGTATCCTAAGCTATGCCAGATATCCATACATAGCAGAAAGGTATGGGATACTGTTGTCATTCTGAACAGAGCAGCAGCAGGTGAAGTGCATAGAGTGCCCTCAAGGACATAAGGAATCCATGTGGACACTTGGACTAAAGCCCTAATCACAACAGTTGGGAGAGCCCAGAGAGTGGCTCTGCTGACCAAATATGCCTACCCTCTGGCAAATTGCATTGCTCTCTGGGCTCCAGCTGACTGTACTGACCTGATCTCCACTGCCTCATACCAGGTCACTCTCCTCTGCATTTTCAGCTGCTTGGGCTCCACAGCCCAGCCCTGGTAGGGCTCAATCCCAGAACCTTGGTTGGGCCCTCTTAGAGAAAACTGCACAGCAGAGCCACATAAGGCAAGGCAGACCCAGAGATGGAGGTAGGGCTATTGACATATGGTCCAGAGAAAAGACAGCAGTGTTAAAAAGGTGTAAAGTGCTGGAAGGAAAAGGCAGAGTGTCAAAAGATGGCAGTGTGGTGACACTTGAGCCAGAGAATACTCATCTGTTGTCTTGCATGGGGACGTGAGCATGTTAATGCTTAGTCTAGTAGCTTGCTAGTCACAGCTACCTATATTAACCAATAAATTATTACTTCACTCTGGTAAATTGTCAGTATCTGCTTGCAGGCTTTTTTTTTTCCTTGCTTAAAGGTGTCTAGCAAGGTGACTCATGAGGATACAGACTCACAGGAGATGCAGGCTGCAGAGGCTACTGTTACTCTGAAGAGGAATTACAAAAGCTAAAACAATTGTGCAGTCTGGTGTTGTCATAACTATTCAAATTTCAGATTTATAGCTTTTAATTAGGACTATTAATCATAGCAATATAAAAAGGGGAGGGAAGAAGGAAAGAACTTCTTCCATGCTAAGGAACTTTTATAAATGCCTTTAGTTCATGGGAGCTGGAAGCTTTCATGGGAGAGGGTGTACTGAGCAAAGCAGAAAGGCATTTATAATCTGTCAAGAGAATACTAAATTTAAAGCCAATAATCAAGTTTCTGCATAACGGACTTTATGAAGAATACAAAATTTGAATGACAACTGCTGCTTTATAGACAGAAAATGTGGAATTGAAATATGAAATTAATGAAGGAACAGAGCTGGAAACACTGCTGAGCAAGGGGAACAGGAATGGTGGTAGTGAATGAATTTGTATGCCTCTGCTGCAAAACTTGTGTTCAGCACTTGGGGTATGAGACCAAGACAGCATGATGGCATACTGACAGTCCAAAGAAGTTGAATCAGCTGCAAAGGGAGTATTGAAAGAGAAGCATTTTTTGGATCCGACCATTTGGCTCACCAGAGGACAATTCAGTCATTGAAAAGGGCATTGCAGAGAAACAGAATATGGTTCCACTTCTCAGCACAGGTTTTGGAGACAGAGATGGCCCCAGGACCTTTAGATCTGGCACTACTGGATTCCCAGAAGACACATCTGTTCTCTCTGCATACTGCCTTGCAAAAGGAGTTGAAACAGGTTTACATTTCCCATAGTTCAGATGGCTCTCATTATCAAAGTAGCCCCAAACCCAGATGTGGATGTGCATCAGCAAAGGGAGAATTCAATCCACAGCTGACTTAACCTCAGAACAAGTTGGAGTTGAATGATGGCCTTGGATAGTGGGGCTTTTAGAAACCCCAGAAGTGTTGCTGAAAGTTTTTATTTCTGGGGCATCCATCACTCCATCCTATTATGCAGTTCAATCAGCAGCATTAGGAGGAGCTCCAGCTGCAGAAGAGAGCTTGCAGCACTAGTTGTGAAGGAGTCTGAAAGCACTACTGGCTCCCAAACTGTTGGATGATTGTTTGATCTGGATAACAGAAAGCTGAGGAAGGAGTAGGACAGTATTTATCTAGGAAGCATGCACGAGGTATGAGACTTGGGGCTTGTGAGGGAAGGAGTAAGGAGGCAGGCCAGTTTTTTGAGGACCAAGAATTTCCAGTGATGCATGGATTGAACTGGCTGAGGGGGAACCTACCTGACACAGAAACACCTAAATGCAAACACAGGTTCATCTGGGTCAGAAACTTGCAGTGCTGACGAGAAAGTGAGTTAAGACTATAGCATTCTCTGATGCTAGCACACTCAAGAATTGAAATGTCATGACTTACACACATTTTCCCTGACAAGGAGAAGTTTCTCTTGGATGTAGTCAGGCTCTTTGCTTTCCCTGTGCTGCTCTCCTGCTTTAGAATTCTTTTTGATTTCCAGCATGAACACATTCATAGGGTTTATACTTCTACTGACACTACACTTCAGTTCAGCACAGTTCAGAATGGCTTTTGGTTTGCACTGAATGGAGATAAAAACACAAAGGGTAAATCCTGCTAAAAAATAGGACAGGCAGCTTTGATACTGTCCTGTTCTTCCCTGTCAACTACTTGGATCTTAGAGGACCATGTGGTGTAACCGGCCTCACCCACACTACCTCCCCATAGCTGACCCTGTTGTGGTAAGCCCATTATCTTTCCTTGGTCTACATATTCATGGAACCAGAGAATCAATTCAGTTGGAAAAGACCTCTGGGATCATGAAGTCCAATTTTTGACTAAACACCACCAGGTCAATTAGACCATGGCACTAAGTGCTATATCCAGTCTTTCCTTAAATACCTCTAGGGATGCCTATTCCAATGTTTAATCACTCCATTACTTCCCTGGCAGCCAATTTCAATGTTTAATCACCCTTTTTGTGAAGAAATTCCTCCCAATATCCAACCTGAACATTTTCTGTAAGGCAGCTTGAATACACTGAAATGTTCTGGCCTATATGCTGTACCTTTGGCCCTCTGTGCTTTTTTTCTTGCCTCTCATGTTTGCACTAATCCATTTGTCTAATCCCAATGCTTCTCAATTTAGGCCAGCGCATGTTAGTTGTTGGCTTGTTCTTATTTTTGCTTTGGTTCTTTTTAAAGAAAGGACATCAATGGCGTTTTTTCTTTTTCTTCTGCTATTCAGCAATCCTGAAATAAATAATCCCTCTTACTTGTAGCAAGTCCAGGAATTCAGGGGAATATTCAGTAGAGTATCTTCTCTGACTAGTCTCATGAAAATCTTTTACCTTATCAAAAATATGTTCGTTTAGTCCAAGAGACATTGTGATAAACTGCTGCACTAGGGGGTTTCATCCTGGATATATTTATATATTTTTAAAATTTATATATTTTTTAAAATACGTTCTGGACATGATTAAGAAATTTTAAAAATCCAACTGTGAACATAAACTGTAACTTCAATATCAATACATATTTTATGGCATGCATACAAACCAGGATTACATAAATATGTTGAGTCTTTTTAGGGATGTTATAGCATGTAATGGATTTCTACAATTTAGATTTTTTGTACTCAGTATTTTTTCAGGTTTTAGCTCAAGACCTAGCTTGTGACTCATAATGCCTACAAGCCAAAGGGAATAGGCTGGCAGGAACCAAGGAGACTGAGTATCAGACCTGGTTACAGCAAAATATGAAATTCAGAGACAGCAAACTGAGAAAGGTAACACAGATACCAGGGAGAAAACAAATTAAAAGCAGCAATCTGCTAGTGTCATTTTTAAATGTAGCTATTTAAAGATATGTGCATGAGCTAATATGCAAATATTAATACAGTGAGAAATCAAGTGGGATGTCAACCATATGCCACCATATAAGAGGAGCCCAAAAGAACTTCCCAATCAAGCTTATTTCTGATTTTCCACACAGCTGAAATGGGAGAATTTGATGTGTTTATCTGTAATTGAGTAAATTCACATCCAGCTATTGATAAACATTTAGAATCTGAGTAAGAAATTTTGGTGTTAATGTATCTGTCCATCTAACAGGACAAAGCTGCAGCACAAAAATCATGACATGATGTCATGTACATCATCAGTACAAAAATAGGAAAACCTCAGTGTTCAATTTAAGAAAAAAATATTCTATAATGACTGTTGCAAATGACAGCACAATAAATATGTCATTAAAGCAAACAGTTGCTACTGTATGCAATTATGGGTTATTTTCTTTAATTCCTCCACTTACTCTGATGATGCATATAAAGATGGAGGGAGTTCATAGGTCAACATTTCTTTTAAAAATTGCTGCAGTACTTTCATAGAATGAGCTCTCTTAGTATCAAATCATCAGGAGTGCAATTTCACATGCGAGAAACCACAGACTTTTTTAGTGGGAAAAACAACCTTGTTCTATCATGAAACATGAGAGCTCAAATGATCCATGTGAATTATGCTTTATCAGAGTAGTTTGCTCCTGTCAATTACACTTCCATGCTAATGCACAGCATGTCGGTAATCACCAGATTTTAGAAACATATTCCAGCACTGTAACATTTTAAATAGCCATTCCAGTGCATGCTCAAAGGTGCATTTGAACTCTTCAGAGAACTCTTCCTACACTCTGCTGCCTGAGCTGCTGCCTGTTGAATTACTTACAGGGATTCCCTCAACTGTAACAAGTTCTTGGAAACAATATTTTATAGTTATCTAGCTCCTGACTTTAAAATGTCTACAGGATACTTATTTGGTTTGGGTTTATTGTAAACCAGTGTTTTAAAAAGACATGGCTTGTTCATTAATGGTCCCTACCATTTCTAGTCAACTTCAATGATAAATAAGAAATGGAGACTAATGGATCAGGTACTTTAGAAATACTGGACTATTTAGAAAGTAATTACTTCTTCCACAATTTCTAATTTTAGAAAAGGTGTATCAACACCGCATAAAGTGGCTCTTGTAGCACATGGGGTATTTAATTTCTTTAAAATAAAAACTAGAATCTCAATAAAATGTAAAAGAATTTTTTCAAATTTTCAAATATTTTCTAGAATATATTTGTAAAAAGAACCTTGCATGCCTCACTCAGTGTTCAATCACTTCAGCTAGAACATTAGAAAATGATTACTCAAAAGTGAAATGAGTTATCACCTAACCTGAAAATACCAAAGTTAAACACTAAAATTAAGGAATTTTTAACATTCTTTAAATTTTATATTTGAAACATAAGTAACCTGATCAAAATTACATTTACTCTGATAATATTGAATTGGAAGTTTTACATTGGCTAAAATCACCTTCACTAAATTATGCTAGATAGTCTGTTCCAAATTCTAGATGGGACTACAAGAGGCAACTTCACTGTCTTAAACAAGTTGATAGTCTCTAATACAAGGGCATGCATGGCTACATAGAACTCAGATCAAATTATGGAAGCTACATTTAGTTATGACTCACACCATAGCCACTATGAAGAGATAATTTACACATAAAAACAACAACAAAAAAATCTGGCCCAGCCTGGTAGGTGTTCTTAGTCCCACATAGCCACCTACACCCAGTGGGGCAGAGGGAGGACAGAGATTGTGACCCAGTGGGGGAATCTCAAAAAAATGAAAGACAAACACATGGCCAGGAATTACAGCAGCCCTTCAATGAAAGTCCTGTGGACTGGAAAGCTGCCAAAATGTGTCTCTTACCCATCACTGCTTTGGTGAACTCTGAAAAAAACTTGGCATTACTTTAACTGAGGGGCTAGTCAGAAGAATTGCCCTCAACTAAGACGATGGGTGGTGACAGTACTAAAAGGAATCAGAACTCTGTTTTTTAAACACTCTGATTTGACTACAGCTACTGTCACTGTTTTTCACACCAGCACCAGGATCAGTGATTTTCACTATTATCAGTATTTCTCACCTTCCTGAGCCCCTAGAACTGCATTACTTATCACACAACTCTTGGCAAAGCCATTAGTTCCATCTTCCTGCCTGCCCCCAGAGCTATTTTGGCTAGGGGCAGATCAGCTGTGAATATGGTACATTTCCCCTTACCTGTTTCTGGTGTACAGCAAGCTGCCTCCCATTCTGGTCAAGTTCTTCTCACTCCCAAAAGCTGCCAACAAAACCATTAGACTGCACATGCAATTGGTAAAAATTAGAGTTTCCCTTCCATCTAGAAATTATAATTTTGTATCACTAATTAAACAGAAACACTCAATACAGAACATGGAAAGTAAGTGTTACTTCTTTTTAGGTTTGAGAGTCCTCTGCTGTCCTGGCTGATCCTGTGGTACATCTGCCCATGTTCAATATCAAAATAAAAAGTAGTGATGTACGCTGATTATTACAGCAGGTAGATTGTCCAGTCCTCATTTTAATGGTCTCGTCTTGGTTTCAATCACAGATGTACCCCTGATAGAGGGAATCAGAACCCAGTGCTCACACCTTTATGACTTATCAGTACATCAGAATGCCAGGGTGGAAATACATAGAGATTCTTCATTGCACCTACTGTACACGTGCAGGCTCTCAACACAAACTTAGCAATGTAAATCCAGATGTACAGATACAACATACTCCTCTGAAGCCTTATAAAAATACCAGTGCAACATAGAGCCATTTTACAAAACAATCATCTTTATAGAAAGGTATTTTAGTGGTATATGCTGAGGTAAATAATAAAACCAGACCCAAGAGAGGGCATGACCAGTGTTAAGGAGAACTCCGGATGAAATTTGGCCAAAAGCCTGTTTTATAAAAGCTAATATTTACCTACCAGTTACGATTCCTGGTAAGGTGCTTATTGCTGTAATACTTCAATATTATTCTTCAGTTTACAAATTGAAAAATATATGAAATTAGATCTGTATGAATGTTAGGTATTAGCTGTCACAAATTTAAAAAGGCATTGTACCAAGTTTTCTTAATTGTTTACTAACCAATTTGATTGTAGCAGGTAAATAAACTACAGCATACCTTTTACCTGACACCATGCATCAAAATCACCATAAAAACTAAGTTTATCAAAGTCCAAGTCCACAAGGAAAACAAGAAAAAGTGCAAATTATGTACCCAGTATTTCTGTCACAGCTGTTTTTTCTTAATATGGCATGAAAAAGGTTTACAGCATATATTAAGAAAATTCTTACAAGTGCTCACCTCAATGTTTATATATACAACATTTTGCTCAAAGTGCTCACTATATGAAAAAACTGATTGGATAAAAATATTTAAACAGTGCTTTCTCAACGTTCAGGGAAAATTCATATAATACATCAGTCCCATTTGTTCTTCTCTTCCCTCAGTGCAATGAGATGCAGAAGTCACATCAACTTCATGAAGACTTTGCTCGCCACATTGCCAGAAAACCTCAGTTACAGTGGCATTCTTGGTGTCCCATTGGGAGTGGGTCTTTTATTTTTTTGCAGGTGGCTTTGATGTTTTCGAGATCTTACTACTTTCATTCTTACTTCAAATACTTCTTGTATGGCTTTTCGAAAACAATGGAAATTGTAGTCTATTAATCCTACAGAGACAGAAATGTTTTACATATTAATAAGGACATTCATATAAATAAGGTAATGAAAACATTGCTTATATTCTATGTTTAGTGAAATACTCTCTGTCTGGAGGTCATATTCAGTGAACTGTCCAGGAATTTTTTCTGTGCTAAGCAAGAGCACACCTGAGAAATACAAATAATTCAGTAAGCATTACAGCTTGATACAATGTCTGCTACTATATATACTGGTATGTTTTAAGTGAAATCAAACAGAAGTTCATTGGCAGATAACAGATCCTTAATTTAATAAAGGGCTTTGAAGAAGTGCTCAGTATACTAGCAGAAAAACTGAAATCTTTCATAAAATATGGTGTCACTTTGGAAATCTGTTTTACAGAATAACTGCGATAAAAATAAGTACCACCTATTAATCAAAGAATGTTCGTTTTTTGACAATACATAAACTTTGAAATGGATACTTGATAGAACTATTAACAAATCTCACCCAGCTGTATTTCATCTTACATTGTAATTAAAAAGTAACACAATAGACATGCTGTTAGATTAGATACTTACATAATAGATAACATTACCATGTGGGCTGAATGTAATCCCACAGAAAAGCTGTAAAGCCATATTGGTAGTCAATTGGAAGATTTACTGAGTGCTACAATTCTGTAACACCAGAATACAATTTTAGAATTTTGGTACTGAGCTCATGACCTCATTTAATATTAATGCCATAAGCTTTCTTAAATACTGCAGCATTTTCCACTTCAGTTTCCCTAACAGGAGATGCATATTTTTAAGTGGTTTAACTCCACCATGTTACACGTTGTTTTTTTTTCCCAGAAACTGTTTTCTGTCTTCCTATAGTTCAGACAAAATATTACTTGGAATTCATGAGGCACAAAAAGCTCATCTCCATTATAATACCAGAACCTTAGTGCAGAAAAGTGAAGGCTACCAAGTGTCCCAACTATGCAGACACAACAGCCTCACACAGTTATGGACAAACCCTAAGGGATGTTTATTCAACATGGTGTCTTTCTGAAACAGTGCTGCTAGTAAGCATGCAGAAATAACACTTCTTATGCTTTCTACAGAAAGCAACTGCATCCAACATTCATAGGCAATAAAGGTGGTAGGGGTATGGAAGAGACATTTGACCAGTTTAAGTTCTATCAAAAGCTCACCAGGCTGTCAAACAGCCCAGCAGACATGGTACAAGTGCTGTGTTCACAATACACCAACACTGACTGGAGAATTACTATCACAAGATGGGCCACACGAGCCCAGATGACAGCTTGCTCTTCCGCTGCTGAGTTTTGGTCTCAGGGCATGTCACAAAGACCAGCAGCTCAGTGAACATCATACTAGTGGGCAGAGAGGTCATGAACTAAGGGCTCAGTATTGACTTTGACCAGAAAGATGACAAAGAAATGTTATGCACTTTAACTGCAAAATTAAAGCACTCCTAAATAAGACTAGGTCCTTAATATGCAATTTTTCAAAAGCCTGCTTTCAGATATAAGAAAAGCCAGAACAGTCTATCCATCAGTTTCAAAATTTTTCCCTTGGTTATGGCAGGCAAGCTGTTCCAAATGTGTACGCTGGTGTCAACAGGTACAAATCGGTGTCAGTCAATATAAACTAACACAGTCTACAGCTGCAGGTGGAAGCTTTTCTGCATTGGATGTAAATTTCAAATACTTTCATATCAGAAGTTTGTCAAATACATTTATGATTTCATCCCATCTTAATGCCTGCACAAGTACTTTCATCCCTTTAAAAATGTTATGTAAGCTTTATCAAGCTGTACTTACCTCAATATTTATGATACAGTTAGAAACTGTTATCAGCTAATGACAACCTCAGTTATTCATTAACTCACTAATATAAGGGAAAATTAATGCAATACTAGAAAAGGGGAAAATACCTTTTCTCTCAAAGCTTTCTTCTCTGACAAAACAAACAAGAGCGAGGAATTTTGTCACCTCTTTTAAATAAAGGACAGTTGTATTATTCAGTTTTATGATTGCCATTGATTCTTTGTCATAAGGGGTTCCAGTGCCATCATCTTTAAGCCTAAAGAGCAGTATTCAAACAAACAAACAAACAAGAAAATACAAGACACCAGATTAGTTAACAAAAGTACTGCTACATTGGTTCTCTCACCAAAGAATCTCAAACTTTATGAAATCTTCATTTTCATCTTTCAGGGAGACTCTTCTTCAAACTACACACTAGTAAACTAAGAAGACAAAGAGATTAAATTGTTTACCACATCACATACCAAACCTTAGATCTGGGGCTAGAAATCAGGCGGTTTGATTGCCAAGTGCCTGAACTGGAACCTTATTTTTTCCTCAGTAAGTTACCACCCATTTCCCACAAGGCTGCTTTTTTTTAAATCAGTGCTTTATATTATGACTTATCATAAACACGTAAAACAGTAGGTCTCTACTGATAACTCCAAACCCAGTAACCTTGCTTGAGTGGTAGCAGCTGACTGATAGTTTAAGACATCATGAGACTTTCCTCATGAGATGTTTGCTTTTGCAACATCATATTATGAAAAGAGATTTCTCATTCACAGATGCTGTGTCATGATGATCACTGTATTATGTTTTTGTACATTGTAACGTTGTAATTTTATCCTCATTCCTGAATGCACACACAGATATTGTTAAATGGATTGTTATCACCAACCTCCCAGAACAATTAGTCTCAATAATATATTAAAGTGGCAAGTTCCACAGATGCTCCAGGAACAGAGGACAAAAAATTAATTGTAATATCATCTTTAGTCTGTAGCTAAAAAATGGCAAGCAGATCTCAGGTGATAAAGGCTAAATGGCTACACAAGCACAGTGGCAGAATGATATTTTGTAAATAAAGAGCCCCACAAGTGGTGTTGTACACGTAATTATTAAATGCACACTCTTTTGAACTACACAGCAGACTCCTTCTCTTTACAAAAATCAGCATCCTTTATTTTATACCTCTGTAAAACAAGTTCTAACACAGCTACTGAAGTGATGACTCCAAAATCTGAAACACACGGTAGAATATACAAACTTCAGAGATTTTAGGTTAAGTATTCAAGTTTATTGTTCCAGTGTTTATTGCATGTGTGCACCAAGACTCTCCCAGAGAGCAAGAAGTCTGTCAGTGGTACAAATGCAAAGCTAGCCCAGCCTATCACCCTCTAAGCATGATGTGCACTGGCCTCCAAGTGTAAGCATCTTAGTGAACTAATTCTTAATGTGCCCCTGCCTTTCCCAGGAATGGCTGGCATTACATTTGGCCAAGGGCCCAGCCACTGAACACGTAACTTGCAAGGAGATGTACATGCTGGCCCAGGATATTTCCACTTGCTAGTGTACAAAAAGGGGAAATTGAAAAAACCCAGGAAGGTCATATAGGGAATAGAGGACAAACAGAGAACTGAAATGAGAGTGAAACAACTCTCTGCGGCTCTTAGAGGCCACTGGCTATTAAATAAAACTCAATATGGCCCCACTTCTTTTTAAAACAGGAGGCATCCCTCTGTTGATTTCATCCCTAGGGAAAAAAATGAGGTTTCCTCTTATTTTAGGTTGGTTTCTTCTGATTTCTTCCTCCAAATAAAATTATTAGCATAGAAATAGGAAGATGCTCACAAAAGAGACTGAACAGGGAGCAATGCTTGTTGCTGGGAAGGATCAGCCCCTCAGAAGCCAGCCTTTTTCTCCTCCCCTGTCTTGGCAAATTACCCATTCTCATTATTGTTTATATCCACATCACTGGAATTTTGAGGCTATTCAGATTCTCAGTACACAGCTTTACGGAAAACATTCACAATTTACTTACCCATATATACAAGAAATGTCAATCACAACATCTATCATATCACAGCAGAGCTCGTAAGTTTGCATATCCACTGGAGTGCTGTCTGTTGCAATATAGATCTTACTGACTACATCAAATAAAAATGCTTTTTCAATCCCAGAATTCTATTCAAGAGAAGAAAAAAAGAAAAATAAAGTGGAATCCATGTTTTCAAATTAACCCCAAGCTTTTCTGTTCCCTTACTTGCCTGTTATACAAAAAGTCTAGGCTAAAGAAATTAAATTGCAATCAAGCTCATTTTGAAAGAACTGTACATACAGCACTGTTGTATTTGTAGCAAACCATAATGCTCACAAACCTTCCAACATTTTCTGCCTCTGAGCAGACATAATGACAAGTGACACTCCCAAACTGCTCTACCTGGAGAGATTTCTTTTCAGTGGAAAATGAGGGAGGGCAAGGGGGGAGCAGAAAAATCTTCCAAGTTCAAGATTTGGTGTTTTAATTGTAGCAACAGATATAAAAGAAAGGTGTAATCTAAAGTTATTCTAAGTGGGCATATGAGAAGATAGAAACAAGGGGAAGAAAACACTGATGGACAAAGAAGACAGTACTGCTCAGGAACTGATTTCCAAGGAAATTAAGAAATTTTTCCATTGCAGTCTGTAGCTGTTCTAGCGTCTGGTTCCATAGAACACCTTCTAGGATCACAGGAGAGAGACCAGTGTTGTGATGGTGCCTTCAGGTTTCATGTAGCACTGGTAGTTAAAGCCATGTTTAAAATGTTAGGGCTTGCTAAAATGATGACAGCTGTGTTCCTGTGATCCTGCCAAGCTGATTAAGACACTCTCCATACTGGAGATGTATCGTATTCACAGCTCTGAGAAGCTAGCCAGGAATGCTAGCTCTTACTCTTTGTGTAGATAAGGTAAACTGCCATAAGCCTCTGCTTCCTGGAAAAAAATAATTGTACTTCTTAACTGAAAACAGCAGCCTTACTGGCTGACGTCAAAGGATTACACCGGCACACCTGTCCCAGCATGAAAAAAGGGCAACTACCCAGAATTGCTAGAGCACTAGCTACAAAATACTCTTCAGTATCCATCTATATGGGACTACAAGCAATTTTCTCCATCCAACTGAATTGTCTCCAGAAATGGGATTCCCATTTTAACAGGGTTTGGGACTGCTGCCACAGTAGTCCTGTAACCACCAAAAACCACACTGAAAATCCGTAACGAGTTTTAATAGTTTCAGCTTCTTTTGTACAGTTACAGAACTTTTCAATTTTTTCTTCCTTCTTTTCTAAGTCAACTGTTTAACACATAGTTAAGTAACTAAAGTGACTCTCTTGCTTTCCATATTTCCTGAAATAGGAAGAAAATTTCCAACACTAGATATGCTATTGAACAATGGCCAGCAGAATCTTGGGCATTTTCTCCTTAAAGAGGCGTCATTCCTCCATCACTGCACACAGAGCTAAGGCTGCAAACATCCATTAGTAATAACAGGGTATAGAGGTGAATTTCTTGTATTTCATAATGGAAAAACTCTCTGAGTAGCCTATTTCAGTAAGTCAGTAATAAAAAACTATTAAAAACAAAGTATACACTGTGGATACCTTAAATATATGGGCTGAAGCACAGAATGTACAAGGAGAATCTCAGAGAAATGGCTTTGTTCAACCTGAAGAAGACTTATTGCTATCTACAAATACCTAATGTAAGGGTTCAGAGAAGCCAGAGCCAGAGCCAAGCTCTTCTCAGAGCTACAAAATTGAAGGACAGAAGCCAAAAGGCACAGGCTGGAATTCTGACTAGATACAAGAAAAAAAAAATTAACAGAAGAATGATGAAGGATTGGGAACATGCTGACCTGAGAGTTTGAAGTGTTTCTATCCTTCCAAATGCACAAAGCTGAACTGGACCCAGCCATAACCAACTTGCTGTAACTGGCCTGACTCTGAGGAGCAGCTGATCTCTAAAGGTCCCTTTCAGCCTTCAGGGTTCTATGAGTCTATGTTCTTTGAGCACAAAGAACAAAAATGTATGCATATTTAAGCTGGTTGTTCTGGCCACATATGGGAGTTCTGTAATTTTATTTTTAAAATAGTAATTCTGACAGCACCTCACACAGTTCAACAGATGCTGTCAAATAAGATAAATTACAAGACTCTTTTGAAATATCATGTAAGTACATAGCTGTAACTCATTGCCAAAATTGTATTTGAAAATACAAGTCATTTCAGACAGAAGAAGCTGAAACTTGAGCCCTGCAGTGTCATTCATGAGAAGTCAATTACGAAGTTTTGTATTACAAAAAGAGAGACATATCAACAATTTCAGCCCCACAGGTAAGATGCACTTTAAATTATTAAGATGCTAGTGACAATATAATAACATTTAACAATGAGAAGTGATTTTTTCATCTCAGAGCTCCAGGCGCTGCAGCTTGCCTGTACTTGCAGTGACAGTCCAGAAAGTTTTCTGAACATTTGCCATGAACGTCTTCAGACATTCTGCCATTCCAGCAGTTACACCTGCTGGTTAAGGGCAGAAATTGGTCTCTTAACTCAAACTATACTTGTTTTCAATTGCAACTGAACCATTGTGGTAGGACCTGCTGAGAAACTGCATATATTTGCTTCTTTAGAACTTGTATGGTAACAGAAACCTCTGTGAAACAGTAGGATGGACTGCTAGGAGTAGTAACCACTAAATTTACCCACATGCCTTCCAATATTTCATCTGCCAGGGTTTTTAGTACAACTGTAACCGAAAAGTCAAAGGATTTCCCAGAATTCTTGTGGAAACTCCTCAACACTCCACCCTCCACCTGCTAACCCTAGCCCACAAAAGAACCCAAACAGAAATTATAGAAACAATAATAAAAAATAATTAAAACCAGGAAAAGGTGGATTAAAAGTAATATTCAAAGAGATATTACATTGTTAATGCTTAGGGAAAATGACAATAAGAAATCAACTGTTTCTGTTTCTGGAGCTGGTGGGTTCCTTATTGAATGAAAGACTGGCATTGATTAAATGAGAGGAGGGCCTGAATAAACACCAGTTCTCTCTGACACAACCCTACAGTCTGCAGAGAAGATGCAACATGTGCTAAAGGCACTCTGAATGATGTAAGAATATTCCATGGTTAATCTGAATCAAGAGAGCCATTGTGAAAAAAATCTGCAATGAATATATGAGATTTTATTTTGGATAGGTAAAAACCATGAGGTACTTGAAATTCAAACCATGTCTCTCAACTATATGGGGTGTGATGATGTAGAAGACAGTTTCTATTCCTTAAATAGAATGGGTTCAGTAAAAGTGGTAGTATTCCTCCAATTCCTAGGATAGGTAAGCAGGCCTATCTTTTTCTGTCTTTAATGTATGAAAGTAAGCCAGAATTTGGCCCTAAAAATCCACTCTCAAAAGAACTTAATAGAGGATATTGCCAGTCACATCCAGTTAGTAATGAATTTTGGACAATTATTTAAACAGGCCTTACATCACACAGCAGATTTCACAAATTATTTTTATCACTACATTTGAATTTACAGATTACAAAATTTAAATCATTAAATAATCAAAACTGTACATAGTTTTATTTTTACTATAATAATTGTTTGTCTTAATACATACTTTTTAATATCCCTCAAAACAGACCAAACAATCTCTCAAAACCTGACTTTCCCATGTCACACAGTTTGATTGGTTAATAAGGTCACAGTAATTAAGAAACAGGCATCCTTCTATATGAAGCTGGTGTGTTAGTCAGATAAGATTAACATGGATTTTTAGTGCCAGTTATTTAATGACTTACAAGCTGTTACATTAAAGTATGCAGAAGCAGTATTGTCACACTGATGGTTCCTCAAACATGCTCACACACTGTGGCGTTATAAACTGGGGAAAAAACCTGCTGTGAACTTAAGAGTGATCACAGATCTATTTTTGTAATCGTCAGCTTTTTGTGTTGGAAGTCTCTGTGGCATAAATGAAAGCACTTCCTCGTGAATGCGCTGAAACTGAAAAGTAGAACACGAATACACCCCCGCCCTGATATCCAACACATTGGCTTCCTGAGATAAGGCATGACCAAAATCCATGCCAAAATTTGTTGTTACTAAGTTGCCAAGGTAAAGAGGCACCCCCTAACTAATTGTATGAAGGAGAACAATGCTTAATCTTCCTGTGGTTGCAAATAATCATTCTGAGTCTGTCTGCAGACAGAAGAAACTCGTAAAAACAGCAAGCATACTGAAGATATAGTGATGCAGCTACACATGGGCCTAGGTCATTAATAAAATTGGAGCAAAGAAAATACTGAACAAGGGAAATAAGCACACCTCCCTCACTTTTCTGAACATCCCATTTGTTTGAAATACTTTTTCTTCCTTACAAACTATACCTGATATTGTAGGTGTGATTGGAGCTGGGTGTTCCAGACACATAAGCAATCGTCATCAGTCATTCAGGAAGCTGCCTGTGCTCAGTTCATGTGGAGATTCTGCACAAACCCTTCCCCAACTCTGAACAGTGAGGAGACTCCATAGAGAGATCTGACTCACAAAGGATGACTGGAGTGACTCTGGCACAGGGAAGACTATTATTCAGCCAGCTTTCTCTGAAAGACTGTGTGCCAAAACGACTATCTAATTGCTCTAGAACTGTTGTCATAATTTCTTCATTACCTTTTTGCCATGGAGTTTTGAGACTACATGGTAATAACTGGTATACAGTCCAGCTGTTTTGGAAGAAACAGATCTTTGTAGCAAACTATTCATTATGAAACCGTATAAATGTGCTGTTTAATAGGAAGAGAATAAGTTTTAGAATGACCTTCCTCTATTCCTAGCTTTCCGTGTCACATCCAATTTTTATCTCTCTCCATTTCCACACTGAGAAACCATGAAGTCTAATTTTATCTTACAAGCTGTTGAATTATATTAAATAATTTCTTAAGTCAAAATCACAAGAAGACACAACAAAGTATCTTGCTTGGAAATTGAAGCTTCAGAAATTAGTGCTAGATGCTAAGCACAAAATTAGAATATTGTGAGAAAGCGTGCAGTTCTCAGAGCCACTATGACCTGATATAACGACCACTAAAATAGGGAGTTTTCCCTTTTCACAAATTACTCCCTGTGCTCCCCTTCACTCACTGCCCATGTTTCCATCTCTTACCTTGTGTCAGAACAAGAGCATGTTGGATTCCTCCATCACCTGCTTTTAACTAAATTAAATAGTGCATAAGTGCATGGTATAGTAACTCCATGAGGGAACAAGTGAGTGTCAGAGCCAGTACAAAGGAAAGGAAGGGATCAGACATACAGGAAAAGTGGAGCAAGCAATTTCTTCCCCAGTGGTAACAAACCACTAGATATACAAAACTCCCTAACTGGCCTTCAGAGTAACTATGGAAGTGGTGAAAGTTGTGGTGGAATCTATGTCTAAAAATTTCATGACATAAAAAGATTTTCTTAAGCTCGGTAAACTTTCCAATACAAAATAAAATTAATTCTGGGAAGCACTATAGACAGCTCCCCATATGAGGTCAGACTAGATGACGTTCCTTTAAATATTTATTCATACAAGGTTTAGGTGCAGCTTCAACATATACATGCAGCACAGGCTTTTGCAACATTCAGACTGATGTTATAAGCAGAAAAGTGATGGCAGCTAACCCACTTTATGTGACTCAGGAAATACTCTGAGTATCTCAGCAGCTCATCAATGCTGTTTAATAGACATGGAGGTGAGGCCAAGCTGCATGGGGGTGCATTTCAACTAAGTTCTGATAACTTCTCTGAGAGTTCACATTGTTCATGATCTCTAAGAAGGCAGTGAACAGAGTATCTAAACATGCATGTTGGACACAGCCAGATCTACAGACAAAGGACATAGTAAGTACTTACTGAAATAAAGATGTTAAGCAGGTTTTCCAGTGTTGGGAGCTGTGGAATCAGTTTCTGTACCACTTTGCTAAATGCTTCAAATATAGAATGATCATATATGCTTGTCAGATAAAAGCTGGAAAAAAATGTCACCACATTTTTCTTTTAGCCACATACTGTGAACATGATGTACCTTTCATCATATGAGTGAAATAAAATATTGTCAGACTGTAAGTGCCTACACTAATGCAATTACCCCCTGTGATATGACTGAAACACAGGACCTAATCTCTATACTAAAAAAAACCCCAGCCTGAACAGTGAAATCTAGAACTCAATGTAGAACTTTTTAATGCAACTCCCACGCTGGTATTCTTACAAACATATTTATCAAATTTCAGGAGAGGAGTATTACTGAGTATGCCTATTGTGATCTACTTTTTTGAAAGCTGAGGACCCATTTATCAGTGCAGTGATGCAGTTGAGTAGTTAAGAGCTCTAAAGAGCTGGCATGTTCATGGAGCAGGCCTCTCTTTTTAATATATTTGTATTTGGCTTTAAAGGCTCAGAAAGCCATGACAACTTGATGTCCTCTGGTTCCCAGCCTGCAAACTCCTCTACTTGTCACCATTTGCTACAGTAATCCATTTTACCAGAAGACACACAGCAAAGCTACAGCACAGGTTTTCCCAAGTGGCTCCAAGCAGGCTGCAGCAGTGAGGATGAGTGACTGGGAGGGGACCATGTGGCACAGAGCTTTCAAAGGAGGCAAAAGTGATGTGGTGGCACATACACTCCATGGCCTGGAACTCTACTGGTTGTTGTCACTGTCCAAGCCAACTTATTTCAAGACAGCAACTGCAGCAAAACCTGATAGTATTCTGGCATGTTTGTCACGTGTTATTAAGCAGCTCTCCATCTTTCCCTTCTAGACAGCAATCAGAAATAGGATACTTTGGCTCAGGTCAAATGCAGTATCTCTGATTATCCTTCATATATCAAAAGCATGTTGCCTTCTAGTTCAAGAGGACAGAAAATAGTAACTTGTCAAATAAGCTGCTCTTCTCTTTAGTATTCACTGCACAGGAACTTCTCTCACCTGAGGTGAATCTTCTCCAATCCAGCATCTGCAAGGTCATCATTTGCCCTCTGGTGAATATCTCTCTGTGTTTCAATCTTATGGTCATCAGATAAACCATCCACTTTATGGATAAAGATTTCAAAGTTGATATCTGGATTCACTTTATAGGCTCTGGTCACAGTAAGATGCAGCCGAGCTAATGCTTCCATATAATCATCCTAATAAAGGAAAAAGAAGAGCTACAACTTAGGAAAGTATTTAAAAATATATTTTATGATACTTATTTTTAAATAGTACTACAGCTCAACAGCAGCTTGATTTTTTTAATGTTTTTTAAGTAGAAGCCTGAGCCTACATCCAGCATGTGCACCAATCTCATGCTGTCAGCACTTATGAATCTGAGCAAGAACCTTGAGATGTTAAAACAAATTAGTTAACTTCCAAACACATTGCAGGGAGAGATTAAAAATAGCCAAGCTGTTCTTCAAGTTTTAATGTGTATTTGTGATGTAGATTATTTATTTGCTTCTTTTAATGCGTGTTTGTGATGTAGATTATTTATTTGCTTTGAAAAACCCTGTACTTTCCAACCCATTTGTCTATTGCTTAAGGAAGAAAAAAATAGCTTAAAGCCCCTTTTTTTACCTGAGAATCAATAACAAATATCAGTGCTCCAGTGCCTCTGAAAATCATCTCATAATCAAACGTAGGGTCAAAGAAGTCAATTTGCCCAGGAAAATCCCATATCTGAAAGTTGACAAAGGAGCTGTTGGAAACATCCTCTCTGCAGATCTTGTTTGTGCTCTCCAAGAAGAGAGTCTCATTCGGCGACATTTTGTGAAAGACAACTTTCTGAATGGAAGATTTTCCACTTCTTCTCAATCCCATGAGTAGGATTCTTGGCTTAACTTCAGTACTGAAGGGATCATTGAAATCCAAAACTGAATAAAATCACACAAGAAGAAAAGGAATATACTATGGCAATATAATTAGTAACTGCCAGATAACATGCATTTGATATTTATTTTCATGAAATTTTTATATTAATTTATGCAAATGTTACCAATGTTTAAGCTTAGAGAGCAGTGCTACAGGCATTTTGACTTTAATTATTTGCCCCTTAGGGTATACTATCAGAAAATCTACTTCTCACCTCCAAGATGAACTGCAGAAGGTTTGACTGCTCTGTTTGTATGTGAAAAATCTGTTATCACACATAGACATCTTTAAATACCTAATTTTACTCTAATTAACACTATGCCACATATATTCTCCTTTAAAAGAGTATCATCTGATAACAAATACTCTTTCCAGCAGATAGATACATCACAATGCTGGAAGAAGAGAGTAAGACTCTGTGAAGTACCTCTGCATGATCTTTCTATCTGAGGGCTGCCTTTCTCTAAAATCAATCAACCAATAAATAAACTAATAAATGAAATCACAAATGCAAGGAGCTACAGGAAGAGTTCAACTCAGCAGGCACACAGCGCTTCTATGTTGCTTACTGAGTAAGCAGTAAGCAGTACTGAGCTCATGAGGAGTCCTTTTCTAAGGTGCTTAGGATTTCACCCGCTGCTCAGCAATTCATGTTACAATCTGTAAAGGTTTGTTATCTAATAAATAAGATTACAGCATATCATCTGCCTATTTGCAAAACAAAGGCGTGGGAACACAGAGGTTTCATTGTGTTACCTACCCCAGTTTGAAACTGGCACTACTTTTTCTGGTGCTGATGCAGTTACATCAGCATCAAGTAGTTCCAACAGTAAACTATGCTGTTGTATCTGTAAGGACATGAATGTATAGCTATTCATTCCTGTACACACTTTAGCTTCAGGTTATCTCTAATCAAAACACCCAAAGCAGTTTAAATTGCTGCATCTAGTTGGCCTATAACTTTGAAATGTCCTTTGGTGCTGAGGTGAAATGGCACTGCCCTTATATGTAAAAAGCTTTGAAACACCTCTGTGACTCTGCAGTGTCAAACACAAACAGCACAAAAAAATGAGTTGCCAGTGCTAAACCCACAGAGTACAACTCACAGTACAGAGAGGTCAGGTTTAAAATACTGATCACACAACAGGCTAAACATCCAGTGAAGTTTGGTAGACCTTCTATCCACAGCACCACAGACTATTCAGATCATACTTCATAGCACAACATAATTGCATTTCTTTTTCTTTTTTCTGCTGGGATAAGTTTTGAATTGCAAAACTTATCTGCCGCACATTTATCCACATGCATCATTCTTGAATATGCCCTGCATACATGGTCAGCTTTACTCCCAAAATACGAAAATCCAAAACAAGAAATCTCAGTAACAGTTTGAACCTGCCAATTTATTACATAGACTTATCAGCCAAAAGAAGATGGAAAGCTTAAAGGAATCCTTTGCCTAGGAGCACATTTTGCACCCAGGGGTGGGGACCACATCTTGCGTCTTCTTGTGTGCCTGAAGCCTCATTTACAGCTGTCAGAACCAAAGGAGCAGGGTACATCTGCCAGGAGGGTACAGAACCGTGTCCAGGTCTGTTTGTGCCTCCCAAATTTGAGTGACAGAGAAGTAGGGCTTCTCAAACTGAAGATATTGCAGTGTTAGCATAAAACATCTCCTGGCACCATCTACTGGCTTGTGAGAGGTTGTGCCACTCAGTGCAGGTCCGTGTCACCAGTGACTGACTCAAGTTCTCGACTCACTATCGGAGGGATCCTGTCCATTTCAAATACAATTGAACGACCATGGCAGGTATCACCACTTACTGTGTTCTTGTCGATTATCACACATTAACACTGCCAGGCAGGAACATGTGCACAGGGGAAACACTTTCAGACAGAACAGAGATAGGTAACTCTGTAAGAATCTCATCCAATAAACACAGCAATGGCCACTTCTGCTGATCTACACATAACAAATTTCCGAAGTACGAAACTGAGTTCAACGTGCTCCTCTACAATTCCCATCAACTTGAACAGAGGTAGTACTCCTGTGGCTGGGAGAAATGTGCCTAAAATACTTCACATCTCCAGAAGAATAATAAACATCTGCTCTAAGATGATGTAAAGATATTTTATGTTTTGTCAATAAACCAAACCCAATATGCAAGAGTCAATGGTGTATATTCCATCTCACTCTGCTTTCTGGCCATGAGAAGAGAAAATAATTTATTCAAAGCTTTGTAAAGACTTTATAAAAACATGTAATGAACAGGCTTCAAGTTGAGGCTTTATTGCATGTTGCAAAAAATAAAAAGCCTCCCATTTGCTCTGTATGCAACTGAACTTACAAAGTCTCATCTACCATGGATTTGTACTTTGTGTCCCCTTCCTCTTCCCACCACAAAAACACCAACTTCCTCCTGTATGTCTTATGACATCTCCAAATAATAGATGTGACACGCTGTGGCTGATCTGGAGCTCAGCACATTTCAGTTGGCTACACAGTGTACACCCATCTGCCAGCTACTGCCACAGTGAACACACAAAACTGCTCTCTTGTCCCTCTGAGGACTCTTCATTTAGCTTCTCCTCTCTTCTGAATGCCAGTTTTCCTCAAACTTGTGGGAACTTAATAACCTTTGAGATGTCTTTTGTTCAGACTTGGTTGAAGGTGGACAGCAGTTTCCAAGATTCTGACCATTGATGAGACAACCAGAGGACAAGCTACATACCTAACTCCCTTTTCTTTGAGAAACAATCTAAAAACCCACATATATCTGAAGAAATATTTTAAATAATTTGGGAGTTTCTACGTTGTGGTATAAAATTATTCCAGGCTGTTAGATTTCTACTGATTGTAATGCTTAATAGCAGGAAATTGCTTTCTATTAAAGCCATACTAAAAAAAATACAGTTGCAACTGCAAACAGAATTAGTGATGAGAAGAATGAAGACCAACTCTTCTGCTAGTAGGACTGTTACTTAGCTTTTGAAATCCTGCCAGTTCAAAGACAGTGAAATGTAAGAGTATCATCCAAACCTGACGAGATAGCAAGGCTTCTACAGCACTTCCCTCTCAGAGAGAGTTAAGAGATTACCTTATATGTAAAGGAATTGGACGATGCTTTGCCTGCCCACATTCCTCTGCAGGAGTACATGACAACTCCTTTTTTAATTTGCCACAGAAATGCCAGTAGATGTATCACTGCAACTTCCCAGACTAGGTTACTGAGTGAGATCATAATATGCCCAAGAGAAACACTAAGCTCTTCTCTGTTCTATAACGGGAAAGATAATTTTCCCTATTGTGAGATGCCACACGTTTCCTGCTTCATTCACTTTTGCAAAGAGTAAATGTTGTAAAATGCCAGTTTCTAATGCATATTCCTTCATATTTGAACTTCATATTTCAACTTTTCTAAGCAGCCATAAGGAACAGATGCCATGCTGGTTAGAGGCCATTCCTTTGAAGTATTCACAAATTTAACTCAACAAACCTAAAAGCACTTTCCCCCAGAAAAGCACTCAATTCCTTACAGAACTTCCATTAACCGCAGCTGTGTCCTTGCCTATGGAGCGTTTTGCACGCATTGCAACATGCAGAAGAGCACAGCTCCCAGGAGCTGAGAACAGCATGCAGCACTCCCAACCTGTCTCACCAGTACACAATGAATACTTTAGTATCTCCTTTATGCCATTAGATATGTAGAGATAACTAAAACAGTTTTTGAAGCCCATCCTGAGTTCCAAATCAACTGCAATTAATTGTCAAAGCAGGTGACAACCCATGCTTTGTGGGCATATGGGATGGGGATGCCATGTTCTGTACATCCCACCAGCTTTCAAACATCCAAATGAAACATCACAGCTCATCTGCTCAAGTAACATAAAACCAAAAGGAATTATTTTGCTCACGTTACCATCTGCAAGGTAGCAAGCCTCTGAATCTAGTTTTGAACTAATACAGCTAATGATGATTTTTTTTCCCCACTAATTCATTTATATTAAGTTTTAACCATTTCTGTGTAAAGGAGAGGTAGCAGTTCCAAACTTTCTACTCTTACCTTCAACCCATTATTCCTGTAGCATTTCCAGTACTGCTGTGACTGTGGTATTTGCAGCACTTTGGACTGCTGTCAAGACAATGCCCTTACAAAACGCAGGCACTGAACATCTTCAACGCTAACAGATGGCCTGAGACTAAAGAGTTAAGAGAAAAAGCTTGTATGCAATGGAGAAGGGTGTTCAGCTACTGGGGGTTCACAGACATTGCAGAAACACCTGGTGGAAAGAAATTCTTGTGACTACAGAAAAAACTCAGAAGTGTCTGTTCCAGAAGACCAGGTTCCATGCTTCCACAAGTGTAGCACTCTGCAGGGGTATGCCTTAAAGCCACTTCCTTGGGACACTCTGCAGAGAGCTTTCCTGCATCTAAACACTTTTAAATTGCATCTATAAAAAATACGACTAGGCTTTATGTAAATTTAAGTGTTTTAAGGTCTCTGAATATGACCCTAAGTGTAAACAAAAGACAAGAGCCATGGTTTCAGCACCGAAGCTGGAGACACAAACTCAGTATAGGGTGAGAGATAACCAACCTGAAGTTTTGAAATCTTCTACATACTTACAAGAAGAAATTATGCTTTTACTTTTAAGCCTGGCTTCTCTCTTTACTGCCAACAGCCATGCATTGAAGCTGTTCTTCTTATACTGCCCTTTTCATTCTTTGTGGAAAAGTGGAGGCAGTGACACTGAATTTTGGACTACTTGCCATACAGAGCCAGGAAGAGAGGACAAAAAAATGGGGAAAGTCCCCTGCCCTGCAGTCCAGTGTTATACAAAACACAGACCCAAATCCCAAGCCCTTCCAGTTCAGATGCTGTCTGCCTCTTTCTCTGAAGAATTCAAAATGAAACAGAAAACCAGGGAAGCTGGACAGTTAAAATGTCCAGATTGTTTTAATCCTGTGTAAAAGAGTCCCTGCATGGACTGTCTTCTTTTGCTACTCAAGATGTAAAGGTTCTTTTCTGTTAAATACAATATTCTGGTGTTAATGTAAAGAAGCAATTGCAATTTTTAGCAATTTTTTGAATTCCTATTCAAAAATATCCAAATGAATTTGTCTGAAGACAGTATATGGGTTACTTCTCTACAGAAAATACTAAGTTAGTGTAGCACTAAAGAATCACATTAAAATTTATTCTCTTTGCATCAAAATGAAAGCAATTCTTTAGCAGGATCAAGTAAGACTTTATTTAATCTCAGTTACAGCTCTTACAGTCAACATTCCTATAACTTTTAACCATGAAGGCTTATGCTCAAAGCACTGACCCTCCTCCACTCCCCAAAATTACATTAGTCAGTGCAGCACCTCCCGTGGCAGCCTGGAGGACTGGGCCTTTAAGGAGAAGGGTTCCGCACGCTAATATCGAAATAGACTTAAAGCATGTGGCCTTTTATTATGCTCTTATAAAAAAGCACTTCTTTTTTTATCCTGTGATACTGAGAGTTCTTCAAGCTCCTTTGTGAAATATGTCTCAGAAGAATGAATTCAGGCTCTGAATGAACGCAACAGGCTCTGAGCTGGCATTTCCTTTTTCTACTGAATGAGACTGCTCTTCCTGGTAAGCCCGTCCTTCTCAGCATCACCATCCATACTGACACGGACGTGCGGTGAGCAAGGCGGCTCCCCACAAGCACAGACAGACGGACATTTAGCAGAGCCTGCTCCCTTTTATAGCGTGACACCCAACCCCCCACCCTTGGCACACTCGGGTCACATCATCAAGCTGTAGCCTCTAATAACTAATAACTCTCACCCCAGGCTGGAAGAATACTGATGAGAAATTACACACACACACACACACACTTTGCCTGCACTCCCTTTGCCTCCTCCCTCTTTCCCAACGCTTCCTGCTACCTGTCAGCCTCGCCCCGCTCCTTCCTCAGAGCTCCCTGCACCCTCTGACCCACCGAGTACCCCGTCCCCGTCCCGGCCCTTCCCACGGCCATCTCCGCAGCATCCTCGCTCCGCCCGGCCTCCCAGCGCCCAGCCCCGTCCCCACTTGGGCCTGCCCTCCCTCTGGACGCCTCGTCTTTCCCCGCGCCGCTGGCCCCGGCTCCCCTCGTGCCCCAACCCCCGCGGGGAGCCTC
>NW_005054332.1:4459226-4463397 GCF_000277835.1 Geospiza fortis
CGGGGCGCCGCGGTGGGCGAGCGGAGCGGCCAGGTGTGCCCGGCAGCGGCACCGAGAGGGCACCTGGCGTTTCTATTACAAGCATCTCTGCTCCGAATCCTTACAGTCACAGAATCAAATAGGTTGGAAAAGACCTATAGTATCATTGAGTCCAATCTATGACCGAACACCACCATGTCAGCTACACCGTGGCACTAAGTGCCAAATCCAGTCTTTTCTTAAATAGCTCCGGTGACTCCACCACCTCCCTGGACAGTCCATTCTGAATCTAATCTCGCTCTCTGTGAAGAACTTCTGCCTAATGTAGAACCTAAATTTCCCCTGAGGCAGTTTAAGTCTATGCGCTCTCCTCCTGTCACTGGTTGCCAGGGAGAAGAGTCCGATCCCTATCTGGCTACAGCCTCCTTTCAGTCAGTTTCAAGAGAGTGGTAAGGTTTCTCTTGAGCCTCCTCTTCTTGGTCATGTCCTGCAACCTCATCCTGCACAAACTCCAGAGACAGACGTGGGATGTTCCTGCATCATCTGTACACACTTCCAGCATGTGGGAGACTCTGGGACATGGGCAGAGCCATGTGCGCTTGGTGCTCCTCAGCTCACCCATCTGCCAAGCACTGCCTGCTGCCCTGCCCCATGCTCCTTCCATGTCATCACATGGGCAAGCCCAAAATGTTAATCTAGGCACTGATGGTGGGAGGTAATGTATTTGCAGTATGGGTTGGAGAGATTATTTTAGAAATAATTAACTTGATTAATAAGAAACACTAAGAGACATAGTAGTGGATTCTCTGAAGAAGTTGAAATTTCGATGACCCTGACAGACCAAGGTGCTCTCATCTCCCTGCCATTGCTTCCTCCAGGCCTGCTCTGCAAGGACAGACCTCCTGCCTCACACCCACACTCCTTCTCAGGAGTTTCCAGTGCTGCTCTTCTTATCTTGTACCAGTCTAAGCTCCAGTGTGTGTGTGTTACTCCCTGGCTGTCATTCCATGCTGCCCACTGTGGTGACTGACAGCTGAATTCCTGATTCTCACACACCACAGTTTCCTCTGTTTCTGTTTCTTCCTTTCTACTTCTTCCTATCCCATTCTCTCTCCTTGCATTTAGTATATTGATTAAACTTCTGTTTGGAGTCTCCACTTTTTTCCTGCAGCTGATTATTTTTCTGACCTCTGTGCTGCATGACAATCTTATCGCTAGGCCTTCCAGGTTGGACTAACCCACTGGAAATAATGGAGGTACACATCTGTTCAGAGGTGGGAGAAATCCTCCTTGCCTATTAATATAAAAATTTATTCAAAGGCCTGCCTTTATTCTCAACTTATCAACCTGCTTGAAGTTTTGCTTGAACAGATTAACAATGTACTAAAAGATTATGGGAAACCTTTCAAGGTTAAATTGACTAATGGACTTAGGTTTGGAGCAGGATTTTTTTTACCACTTGGGTTTTCAGCATTGTGTCTTGGGACAGCCCTGACAGGCATTAGCCTGCTGAAAACTGATGGAAAGAGGAAAAGAGTTTCCAGGTGTGTAATGGAGGACCATCTGTCTCACACACCAGCTGATCACTTATGTGCACAAAGGGCTGATAGGTTTCAAGGCCAGCTTTGGATAGAGGGTCTTGCCCAGAAATGTCTGTATTAGGTTTCTTCTATACAGAGAGCTATGAAACATGACCAATGAGAGAGTGAATAATTTGGATATATTAAAATACAAAATCAGGGTGTAGAAACTCAAAAAAGAGGACTGGTTGCAATGCAGCTCTTCCCACAACTGACATCAGTGACCTGACCACAGCTTCAGGTTCAAAGCCACATAGACTCCAGGCCCATTGCCAGATAGGTTTTTAGAGTAGGGCTGAAGCATTTCTGCCAATCCCTTGGCAATATAATCTGTTGTGGACTCAGGACTTGCCTCAGGACTTGCTCCTCCTCTGTCCCTTTGCCACCAGATTGTTTTCAGTTCCCTCTGCCTTTTTCTTCTTTCCCTTTTGTCTGGTCATTTGACTTTGAAGCTGGGTGCACATAATGAAACAGTGCCCAGCCCTCAGTCACAGGACTTGCAGTAAGGGCAGAGGTAAATAAGAGGTTGCATCTTTGTATATATGACATGTACAGTGATAGATGTGACTGGACTTTGTCCATGGAGAACTGCAGTTCACAGACATTATATTCTTTCTGTGTGATTCATTTCTCTTCCCACTAGGGAAAAAAAATCCAGAAGAATACAAAACCAACTGTCTGCATTAGAAAAATTTAATTTTACTTAAGCACAGGGAATTGTCCCACTGATATCCACACAATCAGGGAGCCTATCTGCACCTAGGTTTGCAGGATCACAACAGGGTCTCATCGTGTTCCTGTTAAAGAGTGAAAATTTCCATTAAATTACACAATGCCACATTGGTGACAGACCTGTGCCAAGAAAGCTTTTTTCCTATGATGTGCTAGCATCTTGTTTCTCAGTTGTAATGATCAAACATAAAATAGTTCTGCCAACTTTTGCATATATGGAACTTATTTAACATACAGGTTAACTGTTACTCACACAAATACTTCTATTCCTACATTAGAATTTTGAACAGTATCAAATTAAATAAAATTCACATGAAGTAAGCCTATCCTGAATATGGAAATGAGCAAACAAAATCGTAGTGTGAAGAGTCACAGTGTGTTTTTATGTGTTTTAGCAACTACACTTTAACTTAAGTAATGACACCAGACTTCAGATTAATGCTGTCGTTTTGGCAAAGCCTTGCTGAGTTCAGGGAGGCATCAGAACAATAAATCCAGTCAGTCAGTCAGTCAGTCAGTCAGTCAGTCAGTCTTTCCTGGGGAGCACCAAGGGTTTTGATGTGAACCTCTGGTATGCCTATTGCCACAGAACGATGACTACCATAGTAATTGTTTAGTGAAAAAGGCATAAGTAGAATAACCTGAAAAAACATTCAAAAGAATATATTCATGACATAACTAGGAAGTGCCTGTGATACTTCAATGTTTAGTTTGTTTAGGGCATCAGTTAATTTAGGGCATTTTGAGAATGCCTTCAAGCCAGAGAAACAGCCTCTGAAAGTGATGTGCCTGTGAGATCAAGCATTGTATGGGGAACAGCTGCTTGCTTTCTGTTTTCTCCTTCTTCTCCCAATCCCACTTTTATCATTTTACTCAGCCTACTCATACAAACTCCTTTCTGCTCTACCAGTGTCTACAGATGGTCCTGTCCAACATGCTTCCCTGCCAGTTTGTGAATTACTGACATTCACCCATAATTGCCCACACGAACACATGACTTGGGTGAGCAGAAGGTCCCAGTGATATTGTGATAACTGGAGGGGTGGGTGAGGCACCAAGCAGGCACAGTCAGCTATCAAGGTGTTCCTCTCTGTCCTTCAGTTCAGACTTCAAAGCCCACTGACTGGCTCCCTGCTGGAGGGAAGGACATCTGGCCTCCCTAAAATCTGGGAAATTTTATTGTGTCCAGTTCTGGGCTCCTCCACACAAGAGGGACATATAGCTGCTGTGGGTCCAGTGGAGGGCAGCAAGGGTGATTGGGAGACTGAAGCATCTCTCTTATGAGGAAAGGCTGAGAGAGCTGAGCCTGGTTGCTGAAGATGTGACTGAGGGGAGACCTCATTACTGTGTATAAATATCTAAAGGGAAGTTACCAAGAAGATGGAGCTAGGGTCTTCTTGTTCTTGATGGTCTGAACATGGATATAAGGCAACAGGCAGAAACTGATGCATGGGAAGCTCCACCTGGACATAAGGAAGAACTTATTTACTGTGCGGATGACCATGCACTGGAACACATTTCCCAGAGAGACTGTGGAAGTTCCCTCACTGGAGGGACAAGAGCTGTCTGGACACAGTCTTGTTCCTCGTGCTTTAGGACGACCCTGATTAACCAGGGAGGTTGGACCAGGTGACCACTGCGGTGCCTTCCAACCTGACCCACTCTGATTCTGTGGTTTTGTAGCGCTTCTGCTCCCACGCAAATTATTATGAGCTTCCATCATTAAGCTGCAAAGGAGCTTCGCTCCAGGAGAGCGCCCAGCCCGCGCAGAGCCTTGCTGCGGGCAGAGCCCTGTGTTCCTGGCCGGGGCGCGGGGCCGGGCTCTGTCCCGCTGGCCGGCGGGGCGGGAGGCGGGAGGCGGGAGGCGGTGCGGGTCTCTG
>NW_005054332.1:4463570-4478905 GCF_000277835.1 Geospiza fortis
TGCAGCTGGGCGCGACCGCCGCGAAGCCAGTGCCCCAGAGCGGAGTCGGGAAAGTGTTCCCGTATTCCAGCCCGGGGAGGGACCCCCGTCGGGCAGGTCGGACCCTCCGGGATGCGGGTACAGGAGCCTGTGTCGACGTAGGGGCTCGCTTGCAGGTTTGGGGGTGAAAGTGAGGAGTCGTAACGCTCTTGTTCCAACTTTTAAGGCCGCGTCTGATGAGAAATGGAAATCTGGCTCAAAGTCATCCTTCCTGTTGTTGACATCACCTGAAAACTCCGCTGGAAATATTTCCACTAGTTTGCTGCAAACTTCGCCGCCCCCCGAGGTCTCAACACCTTGTGAGTACACACTGGCTGCTTGTAGAGCTCTGATTGTGGAAATCCATGGCTACGGCATGTCATTGTTCTGCAGTATTCTTTTAATTGCAAGCATTAATAAAGAGCTTATCGTGCCCTGGGGTGTTGTGTGTATTACAGCATAGGCTGTAGACAGTGCTCTGTTTTTTTAAAAAGGCATAACCAATATCTTCATGTTTTTATAATTATATGTGAAGTTATTATTTGGGTTTTTGCTTGGTATTTCTGCAATGCACATGACCAAAAGGACACGTCTGCTACTGATACATTTTTTTCACAGGGAAAACACTGAGAGAGTTAGAAAGTAGCTTGCTGGTAGGTGGATCGGTGAATCTTTGCCCCATGAGTTGTTTAAATGAACTTGGAATGTCCTACCAATGTTAAAGGAGTAATTGGGAAGATCAGCAAGTCTGCCTCTGTCCAAAGACAGGAAAATGTAACCATGTCTTAACTCTTACGCAGCATTGGTTAGGCATGGATCAGATCCCCTGGTAGGACTGTTGGAGTCTATGGGTTATTCTGAGGAGAATGTTATTTACTTTCTTTCAAGGTGATGTGTCAGGCTGCGCTGCTAGTTTTATAACAACTTATTTGGCAGGCTCAAGTTTCAAGTATTGTGTAATCTTCATTCTCCAGATAGTTGGAAAACAAAGTGTTTCTGGAGATGTGTGATTACATGTAAGATCTGCAGTTGCATTGCAGACCACAAGACATGGTGTAATGACTCTCCTTCAGAACTTCATAACAATTTCTGAGCAGAAAATGCTCAAAAATAGTTAAATACACTGCATGTAGCAAAACCTGCAGTTGGATGGCTACATAAAGTATTTACATGCCTGGGATGTAGATGATATATGCCTGTTTATCCATGAGGACCTATCCTGCTAGAGTAAATGGGAATTGTGTAGCAGCAGTAGTAATGTCACTGCTTTTCTCCCTGTTTGGTTTTTTTGTTTTGTTTTGTTTGTTTTCGTTTGGGTTTTTTTTTTTTTTTTGAAAATAAACTTATAAAATTTAGAAAGTAGTTTTATGGTAGTATTCAGCTGGCAAGTTTTCACTTTCCCCTGCTCCTTAATATTTACCCAGACAGTGCTACCAACCTCATATAAGAGACTGGCTTTGAACACAAGAAATGAAATAACCAGTAAATGATTGGCAAAAATAAAGTGGAAACCTCCTGATCATGCAGGTGCTTTCCTTCAAGATTTTTTTCACAGAGGTCCTTTCTTTTTTGGAGAACAGAAATTGTGAGAAGCTGTCTGCACTAGTGGGGCTCCCATGTTGGCTGATGTGATGTAGTTGCAGCACCAGGCTCAGCACCTTGCCCTGTTACAGGTGGCATGTTCTGGAGTTCAGATTATCAAATTTACCCTGTTCTTGGACTAGATGAGATGAATGATACCTTAGTAAATCAGGTGCTTGTAGGGTGTGGCAGTGAGCAATTGAGCCTCAAGCTGCATTTCTCCATGTGTCTTTAGCTTCACCTCTGTTTGACTTTGCCAGTGAGTCATTTTGTGATGTAAAAGAAAAAGACCTTACTGTCCTTTACTCACTAAATCTGTATAACAGGATGAACAATGCTTATTGGTTTGGATAGGTGGTGTACTGATGAACATTTTTAAAGCACTTTCAGGTTCTTAAATTAATTATACTAACAACTGTATTTATTCTCATTAGTTTCAGATGTGCACTTTCTCTTTTTCCCTCAACAGTTAGGACTTTGGATGAACTTGCAGAGAACTCACAGTTGTATCTTTTTTTAGAGATATATCAGTACAACAGGTCCCTGGTGGAAGTATTTTATTTAAAAACACAAATGAGGTGCCATATTTTATTGGCAAGATTGATATAGGGAGATATTTGTCAAAGACATAAATTGATTGAAAGTGCTCTGGGCAAATAAAAATTTGAAAGAAGTATTTTTACTTCCTTTTGTTTATTCAGGAACTAAATATGTGACTTAAATGATCCAGCCAAAAATAGAAGGTACAGAACTGCACTTCAGAAAGACCTTAATTCATAACAGCAAGGGGCTAATTTTCTTCCCTGCTTCCTAACCAGCTATTTTGATCCCAAAAATCTCCAGAACAGTTTCTGAAGTACAATACTAGAAATATTCTTGCATACCATTGCTAACTTGTGAACCGTTCAGGAATAGCTTAGTTACTTGGCTACCCCACTCCCTGTTAGCAGGTGCTGCTGGAGAATAGTTTGTTAAAGTTCATTGACAGCAGTTGTGAGAATAGTGAAATCCTGAAATACCCCATGTCTTGCTGTGACCTGTCACTGAATTATGTGTTCTGGTCTCTTTCCTTTTGTTTGTATTTGGTTTATCTCATGCTGCCATTCAGAAGACTGTTGGATTTGTGAAGGCAGGTGTTCCAAATTTTGGAAGAGTCAGAATAAATATGTGGAGTCCTTGCTTATTTGTTGCATAGCTTTCAAACACGAGTGTTGGGATGTTCCCTGTGCCTAGGATGTTCTCTGTGTGTTGCTTCTTTTGGCAGGTTGTGCATGATACAATGATGCTTTGTATTCAAAGCTGCTGGTTTGGCCAGACAGGTATTTTTCTTGTTTTCTGGAAAATACTGAGGTTGAGTTGGAGATGTGAAGGTGTTGAGAGTGAAGCAGGAAGGATACTGTTGGTGTGCAGTAGTTTGATATCAAGGTCAAGAATGCTATCAAAAAAACCAATGATGAAATGAGTGTCAATTTAGGACACATTTTTAGAGGTTTCTGATAAATGAAGCATTAAAGCTGCACAGGACTTTGAGGCTAAAGCAATCTAGTTTATTACCACTAATAGTTAGTTGGGTATATCCTGTTGCCATAAATCAATCCCCATTGGATGGCCTAATGGATACAGTACAACAGCTTGAATTCTTGCATTATCCATTATTGGTAGCCTCAGTGATGTACTTCTGATGGAATACCAAATGCACAGGTAACTCATGATACAATGCAGGACTGTAGATTGCTGGCTTGCTCTTGCACTGTTTTACTTTTGAGCCTTTGGCAGTGATCCTGCCATGTGTGAGATGAAATTAAAGGTTCTTGGAATGAACAGGAAGACGCTTTCTTTCAGCCAGCACTTGTGTCTTCCTGCTGTCTCCTCTGTGGCTCTCTCCTTCCCACTCCCCACACCCAGTGCTGCTCCTCCAAACCATAGGTGCATCTCAGCCAAGCCACAGCCTTGAGGGGGAATCTGGCTGTGATTAGGGATGGGATTTGGGCACATCTGTGGCAAATGGTGGATGGGAGTATCTGGTATGGCTACCAGCTAGATGGAGCATACTGGGGCTACAGGGTAGCTGGGGTGTGATGTGCTGAGCACAGGTACCCTAGTGGGATTGCCATAATCCCGAAGAAAAATTTATATACTCCTATGCCAGAAAAGCCTAGGCTTTTAAATTATATGTCATAATCAAAAGCATTTTTTGAGTACTCTTCAAATCATTAAATCATACCTCCTTCAAATCCTGGATTTAAACAAGCTTCTTCTAACAGCCTGTGCCTTCCTCTCTCTCATGATTTGCCACCGTCCCCACCTAAGCACCACCCACTTTGAGAAGTGACCACTGAAGATACAGGTTTTGTGTGCGTGTCTTGGCATGCTGTTGGACAAAAGCATTTTCATTTGCATTATGGAAAATGCATTTGGAATTGATGGAAATTAGTCCCTTAAGGGTATGCATCTTCATTGTGTCTGCATTGCAGTGGGATAATTCCTTTTCCAGTTTGACATGCCAATTGCTTTAGGCCAGTCAGGAATACTTTCTGTTGGTTTTAACAGCATCTGCAATGTGACATCTTAGGAAGATCTGTTGCTAGGTCTATTTATATTGTGCCAATACACTTCTGAGTTAAAGTGCCCTAAATTGTCTCAGTTGGGTCAGTCACTGAGGAAAAGTGCCAGCCTTATAAAATAAGAAAGTGCCATGAATGTATGGTATTTATATATGAGCTTAATATTTGAGTAACATTTTAATAGTGATCACAGTGAATAATTTTTGGTATGATTTACTTCTACTCAGAGTTTGATGTCTGTCTGTGCAACAGATGCAGAAATTGCAGCTGGTTCAAAGTCTTGGGCAGATGTGATCTTTTCACTGTTATCATTACTGTTCCAAATAATTGCACTAATAACTGCCAGGCAGATCTGTTGCTTAACTCAGTGTTTAGTATTTTGTAAAGCTTACATACGAGTAATTTTCCTTCATTTTCTATCTGAGCACTTTTGGGATTTGACTATGTCTGGCTGAAGTCTTTCAAGAGGATTATGGGATGGAGGGAAGGGGGGGTGTCTTTCGCCTGACATCTACGGTTTTCATTGATGTTCTGGTTTGAATCCAGATTTTAAGAGTGCAGGATTTTCTTACCAGTTTGTTTTTTCCAGACTTTGCAACAGCTCCTGGATTCTTGCAAGTATATGGTGGTGTTTTTTCACAGCTTCTGGATAAAATCCGACCATACTCTTTCAATGTGGTCTTTTTTATTATTATTATTATTAAGTTTATGGTGGTTTTTAATGTTTGTTTTTAAGTTTATGGTGTAAGTATTGCTATGAATGGCAGATTCAGGTGTGGAGTAAGCTTAAACATGAGTTTGAAGTATAGTATTTTCTTAATGAACAGTCTGCTACCAAGTTGGATTCTCTTCTTTCTCTGTAAGACTACACTTAATCAGTTTGGAGAAGACAGGTTTTAAGAAATCCTGACCTGGCATGCACTGGATGAGGCTGTCATCCATTTCACTTATTGCCTGGTGTCTTGACAGACAAGTGGAGGTGCCCCTGCAGGTGAGCAGCTTCATTGCCAGCATGCCTGATAAAGCAGAACTGGATTTGGGGATGAGTGATGACAGCTCAGTAAAGCGAGGGTGTTAATCTTGGCTGCCTTAGTTGCTGCTAGCCTCAAAATAAACAGGATCAAATTTAATTTATTTAAATTCTAATAATGTAAAGAGTTTTCAAAAACTTCAAAAACCACCAAGTGATACAGATGCTTTTGACATAGTTGGAATAACAGAGTGCCTAACATTAGCAGCTTCTCTGTGTGACCATTTTTAACAAATCATACATTGGTTGAAGGCAGTGAGAAGTGGATGTCTTTTGCTGACTAGGACAGAACTGTCTGTCTGTGGAGATTTCCTTCAGCTCTTCCATCACTGTGGCCAGGAGCTGAGCAAATCCCATGGCTGCAGGAATGATGAGCCTGGTTTGGAGGTGTGGGTGAATGGTGTCATGGTCAGCCTGGCCAATTCTCATCTCTAGATTGGCTGTGTTTCATTTACAGGGAGAGATGACACATACTCTCTTTAATGCCTTTCACTCCTGTAGGGCATCCATATCAGTGACTCTGTCAAACTGAGGAGGGAACATCAGTGAATGGGAAACAGCCTGAGAAAATCAGAGAAGAAAGAGCAAATGACAAACATAGCTTGAAAGTTGCTATTTGATAAGAAGAGCTATTTCTTCTCACTTGTTTTGAGCTTGAAATATGCTGGTTTAATCTGCTGTCTTCTAGTATTTCTCCAACCTGATTTTCTTCTACTTAATTATCCTACCTTTGATTGTCTTATGTTCTCCTTCCTGGAAACTTTTCTAGTTTTGCTTAACTTTTTTTAAAGAGGAGAAGGCCAGACTTATGACTTCTAAGATGCAATTGAGTTTCTTAGATGATTGAATAAAGGTGGGTTTGGTTGTACTCTCTGCAGTAATGATTTTTTAGCACCCTTCCTGCTTTTTAACTGTGCTGATGCTTTCATAAGAACAGTCCACTGTCAATCCAGGATTTCATTCCTGAATCATCCCAAGCCCATCATTATGCATATGAAGTTGAGGTGTTTTTTCCCAGCCCGAATACCAGACTGTGTTTTAAATGGTATTGAAATCTACCAGCCATTTTTAACAGTTGTAATCTTTATCTTTCCCTCTCCCCTTGTGATTCATTAGTGGGTGTAATGAACACAATATATGCTTAATGCAGATGGCTGTGGGGCTGCAGGCTTAGTGTCCTTTTCTTGGGAAGACTGACCTTGTACTGTTTATTTCCTGTCTCACTGGTTCTCTATACAGATGAGGACTTTTCCTGTTATCCCATGACTGCCTAGTTTTTATAATACTGGGACTTTTTTGCGAGTTTGTTTGGGTTTTTTTTTCCCTTTTAAGCAGCCTTCTTTTCTTTGGAGGGAATCTTTGGGGATTGGACATGAATTATTGGGAAATAACTTCACATCAGTGCAAGTGTGGTAACAGGCTATGTGTACACTCACCACAAACGTGAAGTAGCTTAATTTAAACATCTGTCTTGTGTCCAAATAATCAACATTCAGCTCCATCTAATCTACATTGCAATCACATCCCAGCTTGCTTCATAAAATTTTAAGTTTCAGTATTCTGTTTGGGATTTAGTTTTGGTTAAAGAGAACCCTGTGTGTATTACAGTAACTCACTTCTGCTTCTCATTCTTCCTACTTGTCAGAGCAGGTTGACTGTTTCTATATTTAGCTCTGCTTTGTTTATTCATCCTTTCTCAATAAGAATTTTACACTTTGTTTACCTGGAAGCAAGATGGGTCCCAATGGGAAAGTGAATGGCAGAATTAAAAGAGTGGTATGAATATTTGCACTAAGTAGCGTGCCATATCAATAAATCAAAGCAGAATTTGCAGGCATAAGCTCTGGTCCTTGGCAGAGTCTCTGAACTGAAAAAACCCTAATATTTTAAGAAATTGTTCCCAGATTCATAATCTCCATACAAGAGTATTTTAAGTCGAAAAAAACAAACTTGATTTTTTTCTGCCTCCTTTCTGTTCCCCTTATCTCTACCCATCAACACGTGGTTGAGAAGTTTAAAAGCAAACTTCTGGGTTCCATATTCTTTCAGAGAATTTAGCCTTTTCCTGTCTATAACTGCAGACATACAAATGAGGAGGATATTGCTGCTTCATTTACTAGAACTGTGCCAGTTTTTCTTCTTTTTGTTTGTAATCCTGAAAGTAGGATACATGGTATGGAAGACAGAAACATATTCAAAATCAAGCTTGCAGAGCTTGGATACATGTATTTACAGCTTTTAAGAATGACTTTTTGGAAAAGTTGTAATAATATGAATTTGCTTACGTATCATATGTGGGTTTGTACATGCAGCAAATGTCTGCATATACTTACATGGGGTGAGCTGGTTTTGGTGAGCAGACACACCAAGAAAACAGGTAAGGGTGCATTCAGAAGAACTGAGCATAGCACTTGAAAGAAAAAAAACAAACCAACATTTTAAAGGTTTATTTGTTCTCCTCACAATTTGAAATTAAGACTCTCTCCTTGACTAGGCTGAAATAAGTGTTGAGCTAACTACTCAGGAGGCTGTGGTGTAAAGCTAGTTTTGTCTGGGACCCATTCTCAGTCTTTCCCAGACATGGAATAAAGAGTGTCAGTGAAATTGAGAACTTGCTCTGTGTTTCAGTCCTGTGTAACTCTCATGAAACACAGGATACTCTGCCTTAGTAGAAAAAGCACTAAATGTGCTTTTCAAGTAAGCTAAGCCAGGAAAGGTTATCAGACGAGAGTGACTCTATGATGGAATTTCTCAGAACATTAGTAAATATGTGCTACAGTGTTTCACACTAAGATGAAGGATTTTTCTGTCATTCTAGGTAGCTGTATACTTGTCATCTTCCCCAAAGTACTGAGATTTTGGAAAGCATTAACTATATAGGCAGTGTCTTAGTTTGATGGTCATTAATAAAGTCACATTGTAAATTTTAATATAACAGCAAGCGTCTGTTGTATGTCTGTCCTTTTTGCCTGTAAAAAGCAAACTGACCTTCAGTTGATCAGTTGTCATTATTCAAATTTTGAGAATGAATATCCACTCTTCTGCTAACAAAAGTTTTTCATGGTTTGTATATGTTAAGCTTAGCTCAAAATGTATTTGGTGTTTCAGGGAAAACAGAGTCAGGCAAAAGTGTAATGCAAAAGTTAGAAGATTTTACCAAGTACCATTTGAAAATCACTTCCCTTATGCTTTGCAAGTGGGATTTTCCGGCCTTGCTTAATTAAGGATCAAGAATAAAGTGATACTGAAATAATAACTATTTTAAAAATTCCTATGATTTGTACTCAAGTAACAGTATGGTCCACAGAGAGGTAATTATCAACAAATTGTGTGTAGCAAAATTATAATTAATTTAGTGTATTACATCTTGGAAGGGTAGAACTGAAAAACAAAACCTTCAACTAGTGTTTGCATAATTACATAGTTTAAAGATGGATGCTTATTATCCTGGTTTTAAAAAATTGAATTTTATGTTGTATTTTGTATCAGTAATGCTGGATCAAAGCCTGATTTCCCTGCTTCTGTGGCTGATCTCATTCAGTTCCATGACTGTTTATGTGAATAACACTCAAAGAATGTGGCTTTGTATGAAAAATATCCTCCCAGAGGGAGTTGTAGTAGGCTCACACTTAATATAAAGGGAAAAAAGACAGAAGTGAATGTTTATGTTTCATTGTCTTGTTGTACAATGATTTTCAGTGAAGTTTCATATTCCATGAAATTAAATCTGTAGCCAAGATAATACGATATTGGACAATTTTTATAATTCAGCATGCAGGTCTATGCTGTTGAAACAAAAGGCTGAGTGTTTTTAGGTGCAGATAGCCTGACTAAAAGAACGTGTTGCCAAAGAAGTTGCAGTGCATTTTCGATAATGTTGAGCAGAGAGATAATTGTGAACTCTGCATGGTGTGTTACAGTCATGGGAGTAGTTAACAAGATAAAGAAAATCTCAGCTTTCTCTCTGTTTACAAAACTGGCCTTTCTGGAAGGACTGGAAAACAAGAAAACAAATTTATGATCTGCTTGCATTCTCTTTCTACCCCTCCTTTTTGCCTCCCTGTGTTGAGCCAAAAATAAATGGGAAGACAAACTGTAGGAAAACAGCACTAGAGTCAGTCCTCCTCTTCCGTAGTTTTCTATCCCTGTTTTATACCTCACTGGGAGCTGGTGGTGGTGTGGCAATTGCAGCTCCCCTGGTTAGGTGTGATTCAGTCCTGTAGTGCCAGGAGAGAGCAGAGCTCGGCTGGTGACTCCTCCTTACTCACACTGCAGAGCCTGCAAATCCAGAGATGGAGCAGCAGCTCAGGAGTGAAGTTTGGTCCTGTCTGCACTGAAACACCAATGTGTGTTTCTAGCATATTAGGCCACTCCTGGGATTGTAAGGTAATGAAGATATCCTTGACCTTTTTATCATTTAATTTTCCCATTTTCTCTTCCTTCTGTGCCACTTCTAAAAGCTCTGCATTTTCCCCCAATTTCATCTTCCCCCCTCTTTTGTCCTAGGACTTTCGTATCATTGATTAGAGAATCATCTGATTTTCTTTGATCTGTTCCTCATCTCCTACAAGTCTCCTGTTGTTTTGCTACTTGTGCTCCTAACAGTGGTTAATAAGTGCTGAATCAACACTTAGAACCCAAAAGAGATGTGAATAGAGCAAAAAGTTTTTTGACAATCCTTTAAAAAAGAATTTGTGAGAGAATGGAAAAGTATATGTGTCCCTCTTCCATACCTTTCCACACCATCTTTATAGATCAGTTTGATGGTTGTGACACATCTTCCAAGGCTTTATGTTCAGTATTTTCTTCCTCATCCTATCTTCTAGCCTTTACCTGTCTCAATTTGCAATCTTATTTTTTCTGTTTTCACTTCAACTCTAGTATTGTTTTGCATCTTGGGGCATGTTTTTCCATCTCTGATTGCTTTCAGCTCTCTGTTCCAACATGAGTAGCTTATGGGCTTTTCTGGTTGTGCTTCTAGCTTTGCTAGGCTTCCAGTCCTTATCAGTGTGCTGTTTTTTGATAACAACTGACCACTGCATTCCTTGGTAGGAGTGATGGTTAAGGAATATCTGTTTCTATCTTACTGGACAGGAACTGCTCCTCCTTGAGATTTTTATTGTGTTTTTCTTGTATGTTGTAAAAGTGAAAATGGAATCCCTTTCAAAAGGGTATCCTCAAATATAAGAGGCGCAGAGGTGCTGACTTTCATAAGGGTAGGGAAGGAGATGGCCATGAAGAAAATCCTGACTATTTCTGGAAAGATGGTCCAGGAATGTGATGTCCCTCTAGCATGATCCTGCTCTTCTCTGTTTCTCTGTCATCAGATTTGGGATTTTTTTGCTTCTTATTTCTCTTTAGGACCTGGGCAGCCTTTATGGGTTGATAATGTAAAATGTTCTCCATGTCTTAACGCAATCTTGTACGAGCTGACCCTCTGTAAAGTATGAAGGAGACTCAGATATGCTGAGATTTCAGAATATTCATTAACTATGAAGCAGATACACTGACCTGCAAGGTATTTTTTCAGTACTAACAATAGACCAAAGCATCTATTTTGACTGAAGACAAAAAACTTAAGGAGAATGAAATGGGTGCAACAAATAGCATCATCCTCCATGGTTCCTATTAGGAGGTGCTTGTACTAAGGGATCCTGACTTTACCAAGGTGCTGTAGGTAAGCCCATGTAGTCACACGTTTCCAGGTTTTCCTTTCTTTCAGGCTGTGGGAAATATCCACAAGCATTAGGAGGCTGAGTGTCTTTAAAGCCAGTTTCAGTTCCCAGAGAGATGGCTTCCACTGCAGGGCTGCTCCTTTGGGTTCCTGCAGTGCCTGTGAGCACCCAGGGGAAAGGAGGGGGATCAGGGGGCAGTGTGGGGGAATGGGGGTCATTTGTGTTCACTTTGCACTCTCGGCTCTCCATACCTGACACAAGTACAAGTATTTCTGGATTATGAGCCTGTGACTTCTTGTGTGCAGCCATGAGGGCAGAGTCTCCCTGGGAGCTGAGGTTCTGTCCTACAGGAGGAGAAGCTTTCAAGAAATGCAGTCTCTGTAGCATAGTTTCTTGAAACACCTAAAATTATATTAGTGGTGATCCTTTGAATCTTACAAAGAGCCTGCTGGTGTGGGAGATTTTTATTTTACCTGGTTGAGTATTGCATTTCAGTGCAGCAGATGGCATGTGTGTGACAAGTGCCCTTTGGTAAGAGAGTAAACACAGCAAGAAATACACCCCAAACCCCTGGCATTTTCTTAGGCCTTTTATAACATCAAAGCACCCTTGTGCAATGCTCATTTCAGTCACTTGATGCAAGAGCCAAGGTTTTGTGATAGCTGTTTTCTTCTGTTGTTCCTGTGTTAGTACAGCTGGCAAGATTCTCAAGATATAGAGAAGAGCAATGTGATATTCAAGGTGAGATATGTTAATTGAGCCATAGCCTGAGCTGAGAGAGATTAACTTCAGTTACTTGTCCTGGGAGTATTTTGTGTTGATGCATAGGTTTTTAAAATTAACTGAGATCCTAGTTTGCAATATAAGTAGGATAGGATGGAAACATGGTTTTGTTTATTTTGGGCTTGGTGGGGAGGCATTCCTCATGAATCAAATGCTGAGTTAAGACTATTGCTCTGCATGGCTTGCACAGAACAAATGAAGGAGGACATTTGGGAACTGGGCTGTTCAGTTAGGTTGGAACAAAAGAGCCCTGAGGTAGGGAATTTTGTTATCTGACTGAGATTCCCACCAGTGAACTTCTGCATGGAGTGGGGAAGAGTCTTCTGCATAACTTCCAAAGAATTTAGCAATAATAAAGATAGCACAGAGGGTGCCAACAACCCACTGAGAGATCCTTCAGCTCCATGTCTGCCAATGGTCCAGCCAAGAGGATCAGAATTTCCATAATTTTGTTTGCATTACTCACAAACATCACCTATACAGATACAACTGTGAAGGGCAGCTTGACCTTGTTGTATTACAACTTTATAGGGGAATTTAGATTATTTTTTGCAGACACTGTTTCTTATGGTAGCTTTCCTTCCAGAAGGACTCAGAGAATGTGTCTGTGTGGCATCAGACTCTGTCCCTGACTAATGATAATGGTGAGTGCATTAAACATCAAAGTCTTATTTCTGTGGAGAATCAAGTCCCTAGTCTGGTCCCCCAAGTCCAGAACTTGCTTATTGGTATGGCATATCCCTTTGGCCAGTTCAGGTCAGCTGTCCTGGCCATGCTCCCTCCTGGCTTCCTCTGCCCCTCCTCACTGGCAGAGCAGGAGACCCTGAAAGGGGCTGGACTCAGGGTAAGCACTGCTGAGCCACAACTGAAACATCAGTGTGTGACCAACATTGTTCTCACACTAAATCCAAAACACAGCACTGAACCAGCTACTAAGAAAATTTGCTCTATCCCAGCTAAGACCAGGACAAGGAGAAGGTGTAACAAGATTGGGCAGGGTGTGAAATGGACTGGAACAGCTGAAGGCTTTTTGCAGATAGTTCTTCAAACCAATATTATTCAAAGCAATGCCAGGACTGTCTTCAGACTGCCTTTGCATAAACTAAACTTACTCTTGAATTCTCATTTTGTAGTGTCTGAGTCAGCAAATGTGACCAACTACTGTATTCAGCCCAGTATGTTTTAATGAAAAAATGGTCTTGTACCAAAACTGCTGCTGTCATTATTGTGCAGTCTGTCCCAGCACGTGGCTTTTCTCAAGTGTAACTCTCCTTCTTCCCCCAAAATCTACAATTGTGAAAGTCTTACTGGCCTGCCACCACATGTCTTCAAAGAACCCAAGGGCATTTTTAATGAGAATTGCTTTAGAATTCCTGGCTTGATTTATGAGGTAAAGAAAAAAATAATCACAGAAACGTTATGCTCTTACCTGTTAAATTTTTTTTCTTCAGCTTTATGGTGATAACAACTTTACTTTTTGCAAATGGAATAACTAAATGTTTACCTGTTTTCCACTTAGAAATATAGACTGTCTTTGCTTAAATGCCAGACAGCTTGAGAGAAAAGGAATTGTAAAGGACTAGAGATCTTTGTTCTAAATTGTGGAATAAATAGACATTCAGGGCCTCAGAATTGGATGTTGGCTGAATATTTTTCCCATAACTTGTCTTTGAGAAATAAAGCTGAAAAGTTCTTTAGCAGTTTACTGTACTTTTCTAAGGAGGTTTTTGTAACTTGTACAAAGTGAGACAAACATGGCAGCAGGTTTTCACTTTTGGTTTCCTCTCATCAGCCCACCAGTGTTAATGTATGCACTTCCTTCTTTCTTTTGATCAAGACTACATGAAAGCCACAGAAATAAAGCAAGTACAATCATTCTGCACTATTTATATTTATGCATTCATAATCATAATTAATAAGCATGTTCACAGGTATAGAAATCTACTCCAGCCTATGCTGAGGTCACCAATTACAACAGATGCCCTAAGTCTGAAAGGCAGTGAAGATGCTGATAAGAAAGTGCCAAACCTGTTCTCATTTATGCTGCGCTCAGCCACTAAATGTAATTTCTCACTATTCAGTAACACCTCCCTCTCCTTTCCCCTCCCACCCCCCAAAAAAAAAAAAAAGCTTGACTCCCAACGTTCCTCTCATGTCTTACAAATATGTGTGAAGGTCTGTGGCGGGAAGCTGACTCTGTTCCTCACCACTAGCCAGTCCTCTTCTGCTGCCTTGTATGTTTGTGTCTTCCAGAGCTCATTCCTGTAGTTCAGGTGCTGGAGGAGGTGTGTACTGTGGTTTTAAACACCCTGGAGTGCAAGTCCCTGGAGTGGAGCATTAGCATAGGCAAGTGGTATGAGAGAGCACGGAGCCAAGGGGTATTGCTGGATATTTGGGTTTGGTTTTCCATGGCTTTTATTTAGAAAGGAAATTAAACATGAAAAAAAGTAAGAAGAGAATGCTGTGGTGTAAACCTTAAAGACGTCATTGAGTATTTGCTGCTGTGTGGGAGACGTGGCCTGTGTGGTGCCCAGGACAGGCAGTGGCTGGGCAAGGCTCTGGAGAGGTAAGAGTGCACGTTTGTGTGGAAGCCATGACCTGGAACCCAAGAGCAGGCTCGCGCCATTGGGAGAAACGCTTGACTAATTCTGGCAGTTCCTGCTCTCTCTATTATTTGCTTTGCAGCTTTACTGTTCATTAACTCCTCCTTGGTGTTACATTAATCCAGGGCAAACAAGTTCCTTAGGTTTCTTGTTACACTCCCAAACAAACACATTCATCAAAACTAGCATAACTTTCTGCACATACCTTGCTTTTACTGTGTTCTTTTGCATGCACTGACACTGCAGACAAGTCTGCAAAATAGGTGTTTCAGGATTTTTGTTTCCTTGTTTTAATACCTATCTCTGTGAGTACTATACTCTGGATCTCCAGGGAAGTTTGTTTACACTGCACTAGCAATGATCAGTTCACATGAGTTTAAATCCAAGGAATGAAATAATAGCAGCATCATCATCATCATCATCATCATTATTATTATTATTATTATTATTAATGTCCCTTGTGTGGTCCAGAGCAGAGCTGTGTCTGAAAATGCAGAGAAAGCATTCTTTGAGAGGAGACTGGCACTCTGTTGCAAAGGTTGCCCTGATGCCAGGTCCAGTACTCAAATAAGACATTTCTTGCCCATATTGGTTCTGCTGACTTTTTTTCAATCTCTTAACTGGTTTTTATAAGCTTTGAATCAGAGCAAGAAAGAGCAATATTCTTATCATAAAAATGGTAGTAAAACTTCCTGCCACTTTTGAAGTGAATTTCTGTGTATCCTCATCCCAGCAAGTCTGTCAGCAAACTAACATGGAGTCTAGCAAGGAAACTTGTCAAATAGGACTTTTCCTAACCAGATGAAAATACAAATCTGTTGTTCTTGATCTCCAAACCTAGTTTATATAAGAACTCAGATGCCTTGTAAGAGATCAGCTACAAGACTGTTGATGCAAAATTACAAGTATTGTTCTTGTGTGTAAACAGTTTGTCAACATTACTGGAGGTATCAAAACAGAAAAAGTAAAAATAAAACTGTACTCACCAAGGGGATAGTCTTGCTCTGCTGGTGCTTCTGACAGAAGTTGTGCTGTGTAGGACAGGAACAGGATTGATTTCAGATTCTTCATTTCTTTACCC
>NW_005054332.1:4478951-4518505 GCF_000277835.1 Geospiza fortis
TTCCAGAAATGTCTGTGTGAGGTAGAAGAGTAAGAGTGCCAAGGCTGCTGATGAATAAGAGACTTTGTGATGAATCTTGTAAAATTGGACCTTTTCATTCAGAGAATAGTTCTCAATTACTGAGTCTTTTGTTGCCTTTTTTGAATTGCCAGGGAGAGGAGGAGATGTTAAGTGTTGTCCTGCAACACTTCCCTCTAGCCTACCTGAATTACCAGAGGGGTGAATTGCTTTGACAGGGAGGGGGGGTGGGTGAGGGAAAATGCAGAGGAAGTTGACTCAGTTTGTTAAATCTGGAGATGCAGCAATTGTATTACCTCACTTCTGAAACTACACAGTTTTGGGATATTTATATTTACATCAGAAGTTTGATTTTGAACTTGCTGATCCAAGCTGAGAGATGATAATGAAAACTTTCAGCTTTGAAATCACCACTTTTTAAACAGATATTCAGGTCTTACTGACACCCAATTCCTTGGAATAAATCTGTAAGATTAAAGTTTTTTTCTATTCCAAACTGTTTTGCAACAATATTATTATTCTAAGATTTGGTTTATTTGTTGATACTTCAGCTTGGAGCTTCCTCCAAGGAGAATTTGGATTGCATGTATATTTTATCCAAGCTATGTCAGAATCCCAAACATACATTTTTTTTTTCCTGCACAGGGTTTTCCTGCTGTAACAGCTGGAGCACTGTGGTAGTTTCTATCTTGACAAGGTGATGTGCAGTGTGTGGTCAGGGCTGCAGCAGCTGTCCCAGGAGTGCACCTTGGTGAAGTTAACCTTCATGCCTCAAATGGTAGTATCTGATTGCTAACAGGCAATAGTAATATGTGCACTTAGATGTGTGAGCTGTCACTTCAAGAAGGGGCACTTGATGCAATGGAGGAGCTGCCTTCTAGTTTGACAGGAGTCCTTGCTTGTGAAAGCTTCTGGTTAACAGAATTGAGTCTCACAGGCTTGTCTCCAAACCCTTGGTTCTTCATTAGATCTGACAGGGTGTCATACACAAGTCTTTCAAATTAATCCATTCTTTGAAATTCCTGTGATGCTTTTTAACTTAAATACCTTGAGAGAGAGGGAGTGAGAGAGGGAGTGAGGGAGTGAGAGAGTGAAGTGTCTTTAAATAGCTCCCTATTTTCTCGTATAATTATTGTCTCCATTTGCAATGTTTCCTTCTCTCCCCAGCTGTAGTGGGCAGCCCTGCTGCAGCAAACACAGTAGCATCCTTTCAGCATTGCTGCCAGAGCCATCAGTTTCCAGCTTCAAGGGAGCTGCCCTGTCTCCACAGATCCTTCCAGCTTTTTGTGTTGGCTATGGTGCATTGGCTTGGCAGCCACTCTTGTCTGGGAGAGCTTTTTAGAGACTCCTATGCTTATTTTTGTATGGAAATCTTCTGGACAAAATGTCTAACTCAGGAGGTAGGCAGCTGCTTTCCACACTGCACCACCTTCTGTGTTTCACTTCTTTATTGTGTACAAGGGGTTTGGCTGGGAAGGCTGTGCTCCCTCTCTGTGCAGCTTGTTCTTCTGAGCAGTGGCAGCAGCCAGCATCCCTTCAGATCTCAGGGGAGACCTCGGAATGCAGTGGCAAACACCCAAATCTTTTCAGTGCTGGGGGAATGCTCTGGCAGGGGGCTTGCTGAGGAGCGCAGCAAGATATCTAGATGGGGCTACTTCCCTCCATCACCAGGCAAGTAAGGAGAGAAACCAGAAGTGGGTACAAGTTTCAAGAGCAAGGCAGCCTCTTCTCCCTGTGCCTGTGAAGGAAGCACCCCAATCACCCATGCCACCAGCTGCACCCGATGCAGAGCTGCACTGATGGCTCTTCCCTTCTCCCTGCAGCCTGAACATGTCAGATGGGCTCTCTGCTCTCCCTGATGGTTTTGTTGTGGCAGGGCATGCCAAGAACACAGTCCTTCTGAAGAGCTTCCCACATTTATGGGGATAGAGCCTGCCTGCCTGACTCACACAGCGCAGAGGAGTGAGTGGTATATGTTGAACTTGTTCCTGATTTCTAATGTGAAACCTTGCTCACTGATGTAGGGGGAAATGACAAACACATGCCTCTTTTTAAAATGCTTTCTGTGACCAGTTTTGTCCTCCACCCTGCAAAAAAATGGTATTAATGGCATAAATAATTTTTAAGGGAATGAGTCCTGTCATAAACCAACATTGCTGCTTTTGCCCACCTAAGAAAATTCACTGTGGAATCAGTTCTTCTAGCTGGGGAGCTCAGTGCTGGCCTCTTGGGAAGCAGATAGCTAGACCCCTGCAGAAAATAGAGCTGTAGACATATGGTTCCCTGCAAGTGTGCTGAGATACCCTTTTCTCTTGTGCCAGCAGGTGACAGTCTCCCCTCCCAGCAAAGGGACTTTATCAGTCTCAACTCTTTAACATTACTGTAAAAGTGAGGCTCTATTCTTAAGGCAAGATGGAAAATCTGGTATCCTCAGTTTTCCGTAGACGTTTCCTAGTTTTTTTAATGGACTTATAGAAGCTACTGATTTAAGTCAGAAAATACTGAATATTGTGAAAATTGCAAAGCGCGCTTGCCCAAGAGAATTTGTGGCTGTATATCACACTTTCTCCAGAATGGTGTGGAGTGGAGGAATTTTCTGTCCATTCTGAAGATTTGGGTGCTTTGTTTTGTAAACCAAAAAACTGGGTTGTTGCCTAGTGTTGTTGCTACAGATCTCCAAGACGTAGCGTCCAGGACTGAACATGTTTTGCAGGATGTTTGCTCTCTCATCACTGCCCTCTTTCTCTAACCCCAGCTTGCCACTTCCTCCTTCATTTAATGAAAACAGACGGTTCTTTATTGTATTGTTGTCAAAATGTAATATGATAGTGCTGCAGGACTGCTGGTGGAATGGTACCAGGTATTTGGTATTTTCTGTTTCAGGGAGATCTGCAGCTGTAAGAATGGCTTCTGTCTTACTCGGTCCCTATGCAGGAAGGGAAGGCAGGTTGGGAATTTTTTGTGGTGTGGCACCATCTGTGCAGACACGAGCCTTTCCAGAGGCTGCAAGTAGGTGTGGATGGTATTTCTCACCACATGAGAAAACCTCCAAGTTGGAAAACCAAATAGATGTGAAACCCCATGCAGAATCTCCGAAATATCCAATTTCAGATCACATTTTTTTCCTGAGAGAAGTTAGGGCAGATCTGTGTTTGTATAAAGGCATTGGGATTATTTTGTCCCTGGCCTCTCATAGGAGAAGCAGGTGAGGTTTCCTTATAGAATGTGCTTTTAGTTAGCTGGTTCTGATCATGTGCTGTAGATATTCCTGCTGTTTCTGTTTTACCTTCTGTTGTGCTCCAGGTGAACCAGTACATACTACAGTATTGTCTTTCCTGCTGGGCATACAAATAAAGCAGGACTGCTAAATTGTTGTTTCAGAACTGCTTCTTGAAAGACACATCCATCATTTTGTGGACAAATTCAATATCCAGAACATGCTTTCTTCATTTTTGAACATGTCTCAGGAAACATGTTATCCTATGGGTTATCCCATGAACACACTGTTCTTTGGAAGTACTGTTGACTGCACTCATTAATGCATAGTGAAAAATCTCTTATAAAGAGAACTTGCCTAGCCTGTATGGAAAAGTACCTTAATTCTCCTGTCTTTAAAGATTACTTTAATTTTGGATCTTCTCTCTCAACAACAGGTTTAAAATAGGACACTTATTTATAAGTTTTCTTGGACAATTAAGTCATTAAGGCAGTCTCAAAATGAGTCAATAGCAGTAGCAACCTCCTGTTCTCTCAAAGAAGGATGTGTAACTTTTTCTTCTAGCTAAATTGTATATCAGAATTTAAAAAAGGCTTCTTGTAAATATTCCCTTGCTGAAGGAGTGTTCAACCTGCCATTGGATCCAATTACATTCCCATATGAAATCATCCTTTGACCCACTAGTATCTTGTATTTTTTCTGGCAAGTAGAATACATGCAACATAAGCCCTGAAACTGGATTCATACTACAGTCATTGTACAAATTAATTTAGAAGTGGCAAAGTCTTTCCATATTCTCCCAGTATATATGCTGATTAATATTTTCTAAACTCATTCATACCACATAATATTTGGGTTTGGAAGGGATGCCTGGAGGTCTATGGAAGCTGCACACTTTGCATGCTGCAACAGTGCTTTCCAACCTGAAGGAAACTAAATCAGGTCCTCATACACCCTGCTTTCCTGATTGAAGATGAAACCACTTTTGGCTCAGTAGCTTTCAATTGTACTGCTGATCTCCCAACAGTAGTACACTGCTATTGATTTCATCCTGAGTAATCATTTCACAGCTGCCCTTACATCATTGCCCTGTTTTTGTCCTTCGCCCTTGACTGAGCTTTTGAGCAATGAGCATCTGGTGAAGGTGATGACAATGATGAAAATGTAACCATTCAGAAAAAAAAAAAAAACAGCCAAGGATGTTTGCACCAAGAGGTTGTGTTGGGTATTCAGCTTCATAGGTGAAGCAGTAAAATTTTGTCAGGAGGTCATTCATTTTGAGAGTAATTGAACAGGGCATTGCAAGTTTTCATCTCGTGTTATGAAGAGTGGTCATGCTGGTCAAAATGTCAAGCTAGTAAAAAGTCACCTCTTGATTTTTCTTTTAAAAAGAGATCAGCCAGATCTGCAGCCTGTCCTGTGTGGTTTTGTTACCTACTATATGCTGACATCATTTGGATCTAGCTACTGCTGAAATAAAAGGCCATTTTGCTGCCTGTGTTCACCTGCTACCTTAAGCAGAGAAGAAAGCTCATCCTAAGAGATGGATTCAAAGTATTTCTCTCTAACTGCCAGATTAGGAGGGCTGTTTGCACCCATGTGGGCACGTGAGAACTGAATAATTGTAATAGTCTAGTTTCTTTTACAGCCCCTCAAGGCAAGTGTTTGTGATTATTTGCTGTAAGATACAAATCAGAAGCAATATGTGCGTTAGGATTTGGGAACCATCATCACATTACCGTAGTGTAAGAGGAGAGCCTGGGTAAACTTCCTCATGCTAAGGGAATTTCTTGCAACACCCATGTTCTACAGCATAGATGTCATGAACTATTTTAAAATGATACCTCTTGAAAGCGAATTGCTGAATTTCTCTTTTTAGTTGATGGATCAGAAAGCCATTACCCTCTTGTACAGCTTTTGCTCCAGTATCCTGCATAGTCATTTTGCTGGGCAGCGGAGGGCACAGAAGGAAGGAAGGTCACTGCATGCTATGAAACCTCTCCTGCAGCCCTGCATTAATAGATTCCATTTTTCTGGCTTGTGTAATACCTGTCAGCTGCCCCTTGTGCCGTGTTTGCACAAGGATCATTCCTGCAGTGTATTTGGTCCCAGTTTGTGCTGTGGCTGAATTAGATCAAGCCAAACCAATATATAACACTTTTTTCTCCTGCTTAGGTTGACCCTGGGTGTAAACCTGTTCTCTGGGGCTATGTCTGGTTTTATATATGTGCTGGGTCAAGGTATTAACTGTTAGTCAAAGTTGCTGGCTTGTTCATGGTTCATTAAAAATAAAGCAGACAAGCTAACACGGAATCGACTGCTCCAAAGCTGTGTTAATGTTTTCCTTCCTGACACAGGTGGGGACCTGAGCTCTTTCCTCTTACGCGTGGTTTTGTATGCAAGAAGCTTAACTTGTGTTTAAAATCTCACTTGTCAGTAAAAACAGCTGTGTTATGAAATACAAAAGCTCATCTCATCAGTAAAGGAAAATACTCTTTTGCCCTGTAACACAGTACATAACAGGGCAGTGTGGAAGTGCAATCTCTCTGCCTAACAGAAACGTGTAAGTCAACTCTGAAACTCTAACTGATGTAATTTACTGACCCTTAGTGCCTTTCTCACCTTCTGAGCATGTCCCTTAGGCAGTTTGGGAGCTGCCCAGTGCATTAAAGGACACCTGAGATGCTTTGTGTTCCCAAGCAGTGCCGCTGCTTTTGTGGATGCAGTGAGAGCTGTACTCCAGTTGTAGAACTCCTTTAACCCTGTGGGGGTAACAGCAGCTTTTGGTGCTGTTCCTGAGCACCTACAGCTCTGAGATACTTCCAGCCTTGTCCCTTCACTTCTATTCAGAAGTGGTGGTACCACTGTATCACTCAGATGGTGGGTTGGGAGGATGCCTTGTGGAGGTTGCATCTGCTCTGTAACTCCTCTACCCAGAGCAGCACAACTCCTTGTGACTGCTGTGCTCTGCTTTTGTCACAGTGGTCCTTGCTGTGCCAGAAAGCATCCAAATGAGACCTTCCACCCTTCTTCGGCTTCCTCAGGGTAGATTAATTGCACCCTTGAGAGTAGTAATAAATGTGTGTTTGAATTTTGCTATTTAACTTTTATCTTCCGTTCTCAGTGTTTCGATTAAGGCAAATTAAAAATGAATCACATAGCAGCCTGTATTCTAAGGTCATGCAAGTTAGCAATTTGAATTCATTGAGTATGATGGGGGCATAAAGATAAAATGAGAGGTTTCAGGGGGTCTTACAATACTAATTCTTTAGGGGTGAGCAAAATAGCAGACTGAGATTTGCAAGACTCAGAGGGATCCTGGGATAATCAAACCATCCACAGGTCTGGAATCCTGTACAGTGAGATCCTAGATAAATATCCAGATATGTAGACTATTAGATAATCCATATTACATTGTCTTTTCTTTGTCAGTGCAAAAAATACTCTACTGCCCAAATGGGGACAAAATGTCAGGTACACTTTCATGAGTATGACCACATCTGCTCCAAGTATCCTGCGCTTATTTTAATTCTGGCTGGAGATTTGTCTCTGGTTTCACCCTCTGCAAGGTGGGATATTGGCACCACCAAATACCTTTCTGAACAGCTAAACTAAATGTTACCTTTTTTGGAAAAAAAAATAGGCACTCAGTCATCTTCTTAATAATAATGATAATGTATTTTTATAAAATATCTTACGTAATTTTCTAAAATCAAAGCACTGGGGCCTAAATAGCTGAGCTTCATTAAGCAGATGAAATGAAAGAAGAGAAGCATCTGGCAGAAGAATGGAGGGCAGTGTAAAAATAGAGGCATATGGTGGTTTGAGTAGCATTAGTAATTTCTGAAATTACATTGCCTATGAACCTCTGCTCCATTCAAAGTAGAAGACTGAGCCAACAGAGCCAATTTTCAGGACTTTCACACAGTGTTCCTTTCTTCCTGAAATAAGTTTGGGGAAATCAGAGGTGCCTTCTGACCAGCAGAATTTTTTGCCACATGGACAATTCTATAATGTACCCTAAAAAAGTCTTCAGAAAGCAAATCAGTTTGTTCTTTTAAAAAAAAATGCTGTTTTCCTAAAACATGTGCCCTGATTCATTGTGATTGGTCGGTATAAGGATTATGGAGAATATTCCTTGTATAAGCACATCCCTTGTTTGTACATATTTATCTGTATAGACTGTATGAAGAGGCTGGCTTGCTTGGTGCTGGGTTGTGGAGTTTTTGCCATAACGTGGCGTAACGCAAACATGCATTTCAGAAACACTAATGATTTTTCAAACTTTTAATCTTGAGTTAAAGAGTCAGTTTCAAACTTCTATTGTAAACTCCTTGTTTCAGGCTTTTTGTTTGTTTATTTGGTGGGTTTGTTTGTTTATTTTTGCATTCCTTTGTTTTTTTCCTTCTCCTCCCTTACATAATTTTCCCCTACTCTCCACTGTCATCATTTGTGTTCCTTCTAAGAAATGTAGCTGGGTGTAGATGGTAGTGCATTCTTGCAGTACAACTGTATGTCTCAGTAAATCTGGAATCAGTGTCTCTAAAGCTTGTAAACCACAAGTGTAGGAAAATGAAATGATTCTCTCAACAGCACAGAGAAAGCCTCTGTCAGACCTGGGACTGGAATACAGGATATACATATTCTGGTCACATCACTGGACCGTGCTACCTCTATGTCTACTTGCTGTTTTGTCTGTCTGACCTTTTAATCGTTCTCATCTCATTGCTCTCCTAATTTGAGTCTTCTCAAACAGTCCAGGCTGCTTCAGGCCTGGCCACTCTGGAGCTGCTTTGGTGTATGTGCTCATCTGGCTCTCCGTAATGCTTTCCATCATGGTTGTAACATAGGCAGGACACTGCTGCTTCTGGGATCATAAATATGCTCGGTAATGATATCATGGGATATGGATATGCTGCTTATTAAGTAAGACTTCAGAATGTGTAACTGCTGTTGTCTATGGAGAATAGGGTCTTCAGGATTATTTCTGATTTATGTAATTGTGGACACCATTATATTTAGAGACTGAATGTTTCCTAAAGTAGAGAAAGTTTTTTTGACAGTTTGTGGAAAATGCCCTGGTGTCTCTGACTGTACTGTACAATTGATGTGGTGTAGTCAGTGGGGATTATGTTAAATGGGAAATGCATATTTTGCTTTAATAGTTAAAATGCAAGAGCACCTTACTCCACTGTAAGAAGAATGGCAATTGACAGCTTGCTAAAGGAGGTTTTCATATTTTTGAGATTTTAATAGTGATAAATACAATGATCCTGTATGCAGAATGCTTCTAGTTGTGGAACAGTTTTCCCACATAAAGGTGGTTAAAATTTATTTATAAAATGGAAAAGCTGTTTAGCTCTGTAGAAGGTGGTGAGACCTGTGCTGATTTGGAGTTAACCCTGGAGAGGTTCAGCACTGGGGCTGTTTAATTTCACTCAGTTTCCCATTAACAGCTGCAAGTGCTCAGCTTTTCATGTACATTTCTAAAGCAATTTGGTTAGCAAAAATGAGATGATATAGAAGTTGATTCTCTCAGAAAACTCACTGGTGAGTTTTACTGTAATTTAGTATGGTCTAATGGTCACCTTCAAAGTGAATTAAGTGAAAAATATACATTATCACTGTTCATACTTCACTTAGTCCCATTTTTGAGGTGAAGAGATCTGGAGGAACATGAGTAACTCAGATAAGTAGCCTAAGATTTCTTTATGAAGCTATGCTAAATTAATTAATCACTGGCTGCTTTACAACATCACATTATTTTTTTTGTGTCAGTTTAGTAAAGTTGGTTTTAAATCACAATCTAAGTCACACTGGCATATCTTATTCACGCAAAAGAGCCTGTGCATTTTTCTTCCTTTTCCTACTAGAACCAACAGTTCTCTAGCCACTACTAACATGTCCAGCCTGAGAGGTGTTTTGTCCTTCAGCACTGTATTCTTTATTTCCATTTAGGTTTTGGTTCACTGTGTCTAACAAGTGGTTAACTCCAGTATTCCTGCTTAGTCAGTTCATTCCTATTTTTGCATTTTTAGAGTTGATTGTGCCTATGTAAATGTGGAACTTTGCCCTTTATTGATTGCATCCTCTTTATTCCAGACCCTTTCTGCAATTTGAAATGACTTTGAAAAGTGACCTCTCTCTAAAGAACTTGAAACTTTACCCACTCTGATGTTAGAGAGAGATTTCACAAGGATCATGTCTGTTTTCTTGATCCCAAATGGGACTGTTGAACTAAACTAGACCCAGCATATACATATATGGGAGCCTATCAGAAATTTCAGGACAGTTTGATAAAGAAACTTTCAGAGATAACTACTGAGCTATTGATTTTCTAAACCACTTGGGACCCTAGCTTTCATCTATAGGTTGTATTTTCTTAGTTCGTGTGTCAGTGTCAAAAGCCTTACTGAATTCAATATGCATACACTGCTTTTCTTTTTGCCTACTGTGAGGTTACCCTGTCAAAGAGGAATATGACATCAGACATAATTTTTGACCATTTTTGGGCTGTTAGAGGTTTTTTATCTTACTTTTATTCTTGTATTCTACTTGTGGCTGCTTAACCATTTATTTCTGGGTGGTAAGGGCAGGGTGGCAGTTTGTAATTCTTTTAGTTTTTCTTCTTTTCACCTTTTCAATGACAACCTTGATCTTCCTTTGTAGAATTTGTCAATTTTCTGTCTTCTCAGCAAGTTTATAAATACAAACCTAAACAGGTGTAGGGACATTGTTTCAGTATTTTAATTGATAATATTTTCCAGAATGTCCTGACCTCCCCCTTATTTTCTCTCATGGGCTTTCTTTGGTATAACAAGACAAGGCAGGAAAATGAGCAGCTATATTGGCTTAGTTGGACCAAAAAGCTTCTCCTCCTGGCCTCACACAGTGGCCAGAAGTGTATGGCTGGGGAAGAGGAGGAAGGAAAACTGTCTCTCCCTCCCTTGACTCCATATGATCCTTCAATATCTACATCATCCTTTTTCTGGATAAGATGGGGTTGGATAACAGTGACCTAAACTTGATTTCCTAAATTCCATAAATGAATGTGTGTGCTAGTTTCTGCAGTTAAAACAGTTCTTTTGCTGCAATGTAATTGTTGCTGGATATTTCAATAATAAATGCTTATATCTTCATCAGAGCTTTCTGGTAATTTTTCCTGATGTTACCCTATGACTGCTGTAGCTGAACTGTTCTTTTATTCTAAACTGTGGCATGGCTTTTGAAAGGGTGCCTGGCCTAGAGAGTTAAGCCAACTACTTATATATTGTGTGAGAATTGAATGACTGCAGCATTATTTTGGGGGTATGAACATGACTGATAAAAGGTTTATCTAAAATGGTTAAGCAGCATTGTTTACATTTTAAATGAAAACAGTAAGTTGCTTTTAAGGAAGAGTGATGAAAGAAGGATGGCAGACTTTGATGAAACATTAGAAGATAAATACAAGGTGCAGGGTACCTTTGGTACAGCTGGGTGAACATACTGAAGTCATGATGCTTTGAGCTGAAGAGCTGTAAATTTGTGTAAGGTTTAGAGACTGGTCCATGAGATGTGAGTGTCAGTGTTACTTGTGTGTTTTATGAAGCTGATGATTGGGCAGATTAGGCTCTGCAAACACCTCACCAGGTCTAGGAATCCAACCCAATGCTTTATTTGCTTGTCGTTCATCTGTGAATGAAAGAAGAAAACAGTATAATTTTATTTCAGTGTTGCTCACAGCAAGTCTGAAAGGTTCTGTTGTTTCCCTTGGTTGCTTTAGTTTTCATTACAGCAGTGTTCCAAACACCACTGTCTTCTCTGAATGTGCTGGAGGTCTCCATGGAGAGCCAGCATGGTCAGGATGGGCAATATCCTGCTCTAGGCTGCAGGCTGCTATGATGCAGGAAAGACTTTGGCAATTGTACTGAAGTGATGCATCTTCCTGAACATAATCCAAAGCAAAACAAAGTAACACAAAGGATTTTTTCTTCCTTTGGCACTTTTGCTGTGATGCTTACTCTGACATCACCTTTCCAGTCATTCATGTGGCATCCCAGGAGAGGCAAGACATGAATTTCTAATGTAAGTAATAAACAGGAGTTTTCCTTCTCCTCAACTAAATACGTAATTTAATATTGCAGGGACAGAGGATATGTTTTTTTTGGCAGGTAATTTTTAAGAGTCTTCCACACAATTTTTATGCCAAAACACTTCACTTAAGTAATTCTGTTACAGAGGGACATTAAGAAGCTCAGGCAAGAAAGGCAAGACATTTTCTCCTTGGGTTTGAAACAAGTTGGAAAGTAGGTGAGGGAGGGAGGTTTACAAAGGCTCTTCCAGATTCCATGGGCAGGGAAATGTTTTGCATTAGCAGTGCATTTGGATGGGCACAGAAGAGGCCTGTGCTGCTTCAGCCAAGAGGCAGGAGCATCCTCTAGGGAAGTGATGAAAGCAAGCTCCCAGCTCAAGGGATGTGAAGGCAGAGCTGTGCCATGGAGCTGTGCAGAGTCACGGTGCTTTCTGATGCTCTGGCTCTGTCCTGCATGGGCACCACCAGTCATGTGGGACCAGTGCCAGAACAAAATATGGCCTCATCTGAGTTGCTTACAGATGAGGAACATGTGTGTTGCCCCATCATGTCTTGTTTAAATTTGTTAATGTGTAATAATGTGAGAATTTAGCAAGTTACCCCATTCCTCCCCACTTCCCTCTGCATTGAGGCTGCTGCTTGTACTGTTTCCTTTCTTCTTTTCCTTCTTTCTCTTTTAATGTTCACCAGAAATGTGGAATAATGGAGTTTTACACTGCTGCAGCAAGTGTAGCACCTGCCATGTGAAATGTCTCCTTTTCTCTTTGAGTGAAAGCCTTTAGCAACACTTCTCCCAGACGGAGATTAAGGCCTTGGAATTCCTGTCTGGGGTGGACATTTGATTAATACAGGGTCCTTTTATTGTCACCCTGCCTTTCTGCTCTTCCTCATTAGAAATCAGTGACTCTTCCCCAATTCATTCATGACACAGAGAAAAGAATGTCTAATTATACATATAAATACAGAAAATATATAGCATGCATTCAGCTAGTAAAATGAGCTATTTTCCCACGTGGGGAGGGGATTAAGCAGGGGGGCATTTGTCTCCTGCAGCTGCTGGTAGAAGCCTCTGACAGATGGCAGTGCTATATATACATATATGTGTGTGTATGTATATTATATATATATATATATGTATATGCACATGCATGTATGTGCACACACAAGCAGGAGAACTAAACACAGTTGCTGTTCATAGGTAATTTTGTTTTGTGTTTATGTTTTAGTGAAGGGATGTGGTGGCCTGAAGTTGTGGGAGGTTTTGCCTTTGAAGGTTGGAAATAGTTTTGCTCCTGCAAGCTACTGTTTCAGTTAGCACTTGACAGCGCCATTGGATGGAGAGGATTTATTTGCTGGGGATTATCCAGGGAGGGGTGTGGGGGTGTGTTTTGGTCACAGCATGGTGCTCTGGGGACATAATCCTTCCCCTAAGCAATTGCACAATTTACAGAGATAGAAATGGGTATGTTGATAGTTTGCTGTAACTCTTTTAGCCCTTATCTCCAAGGTTTTCTCCACTTTTTAGTGATGCAGTCCTTCCAGACACAGCCAGAGTGAATATGTTCATCAGTTCACCTGGGGTTAGAGTTCCACAAGTGCTTTTCTGCTCTGCTCTCCCTGCTGCCTCCCAGCTCATGCCAGGGCTGGTATTTGGGGCTTGCTGCAGTTCCCTTCAGCCTGGCTGGGAGCATGAGCACAACGTCTGTGGTGCAAAGCCAAACCAAAAACAAGCTCTCTTGGACTCATGTTTATCCTGTGCCAGGGCAGTGTGGAGGGACTGCTGATGCAGAGAGAGGTGGGAGCTGCTTGGGGGAGACATTTCAGGTCCAGCTGTTACCAGAGGGGTTTTGATGGGGAGCAGAAGCTTTCTTCTGAAGTGGCAGGATGGTTGTGTGCAGTGTTGGTGGTGAAACCAGTGTGGCCAGGGCTTGCCTTACCCCTGGAGCTTGGGGCTGCAGGGTTTGGAGCTGTCTGGAGCCTAGCTAAAGGGGTACATGCCAAAGGTGGCCTGAGCAGGGTTACCAGGCTCAGTGTGATAGGTGGTGGTACAGAAGAGAAGGAAGAGGGAAAAATCACCTTAGGTATCTATAAACCATAATGCAGAGTGTAGAAAGTAATGTGAATAAAACCATACATACATATATATATATATTTAATAAATATGTAAATATGTCAAATATACATATATATATATATATATATAATGTATCAAATTGGTAAGGAAAATTTTGCTTTGCTCACCTTCTTGGTCTCCTTGCTCAACCCTGGTGGTCTTGTAGTTTTGTCATTCAAGTTTCTGACAGAAGTAAGGATCAAAACAAAAGCCCCCCAGCAACTGTGGTTCAAGATGAGTTCAGGTGAAATGAACATGAATGAGGCAGATGTACTTGGACAGGTGCTTTGTGAATGCTTTCTCAATGTAAGATGCTTGTCTGTCCACTGCTATGGAGGTTCTGCCTTCAAAATGTACTGGATCCACTCCAAACCATAAGGTGGCAGTGGCCAGAACATGCCTTCCTTTATCTTTCAGTTGGTTTTACTTCTGTTTTTAATGTTTCAGCATAGTAAAGTTTTTATTATCCCAGTACTTCCCTGAGAAGCTTATTCTACTGCTATGTAAATTGACCTGGTTAATAACTCAGTTTCAGTATTAACTTTTTTAATGCATTGTTACATGGGTACCTGACACTGTCAACTTTCTTTGGTAGTGGTGCTACAGATCAAGAACCCAAAACTAAGACCTCCTAGAGAGGGTGTTTCCACAAACACCTGTTCACTTTGTTTGTGGAGGTATGTCTCCAGCATAGAAGGAGCTTCATTCTTGCAGCTCTGGCAAATGAGCTGTGACACACTCTTACTGATGCTGCTGCTGCAGGTAATCAGCTAGAGGTTACTTTCCTGAATGAAATACATTTAAATGGCAGGGAAGGAGAAGACTGGTTTATTTTGATTGCTTTTCCCCATGATACTTGAATACTGCACTATGTAATATGAACAGTTATATACAAAGATTTTTTTTCTCCACACAATACCATAAATCAAGAGAGAGTTTTAAAAAACCCACATTGCTTTTCCTGACTTTGCCTTTTCCCCTGAAGAGCCCAGGAGCTGAGATCTGAATACTTCAAATGAACATGTTGTTCTATTTATGCTGAATAAAACTATAGATTTTTATGTTGGATAATGTATTTCTGAGGCAAATATCATCACCTGAATGTACCAAACCTTTACAGTCAGCCCTCTTTATTTATGTTTTCATTCCCAGATCAGTGCTAGAGGAATAGTTATAAAACTGCTCATCAGAGGTTTTGATAAACATTTTTCTATAGCTGCAGAGTGATTAAGATGTAATAACATGTTTGAGATATGTTTGAGGAATAAAGCACTTAATAACCTAGCGCTATACTAGCTATTACAGAACAGCTGTGGGTTTCTTCTCCTTACCAAAGAGGTGATAAATTAGGGTATTTCACTGTGCAAACTCCATCCTCTTTCTTAGGTTCAGCTTCTTTTAAATTGACAAGAATGGGAAAATAAACACGACAAAAATAGGTATAATTGCTCAAAAATTCTTCATTCAGAGTGCATGAATATAAATTGGGGGCACAGGGGTGAATTTGGAAAAACAGAACACAAATTTACACTGTAATCTGTTTGTAACAGGCTCGAATGATACCAGTTTAAAAAGTGGGAGAGCCTTTGAAGGAGCTGAGGCAGCACTGGAAGCACTTGCTCGCTGGCTGGCTTGTGCATGCAGGCGTGTGTGGCTGCTTATTTTTCAGACAATTGTGCCAGCACTGTAAGAGCTCTTGTTTGGCACAACACCACTTGAGTGCACTGAGACTGGGCTGCTTGTTTCATCCCAGCATCTGGTGAGATTAAGTATTAGTGCTGCTGTTTAATGAACAGTGTGCGGATGTGCATGAGTATTTGGGGTTGTTTTTGTTTCCTCCGGTTTGTAGCCGACAAAGCTGTAGGGATGAACAAAGCCTTCCAGGCTGCCTACTACATAGATTAATTTACAGCTGCCAGTTTATATTAGTTGTTCTATTTATTCTGCTTCGGTGCTTTTTTGAGGAAAGGAGTATTTCTTAGTCAATTGTCTGGCAAAGAGAAAGGAATTCAAGAAATGTGAAGCAAACAAATTCGCGGTAATTAGACAAGCTTTTGGCAGATGAACTGTGTGCTCCCTTTTCTTATGATATTATGTTGTTACACAGAAGGACCGAAGTTTGAAAACAGAATTTAAGTTGAAGTCTGAACTTTGTCTTTACTCTCCTGTTCTCTGCATTGGTGATGCTGAGCCTTGATGAATGGCAGCTTTAACCACGTCTCCTGTCTGCCTGTTTAGCGTAGCCCTACGGGAGGTTTTGACAGGCAGAGCAGCTTAAGTCTCTTGTCTCTCTGCAGCTTTTATGATGCTTTAGATTTATCAGGAACCTCTACTGCTCTTCATTTGTGTTTCCCTGTAACTCTCCTTCTCTCTGTCTCTACACTTGAGTCCTGTTGCTGTGTGCTGACCACCTGATGCAGCCAGGACTGCTGGCTCTTTCTGCTGGAGATGTCCAAAGCTGTGCACAACCCTGCAACCCTGCACGCCCTGAGAGGCAACTCTGTGCATTAGGGGGTTATCCGTGAGGGCACGAAGTGACTAGCTGAGAGTTTATCCAAGAGCGTTATGGAAATGTCTGAATATTGATAAGGCAGACTGACTGATCTTGTCTGTCTTCTAAAATAATTGCTTTGGAGGACTCAAGTAGTTCAGAGGGGGATTAGGTGGTTTACTCAGAGCAGGATCAGGCACACTGGGGCATGTGCTCTTCTTCCCCACCCTCAGTGGAGCTAGTAATTTGTTGCCCAAATTATGGAGCATAAGATCAGACTGGGCTAAATATAATCTGGAGTGATCCTGCACAGGCCATTCTCCCTCTTCCTTCTGCTGGGTTGCAGGGTGAGGAATAATGCATGGGGGGCCTCTTTGGAAATCAAGCAGCAGCTAGGAAGACATGAGACACCCCAGGTGCTAAGAAGAGACCTTCAGGAACAGGAGCTGCTGCTCTCAGGACCCCACAGCGTCAGGGGAGCCCCTTCTCCACCGAGGTGTCCCTGATGAACTGTCAGCTCTGAGGGAAGGCAAGGAAGTGAAGTCTCTCTAATTCACTCATAAACCTTGGCAGGTAGCAATTAGAGTATCTAGTGTACTTGGATGAAAATGTCTAATGAGAGATCTGTCCTGCAGAGATAGATACAGAGGCATATGTACGTATTTATTTTTTTTCCTCCTGTTTTTTTTCTCCTCCCGAGAAGGTGGTTTTGCCTGACTGTTTGCTCTGTAGTAGGTGATTAGTAGCAGGCATGACACCGGTACTGTGATCTTTGCTTTCTTCTGTCTTGATTGGGCTTTGGCTTTGGAGCTTGCAGGTGCCTGTGACGATGGTGCAGGTGTTTGCTGTGCAATGTGCAGCTTCATTTGAGAAATGCTTTCTACTCCTCTTTTGATCTTTATCCTTTTGAAGGTCTTTGAATTGATTTGGAAATACCCTTTAATGAATGGGGTTTTTTTAACTGTTTCGTATCAGATGTTTCAAGTATATGTGTGCTCCGTTAATATGAATTTTGTTGACTGTATCAAAAGTTATTTGATATGTCCTATGTGAAAGATTTCAAAACCTTATTAGCTAGTCATGTTGTTTTTAAGGTTCTGTAGCAAAGTGGAGCTGGTACTGGATTTCTTCAAAATATACTTTGACATGCAGTGGGTACTTAGAGTTAAAAATAAAAAAAAAACCCAAAATCTTCTAAATGTACCAAACCCCAAAACAACCAGTGAATTATCAGAAAGAAAAATATTATATGTGGGTTTTTTTTTATTGTAACCAGTCTTTAAAGTGGTTCAGAATAATTAATAAAACGATTTTAAACCCACTATTTTTCATCATTTTAATGGAAGTATCATTCCCTCTAAAAACAGCTCTGCACAATATTGAGAAGTAGCAGTTGTATTGTATAAAAAATAGACCAAACAATTCACTGTTTACTAATACTTTTCTTTGTCCTGAAAAGACATATGTGAAAATACGTTACTTTTTGGTTACAAAGTAGAACTGTCAATTTTTACTTTTATATTTTATTGCAAGTGATTGTGTCTTTATTACCAGACATGCTAAGCTTTCACATTCTTAATATTACATGTAAAATTAGTTCTTAAAATTAAATCAATTCCTCCCAATGCCTCACTTACATGCCAGTTAAATCGGCTGCTCAAAAAAAGCTCTTAAGGAATCTTTTTGGACATAAAATCTCAGGGCATGTTGGGTCGTTTTCAGAAAGGGTGAAGCTGAGTGAAATGTTTTTTTTTTTCTGTTGCAGTTGTGGGAGGTTTTATTCCTGGGTTGAAATGGCAAAACATCAGCCCAGCCACGTGCCCATTTAACTGCTGGAGGGGATTAGATGTTCAGAATTATTTGCTCTGTGGCTGGGGTGGGTTTACAAGTGTGCTGCTTTGCTTTGGTCACATCCAGCTCCTCAGCCATGGACTGCAGCTGGTGGCAGCCTGGGTAGCTGTTGGCTGCTGTGCTTCTCCCTCTTAGTGAGATGAGAGCCCAGACATGGGATACTCTTATGTAATACTTTCAGGCAGTATTTTCCTTCTTGTTTTTGATACAAACAAGATGACCAATCAAATGGTTTTTACCTTAATTTGTGAAAAAATATATGGACAATTAAATTGCTTTGCTGTTGAATCACTGGTTTTTGTTTATAGAGTCACTTTCAGAAATTCCGTATGGTTCTCTTTTGTCAAAGAAATTTTATTTCTTGTTTTTTATCATATGCATTGTTTTATGTTACAGCTGAATAAAGAATCAAATTTCTTCATTACTACATGCCATACAGCAATCCTGAGTAGATGAGAGAAAACTAGAGTATATCTCAGTACCTGGCTTCTTCATTCCATGTAGTTTGTGCTGCTTTGGTAGGCATCTAAAATCATTGCACTTGTTTTGATTGCTATCAGAAGTCGAAAAGTCTGACAAAACTGCAGAGATACTTGGTTTTTTTTTTCTTTCTCTTGCATTCTGCAAAACCATTTATCTGTTTTTTTCTATTACACCACCTAAGTCAACAGAAGCTTCATCCTTGTCTGTGTGTGAAAGGGAAATTGCCCTCCTGTGCAGATGAGGAGGGAACAGGAATCAGACAGTATCTCTGTTAAGCTTCTTTAAACATTTACTAAGAGTTTTAGAATAAAACCTTTGACAAATGTTGTGGTTGAAGACTTTCACATCAAATGATGGTGTGGGTTTCCTGGTTTTCTTTTATGTGCACAAATGACTTAACAAAAGTAATGGCTGTTGACTGTATTATAGAAATATATATTCAGAGCATGCATCATTAATAAGACCTTGAAAATAATTGCTGTATATAAAAACACACAAAACCCCACAAAAAGACTTTAAATTACATGTTATTTTCTTTTGAACGTTTTCTTTTCAACTCCTGACTTGCTATTTTTTTTTTCTTTTCTTTCCTTCTGCTGCTTCTATTGGAGCTTACTCTTAAGAGCACAAATAAAGCAGAAAGTACTTGGGATATTTTTAGGGTTTTTTTTCAGATATCCAGGTTGTGGCTATCCAGTTGTGTTATCTGATTTTGAACCTTTTGCCCTTTTTATTTGTGCCGCAGATGGGAAGCAGGCAGTGTGCTGAGCAGGTATGCAGTCACCAGCACAGCGGGTGTGCCTTCTGACAGACCTGCCTTGCCTGTCCAGATGTGTCTGTGCATCTGCTCAGAGTTGGATTCTTATGGAAAGGCTGGAAATGGTCAGGAGTGGCAGTACAGCGAATCCCATATTTGGGATTTCAATATCCAAAACTGAAATGGGACTAATCCAGTGCCCTCACAAACATACATGAAAAGTATGCTTTTTAGTTTAAATTAGATGAGGAAAAGTAGTTCCTGTATTTTCTAATACATTTTAAACATGATGATTTGGAATGAATGTGAGAAAGTGAACAGGTCATTTTGCCAAGCCTGTCAGGTATTAGTTGAAACATCAGGCTATTCAAATTTGGACATTTGACTCTTAAACCAGCCTGTCTGCCTGAGACTCTCTTACTCTCTTTTAGGGAACGTAAAAAGACATTTTTTGTTCGAAGGGATGTTTAGAATCTCCAAATTAAGTGCCTAGTGTGGACTGCCTTCTGTTTCTTTCTCCATAAGCATGCTCTGCAGTCTTTGAAGAGAATGGGTCTGGGCTACTTGTGGATATGTATCCCCAGTTCCTTGTCCTTTCTGAAGGGTGGTGGTGAGGTGGGACAGTGTGGCCAGCAGATTCTTCTAGAGGAAAAATCTAACAGCCTGTTCATTTGTTTGAATTAATTCCTACATAAGGTGATCCTAAAACTCCCCATCTTTAGAGAAAGCTGAGTAAGTGACATTTCATAGGCTGTCCATTCTGTTATCTAAAGAGCTTTTCTGTTTTCATGTGGAGAGCACCTCATTCCCACGGTCACAGTGCTCCAGAGCCCTTTGTTCATCTTTGCCTCTCTTTTTGCCCACTTTGGATGGAGGGGTGTAAATCTCTTTGAAACATCCAGCTAAAATGTCAGGGTACTTAATGAATCAGTGTTGCAGCTACTTGTGCTCGTCATGAAACTTCTAAACAGAGAACAAATAAACAGCCAGTAAGTTCATAAATATAAAGGTTTGTTTTCATGCATGAACCATAACAATTCCCTGGTGCCTGTGCCTTGCAGCCTGTCACACTATCTGGTTTTAATGTGTGTGCCCTACAGTGTCTTTGCAGGCAGCTGAATTGTCCTTCCTTTGGCATCCCTAACTTTAAATGGAGTAAGTTCTATCTGCTTAAACTTCCCCTCTACTCTTTCTTCCCTTTCTCATTTGATTTTCTTCTGAAAAGCAGTAAAGAAACTAGCAAAAGAGAGGGAGTAAGGTCTAATGGGGAACTGCCATAGTTCAGTTGAACCTATACTTGAATTAAGAAGTGCTCCTTTTACAATTCATATTTTGGAGTTGTATTGCAGGGTGAAAATCCCTGTTTGCCTCAAAGAGTCTACATGGATTTTAATAACAAACATTACACCTGGCAGAAAGAATTCTTCAGCATGCTGTGTTACAGATCAAGATCCATGGACTAAATATTCCAAGATCGAAAAAATAGCCTAGAGATTTAAAGCTGTTTGTAAATATGAAAAATAACAAGCCTTGTAGCTTTCTGGGTATCAGGAGTTGGAGTGAAATAATCAAAGTTAACAGCAAATTCCCTGTGATATAATAGGGTCAGGGATCATACTTATATTCTGCTTAAGGTTTTGCATATGTGAGGTTAGAAATGGGTGAAGGTGGCACCAGAAATAGCTTTGCTGCTTTAAGGACAGCAAAATGAATGGTGGTTAAAAGGTGCTGGGAATCCTGTAGCCTCAGATGGGAGCTAAGGGCTATAATAACAGTTCAGAAGACAGTCTAGAAACTATTTTTAGCTCTTTCTTTAAGAAGATGGAGGCCTTGACACAGCAAAATATTTTCTCTAAAGGATGGCCAGTTCTTGTTGTACATGGGGTTTGCACAATCTAAGCAGAGGTGTGTGGAAATTAGAGGTGATGTCCCTTTGTGGCCAGAGGAAGGGGCCAGAAAGCAGCTGGGGCACTCCTGTGCCTGCATTACAGCTGTTTGCCTTTCTCCATCCATGGTAGAAGGAAATGTAATTAAATAAATCAAAACATTTCAATATTTAAGTTATCCAGCAAAGTGTATCCAGCATGGTGACTATTGCAAAGATTTGTGAGGAACTTGTGGGTTCCATTTAAGAGACAGAAGTGGAGGGAATGACTAATGTATTGCCTGTAAATAGTGTAAAATAATGAGTGGGAGGAGCAGGGAATTGCAGAGAATTGGCTCCAGGGTTTTGTCTTTCCCTTCCCCCTTGCACCTGGGTGGATCAATAGAAAGGGAGAGCAGTTGTGTAATGGCTTTTTTGCCCATCGCTGTGTGCTTTTAGTTTGACACATGCAATTTACTTGGAAAAGCTTAAGTAGCCTTAATAACAGAAAGTCCCAGCAGAGCTGACACTAATGGTCTCCCCCGTTGTCAGTCTCAACAGAGAGATTAAGAACTGAATGAACAAAGAGGCCCAATTACTATCTCCCGCTCTGGATGTGGCCGCATGAAAGCAGGTGTGAGCTGGGGCAGTGGCTCTTTGCACAGACTCTGCCATGCCCTGGTGTGAGAGGGGTTGTTACGGTGCTCTCAGGTTACTGCCATTGCTCAGGGCTGCTGCAGCATCGCCCAGGCCAGCTTGTTTTGCACTAATAGCGAAGTCCAGTCATGCCCTGATAATGCACATTATTGAACACTCTTCAGACACTCACCATCCAACACACTGTGCTAAACCCAGCCCAACTGAGTCTACCATTTTTTTCTACTCAGACAAATCATCAAATCATTTCACAGACAAATCATCTTTTCTTGGCCCAAGCTCTCAGGGAGGTAGCACAGTGCAGCTCTGCAGGGTGTGCAGCCACAGACAGACATGTCCCCACTGGACTGGACTTGCAGAAAGGTCTCAAAGAAAGCAGAACACTGTTTCTGCTTTCATCAGAGCTTGGAGTGACTTGGTTAATAACAAAATATGAGCACCGTCTGTGAATGGCTGCATACTACCCATTATGAGTGCTCTTCGTCAAATATATTATAAAGCACAGTGCCAGCTCTCTTTTGCCTCCCTTCACTAGGACAGGTTTGTACAATCAATCCAATATTTAGTTTAAAAAAAATTACTGCTGCATGTGCTATAATTTTGTGTCTGTTTTTTATGGCTAATGTGTGGAAGGCTTTAATTGAAACTCATTTCTCACTAAGACTGGCCTTTTTTCAGAAATTTTTCTCTTCTGTTTCTCTAGCTTGGCAGACCAAAGATTTCTCACCATTAGGAAATAAAACAAATGTGTTTCAAGAGGACTCTAGATGGGCTTTACCAACATAGGGTTTGATCGATGATGATGATGATGATGATGGAGGATTGATTTTGAAAAATACACCTTATTCTGTCTCAGTATTGAGGAAAAACATTGTCTTTCAGTGAACAGCTGATATTTGAAGATACTATCCTCTTGACAAACTGTTAAACCAAATCTGTCTCCCCTGGATTTAAAAGATTAAGACCTAAATAATACTTACAGCATCAGTATCAACATTGTCTAGCCTCGCCAGTCTTTGCTTTATAGCTCATTGTATTTTCCAACATCACGTAAAATACTTTACCAGGTACACCAGGTGAATGGTGGAGCTCAACATATTTGTATTTCAAAGGTAGTGAGATAGATACTTTGCATTTTATTAATTGAATGTAAAGTATATGAACATTTAACTGATATATATGAGCATATTTCATTGATGGTTCTAGAGAGGAACAACTGCTCTTGTACAATATAATAACTAATATTTATGCTGCTAAAATATACTTAATATGCATGAAAAATAATGGGTTTGGCTAAAACCAGGTTTGTACAGCTTTGTGTGTTTTTCATACAGCATAAAAAGGAGCACTGCACATCAAATGAATGCAATATTTAATCTAAAGTGAAATGTTTAACACTCATAGCAGCAGTTCAAAGATGAGGACAGCTTTATTAGTGTTTTAGAGTCACGCTCTCTTAAAATTGAATTCTCATCTTACTGTGATAATTAAAGTTTTGTTGTTGATCTCCAGTGATTAAATTGGCTCCCTTATATATCACAGTTACAGAGTTGGTTTTTAAAGTGATTTGTGCATACATCAGAAATTGCAGGGAAGGGAAAAAAAGTGTTAATAATCTTTACTAACAAAGACTTGCATGACTGATGAAAATAGAGGAGTATATGAATTTTCTATTTCCACCAAAACAAAATTTGAAATACCTCCTCCTTAATGGACTGGAGTGCATTTTGGGAAATACCTGTGTATTTCTTAAATCATATGCACTAAGCAAATACGACAGTTTATAAAGAAGTAGTAATTTGTTATAAATATTTACTCTACAGCCCCAGTGAGGTTTTTGACAGCATGGGCTTGTCCCTGGGAGATTCTTTTTTTTCTCCCTCCAGTTCTCTCTCAGCAATTGTTTTGAAGAGAATACTGGCAAAAGAAGCTTTTTCATTGTTTGTACTCTCTTCTCCTTTCTTAGAAGCCTTTCATTCTTCAGCAAAGGCAGAAGTTCTTTGCTTGCCCTGCTTTGCTAACCCTTCCACCTGCCCTGATGATCATGTACAATCTCAGGCCATTTCATTGCTTTTTCAGCTCTTCTCTTAGACCCTCAGGTCTCATTCCTCTGGTTTTGCAAGCAGCATCTGAACCTCTTCCATCATGAAAAAAGACCAGACCATCACCAGTTACGTTTGCTCTTCTGGATACCTTCTGCAATTCTCTTCTCCCCCGTATTGCTCAATGTGCTGTCAGTAGTTGTTGGTGGCACAGTGACTTTTCCAGTCCAGCTTTGCACATTTCACTCTGGGCAGTGCCTTTCCTGACCTCTCCCTCCTCAAAGGTGACAATGTGTGCTTCCTCCTCAGCCTCACATCAGCTGCCATCTCTCTGCAGTCCCTGATGTTCTTGAAATCCTGGCCATGCTTGTGTTCTCTGATCTCATACAAGATGTTGGGTAGCCTGCCTGGGCTCTTAAACTCCTCACAGCATTGCTGCTGGATCCCTCCTACTCTGTCTGCCACTCTGTCCAATTGCTGCTGCTTGATTTTCCTCACAAGTACAGAACAGGGATCTATTTCACCTTTTGGACCCTTTTCTTTGAACTGAGTTTCAGGTTGTTAGTAGTCTTTAATAAGTGATATGTAAATTAGCAGCATGTTATGTTAATTTCATACTGTAGATACTATTTGCCAGATAGACTGTTTGTATTGCTGTGGAGTTACTTTTGTTAGCCTGCAGTTTTCAGAGTATAGATAAGAGATAAGATACCCAAGTGAAATCACACTAGCTGTGTTCCCAATGACCCAACGAACCTGCTGAGGTGAACAGAATGACACAACTAATCAAATTATCTTGAATTAGACTTAGCTATGTTTTTGCATTAATGCATCTGGTTTGTTTGTGGTTTTTGGTTTGCTTTTTTGTTTTGTTTTTTTTTTAAAGGAACCTTCTATTTTTCCAGTTTGTACATGAAATTATAAGAGCACATAACCTATGGAACTTGTACCACCTCTGAGACATTTTAGGAACCTGTTTTCAGAGTACACCATTTATTCCTAAACTGAAGTAGCATATAAGTTCATCCAAGCTGTAAGAGGGGATGAGCCTGTCCAAGTTCCGTTTCTTGATTCTCACGTTAAGCCAGGTCTTTTTGCACATCATCTTGAACATGACTGTTGATAGTCTACCTGTAGTTTATATACAGTTTATTTATTTGGTTCTTTATATTTCAATTGGTATTTCCAATTAAAATGAAACAGCAAGGTGTGTTCACAAGACAGTGACATTGTCATTGACAACATAGTCAGCAAAACCAAAAGGTCAAGTCACAGACATAACTAGTGCTTAGTTTTCCAATGCCTGTATGCTTTTGTACTTAAACATATCTGCTGATCTGAATGTATTAGGAAAAAGGATAGCAAAAGCAGCTAAATTATGTGGTAATTTTAATTAGTAGGAAAGAGGGATGGTAAGGTCTTCCAACAGCATTTTCTAATTGAAGTCACTGAACTGGCATTTCAGCAATGATTTCTGCTTCAGAGATCAAGAGAGATTATTTATCCTTAGCAGTTTTCAGCTCTCGAAAGTTCATGCGGGCCAAGTGATTTCCATCATTCATGAACACTGTTGTGAACTTGTCCCTTTCCTGATTTTATTGATTTGTCACGTGATTTCTGGGAAGAAATTAAAGTCTCTGTTACATTTTCCTTGCCCTTACAAAGCAGTGAGAGCTGCACAGTTTTATTTTCAGAGGTCAGTTAGTGGGAACCAAACTGGAGAGCTGTGGTTGGAACTTGTTTATAATGGGAAGTGGGTGTATAAACCTCAGGAGGAAAAGCCTGGGTTTGCCCAGGTGTGTGCAGGCAGCTGAGTGCTGCAGAAAACACTGGTATTAAATTTCTGTGTTCTCATTGTGCTGTGATTCTCCATTTATGATGTGTTTTCCTCACCCAGGAGCAGTGTACAGAGACTTGCTCTTGCTGTCAACGCTGGAAAGACTGAAGCTGGCATCCCCATAGTCCTTCTCCAGAAGTTGCCTTGCAAGACACAGCTGTAAAATGTTCATCAGAAAAAACTGAACCATAGATCCTTAAGAGTGAGTAAAAAACAAATGTGACCTTTCTGAATTTTTGTCTAAAATGTATAAAAATAATGCCATGGATTTTGCGTTTTAGAGATGCATTCCAGTTCCTGGGTAACTAGGGATTGTGAAGAGCTTGGACTGACCTGTGGCACTGGGTTATGATATTTACATTGCACTGCTGTGTTCTTTGGGGTGTGTAGTTCGTTGCTTCCTCTGCTGTCCTTGTATGCCTCTGTTGAGCTCCATTTTTGAGGACCAGAGGTTTGAGGAGTGTCAAACATCGAAATGGGATTTCCCTGAGCAGGAGGCTAGCTTAGCTAGCTTGAATTCTTCAAGATAAAGTCACAGACTGTCCCCCTAGGATGCCCCATCCTCTGCACAAGGGTTTCCATGCACTGAAGTGTTCCATTGTTTCTGGAAACAAGGCACTCTCAGTGCTGGAGGACTAGCTGCTCTTGTGGGATCACTGACTAGGGCTTAGAAAATTAGACCTGAGAGTGTGATGTGATTTCTGAAGTCCATGCAGAAGATAAGTCATTACTCAGATTTGCTGATACTTTCTGCACTGGTTCATTTTTGCATCTCTTTTCCAATCTGAGTGCTTTCCCATGGTAAGTTAGAGTGCTTGCTCCACATGGTTACTCCCGCTCTTTGGTCCCACTGTCCTCAGCTTCCGTGACGGACACCTCTGATGGAAGAGGTGAGTTATTTGAGAACTGTTAACTGTCAGTGTCCAAGGAGAGTCTTTTCCCTCAGAAAGCGTCCCTCATTATCATGCTATCACCAGTGCACCTTCTGGTGTCACCAGAGATTTTTCCATTGAGATAATCCCTGCACAGCTGTCTACTGTCACCCTTGCAAGCCAACATGAAGGCAAGATCAGCCATGCCATCAGCATGAAGATATCTTCAAGTTAATAGCACAATACAGTCAAGCAACAAAAAAATGTAATCTGGTGTCATGCATACAGCCCATAGAATGTGTGCAAAACACTTTATTTTTTTAGTTTTCTTTTTAAAGTTATTTTTATCCCCCAGACTTGTTTTTCTCAAAGATTTGGCTTATTTAGTTACTTTGTATTGTGGGATGCTGCTAATGAAAGTAATTGCTTTATTCCTGAGGGGACTGCAGCATGTTCTAAAACGGGATGTAACAATCCTTTAATACAATATAAAAGGGTTTCCAGGTAGATACATTCTCTGTTGCTGCCTGAAATGTTTGTGGGTTTTGGTTCTGCAAGTTATTACTGCTTCTGCCCCTCCTGCATGTGTAACTACAGAGAAATGAATGTTAAAACAGGAACATTGGGCTTGTGTTCTCGGTTGTGTTCTTCTTGGTGACCCCAGCTTATGAAAAAGAGAAACAGCATTTAACCCTCAAATCACTAATGGGGTGGTGGGACAGAAAGAACCTCTAAGCAGTGTGGGAGGGTGGAATAGGGAGGAAATGCAGGAACTTCAAAAGGAGAGGAAATCCACAGGGATTTAGCCCCACTAGGTCCAAAATCAAGAGGATTAAACTCTGCTCAGATTTGAATGCCAAGCACTACACTGTAAGAATGGATGTCTGATTCCTACAAGGCAGAGAATTACTGTTTAAGCTGCAGAAATAAGTCTGAGAATTTGGAGTGTGCTGGGAAGTGAATTTGATCTGTCTGATGTGGTTGCAAGGAAAGGCAAAGCCCAGTTCCAGGGCTCTGAGATGCAGAAGTTGATCTGTAGAGGAGATCAGAGGGAATTATTTACTGTGTGGTCATCATGACCTGAAGGGTTAACTGGCCTGCAGGAATAAGAAAATTTTGACCATGGGGGGTTTCAGGGATCCTGTAGTACAGAAGTGGTCCCGGGGAAAGAGCAGTAAAGCAACAGACAGAGTCTGACATCAATGATGAGCCTTGTCATGAAGCTGGGAGTCAGCCAGACATCCCTGATGAGGGTCAAAGAGTTTGTCTAGAAGATCTTGTGGAAAGTTTGTGTGGGGAGCTCAACCTGTGTAGGAAAACCACAAGCAGTGCAGGAAATAACCAGAGGATAAAGCTCCAGTTTGGGTAAGAAGTCCTTTCTTTGGCACAGAGACTTGAGAGGATGTACAACACACTCACCTCAGCAGCCAAGAGGTGCTGTTAATTTCTGTTTTTCAGCTGGGAGAAACAAGTAGATGATGATGATGATGATTTCTCACATCTCAGATCACTGTTTCCTGTTCTTGCAGTTAGAACAGCCAAGGGCAGTTGTTGAACCTTATTTTCTCAGGATGTTTTCCCCTTTTTCCACCTTTCCCACTTCTTTCACCTTTTCAGATGATAAGTTCCTTGGTTTTCTACTTCTTGATGATATCTCAGGATGCCTCTGGTTGCTGGACACCCCCAGCTGCCCTTCAAAGATGCTGGCTGCTCTTCTCAAGGATGCTGCTGGCCCCCAGGCTCACAGTCCAGCAGGCATCTCCTCTTTCAGCACACATATTCTGCTCAGTGTTTCTCTCCTTGCAGCCAGGTTGCACTTTGGGGCTGCTCACATCAACAGCCCTCTGCAAATATTCTGTGACCAAGCCTCAAAAGAACTGTGTCAGGAGATGAATGAGCAGAGAGCTGGAGTAAGTTATCTAGAGGGGAGTGGCAGAAAAACTCCAGTCTTTTATCTAGACAAGAAAGCAATGAAGGAAATGAAAGGAGGAAAGGGGACAGGGATCCTCTAGAGTGATCTTCCATGCTTCTTTATGTTGGTCAGTATAGGAGATCAATATTAGGTGTCATTTTGATAAACCAGCTTATTTTGTAGGGGAGAGAGTATTTTAATTGTCTGGGGTACAGTACTGGCAGTATTGAAATCTCTGTTCATTGCCCCAGTTTCTTTACGTGCCTTTACAGGCCTTTACATGCCTTCATATGGTAGTCCAGTCAATTTGCTGAGACTGCTGACAAATGTATCCTTTGATATGTGTTGGAATAATTTTGTCATTTATGAACATCTTTGCGCTAGAATAGGAGTAGAGACCTTCTGTGGGTGTCATGTAGGACCCTGCACAGCCAGGAAACAGCAGTTTTGGTGGCTGACTTGACCTGGCTACCAAAGCAGAATTGAGCCCATGGTCTCAAGAGGAAAAGCTTTGTCACCTTCAGCTGCTGCTGTGTAACCCAAAACACTGAGGGAGGTGTGCAGCGTGGAGGCTTTGTGCACTGCATCAGAGAGTCTTTGCTGTCTTTGCCCTAAACTCTGGATAGGATAGGATAGGATAGGATAGGATAGGATAGGATAGGATAGGATAAAGTCCCTGAACTTACACTTCTCTCTCCTTATTAGGATCTCCTCAGAGATGATTTAAAGTTGCTCCCCAGTTCTTCAGGTCTCTTGCAAAGTCTGCACAGAGAGCCTTCTGGCAGACTCAGCAAGTTTGGAATCTTTCCTAAAGAGGTTCCCTGTGTGAATCAGATGCAGCTAATTTAGCTCATCAATAATGTTTTTTTCTTGGGAGCTACAGCCAGTTTCTCAACAGCAGCACTGGGAGATCAGTGCATGGGTTTAGGAAATGAGAATTACTGTCCTAGCTGTGCTGACTGGTGGGGTGATTCTATGCGAAAAAAAAAAAAAAGTGACCTTCATGTCTGCTTCCCTGCTGTGTTCAGTTTCTCTCACTTGCCCATTTTCCAGGGTGTGCCAAATCCCTGGATATTTGTGCTTCCTCTTGCTGTTGCAGTACCCTGTGGTGGGAGGCAAATGGAAAAATCGTGATCTCTTGATGATAATGGTGTGCACCATGACAGGGGCACACACCTCGCTGGGGGTTGCAGTGGACATACTCAGTACTTCCAGCCGTCCTTGTCTGAATACACCTTTCTCCCACCCTGGCCTCTTCATCCCTAAGCTTTCATCCACTGACTTTCAGCTTGAGCCTTGTTAAGCTTTTAATTGACGCGCTGCCTGCCAGACTCTTGCTCTCATGCCAGAAGCCCAGCAAAACTGAGGAATGTTGTGCCAATATCCAAACATCTCGTGTAGTCACGTTGTCTCCATGATTCAGTGCTGAGCTGGGTGGCACTGGTTCACCTACCTCACCCCACCTCCCAGTGCTCTCCCAAGACATCAGCTGTGAAGGTGCAGGAGGGGCTGCGTCATTGCTGCTGGCAGCTCCTAAGTCATGTTTTTCTTGAAGAGGAAGAGCATCTCCAGTGCTCTTTTGCCAGCTGAAGAATATTTTGAAGCTGGTAAATGTGTTCTTTTCTTCTCTGCTGTGTCAGCCAGAGCATTTCCTGATCACTGCCTGGCTGCACATCTTTAATAGTGTGTATAAAATATAGGATCTAGCTCAAATAGGAGTTTGTGCCTTGGTGTTAGATTATTGTAGTGGTGTTTTCTGGCCTTGAAAAAAAAATTTGTAAGTGTAGGAATTAGTTTTTTCTTGAAATTTTCTGGAGTGTCTTTTGCAGTATTAACCTGAGTTACTGTTATATGCTGTCTGGGAGGGTGTGGGGCTGCTTGTGCCAGCAGGGAAGATGGTTCAGGTCATACATGGGCAGGAGGAGACCTCTGCACCAGCACTGTGACATGGCAGCAGCAGGGTCCCCAAACTGAGTGACAGATGCTGTCCATGCTAAAGATCATCTGAACCCTTGCAGCACAGGACATGCTTTGGGATCAGAAAAGGAAGAACAGCACAGAAGGAGAGGGAGTTGGCTATGGAAAGGGTTATGGCACTTTCTGCTCACAGTGAGGTCCTGCAGTCATTTTAATAGGCTCCTGCACAGAGGGTGACAGTGAGGGACAGTTCTCCCATCCAGAAGCCCCACTGTGTGTGATGGTAGCATAAAACCCCACTCTCCCATGAGCACAGCCGTGTGTCTGCTTGGTTCCCAAGGTTAGGCTCTGGCACTTCTGTTAAACAGCAGTCAGCTGGAAAGATCTCCTAACTGGTTTTATGCAAATGGGAGCAGATATGTCATGCATGTGTCTTTGCACACTGGCACTGTCCCCTATCAAACAATAGATATTGTTTTGTCATGTAAATAGTGCCCAACTGACAGGGCTTTCTGGGAGCTGAGCTTGCTTGTACTGAGTGGTTTTGACGTGCGTGTATGCAGGTGTTGAAAGAGTGGGGAGTAACAAAGCTATGGAACTTCAATGGGAAAAGTCAAATAAACCCCCCAAATCACGTTATATGGAAAGTGGTGAGTATATAACTTGTGTGTTGTATAAGGGAGGTCAGGGCTACACAGCAGAGAGATAAGTAAGGGGGGAAGAAAAGCAATTGTTTTCATACAAGATTAGTTATGTTCAAGCAGTGACTTGAAACTGCCTCTGATCTTCATCGCTGGTCTCCATGTGTCCGTGCCTTTCTCCAGGAGCATTCTGCCTGGCAGGTGCAGCTCTGGAAGTTGGTTTTGATGGCACCAAAGCATTGCCTGAGAGCTGCCAGGCAGCTGAGGGTTTACACTGAGTGCAGCCAGCAGTGGAGGCCAGGCAATGGAGATGGACTGGACGGAGCAGCTGGGGAAGCTGCGGTCGCTGTCTCTGTGTCCATCGCCCAGCGGGGCTGGCTGTCAGTCCGGCTGCAGGCGGCCACCTGCAGTGGAGCAGTGACATCAGTCAGTCTGCTCTGCTTGTGGTGGGAAGCCTGATGAGCAACTGTCATGCAGATGCTCCCTGGGAGGCTGCTAAATAGTCATTGTTGAAGTAATTACTAGCAACAAGTGGGGGGAAAAAAAAGGCAGCTCAGAAATTGTTTTCAGATGTCCCAGACAGTGGTGATACTTAGGGTGATGAATATGCAACTATCCATATGAAAACTAAATTATTGTACTGGCCACAATAAAATATGTCATGAAAACAGTAAAATCCACCCCCCCATACCCCAGACTCAAAGTCTATATAGATGTCCAGTTCAAAATGTTGGTTGGTATCAAACCTAACTCCAAAAATAGTGTTGATGATGTTGTAAAGGAAAGAAGAAAAGTGTGAATCAAAAGTGCATTGTTCTCGACCTGGTGGGGGGGCTTTACTGTTTTCCAGATGAAGCTTCTGGTGGCTTTCACAATTACACCTTTGACTGATTTTTAACTGTCTTTTGGGGCAGGAAGAGGTGAGAGGCAGTATCCTCCCTTTAGCAAAATATATTTTTTTCCTGAGTTGTTTGTACTGGATGATGAAACTAAAGAAAAATCACTGAAAGGGAAGCAGTGCTGCATGTCTCGGACAGACCCTTTTAAAGTCAGCTGAAAGAAATGGCAGATATATCAGCATCCTGCAGTAAATGATAAATGGGTTCCAGGAAACCCACTCTTTCTAATGCAATAATCCACTCTGCTGAATAATGCTGTTGTTCTAAAGTGAATACAATCTTAGTGTTTACGTCATATTTTATGTATGACAAACTGCTTTGCAAAGAGGCTGGATGAGAAAAAGAGCATTTTATAGATTTTATACTGTTATGTACTAATAAAAAAAGAAACTCATTTTGCTGTAAGAGTCAAGCAAAGAAGAGCAGTATTTAGATGTAGGAAATTTTCTTAGAAAGACTATTATTATGAGTTAGTAGCTTTTATCTACTCTCCCATAAAAAATGATCTAGTTCCATATTTTAATATTGGAGTGTTGCAAAATAATTTAGACTAATTTTATTCCATTGTTTATGTTGAATAAAATAAAGCTACAAGATGTTGAGATTTTTTCTTGGACTAGAGGTTCGTCTGGGCAGTGGTCACAGCCCCAAGCCTGCCAGAGTTCAAGAAGCATTTGGACAATGCTCTCAGGCACATGGTGGAATTTTTGGAGCCATCTTGTGTGGAGCCAGGAGTTGGACTCAGTGATCTTTGTGGATCCCTTCCAACTCAGGAAGTTCTGTTATTTTATGATTCTGTGATTCTATTCAGCATACTTTCTGGTGATAAACTGAAAAAGAGAATTTGGGATCCCTTGCAGAAAACTGGGGGTCCCTTCTTCTTTTTTTCCCCTTTCATCTTGTACCTCAGCACATATGGAAACTTTGTGTTAGCTACGTAAGCATTCTTTCATTCAAATACTAATTTAACTTAGTGATTGCATTGAGAATGACCTGTGCTCTGGCATTTCATCTTTTCCATTTAGCACAGAGAACTTCTTAAAATTGATTAGCTCACAGCTCCTAAATCTTTCATAGTTTTGGCTTTTTTCTCTTCCCTCAGCGAGAAAGCTGCTGGTTTTAACCCTTTGCATGAACTTAGGGGAATCTGTTGCCTAGCCTTTCAGTATCTGTAGTGTTTGATGTTTCCTAGACTGTCCTTTGGCTTTTGAAAATCATCATTCCTGTGCTTTTTTTGTTACTGACGTGCAGGCGCTACGGCCACTGAAGCAGCCTGGCAGCAGTTTGGAGGGGAGGGAGCTGGGGAGGGGAAAGGTGCAGAGAGTGTTTCTGCCAGCTCTGCCAGTTGCACGGGAGAGAGGACAGAGCTGGGAGCTCTACAGCCCTGCCACCAAGCAGCCAGCTGCCCACCCACAGGCTGCTGTGCCACCCCAGACAGACAGACAGACAGACATGTCCTAAGTGTCTGTGGGGCAGTGTGGCTCAGTGAGCTGAGAGCATAATCCGTGGGGATGCAGCTGGACCTCAGCGCCGGGGGACGGTGCCTCGCAGCTGCCGATTGGGAACACTGATCCACAGTCAGCCTGTCCTTTTCCACACTCCACTGATGGGGTGAGCTCATTATCCTCGGAAGGGATTGACCCACAACAAAGCAGCTGAACCTGTGGGCATCACATCTGGCCAGTTTCCTTGGAGAAGCTCGGGAAGTAGGTGTTGCTTTCCCAGCCCACTCCAGGTAAGTAATCTGATCTTAAACAAAGAAGCACAGAGATGGCTGTTTTTCATTTAAAAATATGCTAAAGCAAAATAATTTTTTCTGTTGTTGTTTTGAAGGCATAAGGTTTGAATATTCTCATGCTCTGTGCCTCCCTTGAGCTTCTGGATCTTGGGGGTGATAATGAGGGATTTAATTCTGGGCAGCAGGTGCTGGCAGCAGGGATGCGATGCAGCGCCTGTAATCGTGTTGTCGGGTTCATTTTGCACCATCTGGGTGTGAAAGGAGCAGTCAAGCTTTTAATTGCAGTCCTTAGGCATCTGGTACCTTCCTCCTGCTGCTGGGGGTGCAGACATGATCAAGGAAAGGCACTCTGTGTGTCTGAGGCATGCAGAGAGTTAAAGCTGGGGGCAGCGATGCCACTGCCAGTGTAGCCACTGTGCTGGGGATGGGTCCCTGGGGAGGGGAATGAGAAGGCTGTTCCCACTTCCACTGTTCACCCATCACCTTTTTCTACCAGCTCAGGAGAAAAGGAAAGTTGGTCTTTCAGTTGTCTGGGCTTCCTGTTCTAAATGGACTCGTTTTTCTGAATTGCAGATAATCCCAGTTGAGGAGATGTAAAGCAGATGTGGTCACAGGGAATGTGACCTGTTGTTTGAGCAGCAGCCAGGCTCGTGCTGTGACTGCTCTCTGGGAGCAGGACCAACACCTGCTGGAGACCTGGGCAAAGTGGGAGATACCCCTAAAAGACCAATAGCTGAATCAGCTCCTTGCTGTGTTTTTATGTATGATCCAAGTGGTGGAAAAGACAAGAAGGCGAACTCCATGATAGCAGTGACGCGGTCACAGTCCATCACTCCAGTGTGGCAGGGCATGGCAGGAGGAGGCTCATGATCTCAGCGTGCTGCAGGATGGGAAAACTGTGGGAGAGAGGGAGAACTATTCAGTTAGGGAGTATGATTTCCAGCATTTACCTTGCATAAGTTATCCAGACTTTCCCAGCCCTACATTGTTGAGGTATTAGTGTCTTTCTAGCGGTGTGGCTAAGATGTGATGAGCACCTATGGTTTCTGCAGACATGCTCAGAAATATCAGTGTATCAGGAAAATGACTCCATTGAAGCTGAGATTTTTGTAGTGAATATGCAAATCTGTCAGTGACAATGATGTCACTGCATTGTTTTGCTTTTGTTGTTTTCTTTTTTTTTTAATTTAAGAGTTAAGAAAACCAAGCAGGTTCTGACCAGAGATGTTTTAAGATGTCGGTGTACATGCCTCCAGCCAGAGTGTTGGCAGGCATCTTAGGGGTAAGGCTGGGGACAAAGTGATGGCACAGTTCACCTGGAAACTACCACTGCCCAGGCAGGGGCTGGCACAGGCACACACCATTGTCTGCCTGAAGAGCTCCCTGTTGTGAGGTGTGCCCTGCACTGGGGACTGGTCATGGAGGGGAGCTGTGGGGTGTGCTCCTGGGTTATGGAATCTCCACTTTGGGGTGTGATGGGAGACTCGGGGATGTTGGGAGCAGGGGGCTGGGATCATGGGTGGGAGGTGGGAGGTATGGAGGGAGGGTGGGTGTTCCACTTGCTTTGGAAGCAGGAGTCACTGGAAATCAAATACTTGAGGAGGTAAGATTGAAACTTGTGTTGTTACAGTTCAAATTAGTAAATGTAGGCCATCTGTGTCACTTTTAAAGTGGTTTGTACTATAATGTGTACAGCACTCTGCCAGAGGAGCAGGGTATGATATGTTAGTGAAGGACATGAGGGTTTTTTCTTCTGTCTTCCCTATTTTCCATTTTACCTGGGTACAAACTGTGTCCATTACACTGGGAGTGTGAGTGAAACCAGTCCAGTGGCACAGGGTATAGCACCACCCCTCTGTTGTTCTATGTTATGCTAACTTTGAGGCCCAGAAGCTCTTTGTCTGGTTTCTCTAAATAAATGTGCAGCTATTTCCATGTTGCTCCAAGCATGTTTGCACTTAGAAAGGAAGAGAAAGGTGAGGGAAAGCTAACTTCAATCTTTTAAATGGAAATGGTCTTGCCTAATGCTAATACTTAGAAATCAAGGGTCAGTTTCCTGGAGTTTTTACTGGCTTTGGCATAACTTTCTATTGACCTCAGAGAAAGCAGTAACTTTTCTGTGCTTTCAAGGGCCTTTTTCTAAGATGCATGTAATATTCTTCTGCATATTGTTCACCTCGAAGGGTGTTATAAGAATTAAAGCTCATAAAGCATTCTAAGATTTGCTAATATAAATCACCTTAGGAGTGCAAATTAAATTATGTTGCCATCTACTACTACAAATTAACCTACAGTTTTAGTTATAGCTGTTCTGAGATGGATTTAAAGGATAATATAGGGGTGAAAGACATTGTATTCCAGTATCTATCTCCAAGATCATCTGGACCCTGTACCTATTACTCTTCGACTATGCAGTGTTTTGTACTAGTGGCTCTTAAGGAGCAGTGCGGTGATATTTCAAGAAAGGAGGACAGATAATTTGTAAATACAGTGGATATCTTGAAGGTGTTTTTCCTGTGCTGAAACAATTGAATACTTACACGAGAAAAGCACAAATAAAGCTGAAATCTTCCCAAACTGGGCAGGTTCTGGATCCCACAGCTCAAAGTGATCAGTGGATATATTTTCTGTAATTATATCAGAAAACTCTTTTCAGTTCTGATGGCTCATTGGATGGGTCAGTGAAGCCTGGGCAGACAAACATACCCACAGTTTGCATGATGAGTGCTAAATCTGAGTTGTTTCTGGGATCAGTGGGGAATGAGGTCAGCTTGGTGGGGAGAACATAATTTCTCAGTGGCAGCAAAGATGAGTGTTTCCCTATAGCAGGCTGTGATCTTTCCCAGCAGTGTCCTTGGGATGGTTCAGGGGAGGCTGTGAAGCATTTTATACTAGTTAGAGAACAGTCAGCTGCCTTTAATTGCTGACTGCACTCAATCCTTCCAGGGCAGAGGTTTGTATATCTCTGTCAGCAGCCAGTGACTATAACCTGTTCTTGTTCCTTTGGCCAACAGGAGTTAACCCACCCTTGGCTAATTAAAGACCAGGAAACCTGGTGGGGGGAGAGAGGATGAAAGGGGACCACACAAATAGAAGTTAGGCTGAAAGAGAGTTAAGCTCTCAGAAAGTTTAGGGATTTTTGTCCCAACCAAGGGGAATGAGGGCACATTGAAAATGTGCTACTGTCTACATCCCTCCACCTTGCAAGAGAAGTGCAATGTCTTCAGGAGGTTCTGAGGAGTTTTTGTGATCCCCTCCCAAGCCATCACGAAGATGAACATTCATGGAGGAGCTGCTCTGTTTCTGTAGTGCTCTGTTCCTGAAAGCTGCCTGACAGCAGTGTTGTTTTCTGATCCATAGGTCCAATGGATGGCATAGCAATAGCATCACTGTCCAGGGAGCTGGAATCCTTCCTCGCCTGCCTGCATGCTGCTTGAACTGATCCCAAGCCTTTGTTTTTGGACTGAAGAAACCTGAAAACCTTTCTCTCCTAATTCATGAGCCAGCAGGATGTGGTCGCCGTGCTTTCAGAACGCCTGCTTGTAGCCGCCTACAAAGGCCAAGTGGAGAATGTGGTGCAGCTTATCAACAGGGGTGCCAAGGTAGCAGTTACCAAGGTAACCAGAGAAAAACGCTTTGCAAAACCCTGGGAACTAATGTAACTCTTCTAGACCATTGTCTGTGAAAATGCCCTCCTAGCTTTACCAGTCTGAATGTGACTGAAGTTAGCGTTCAGATTTCCTTAAAGTTTGCACTTAATAGCTCACGCAGATTTGCAATATAGTGCATGTCTCGTGTTTATACCCTCTGCAGTGGGTGCAGCTGTGATCAACACTTAGTCCTTGCAACACAGTGACACAGACAGAGGGGAGCAACCTTTTTCAAAGCATGCATTGACTTTTGAACAGTGTGTGACCTGATGAATGGAGCGATTCATCACTGTCAAGGGAAGGCGGTTCAGGGCACCCGTCTCCCTGGGTGAGGGGATGGGGAAAAGCCACCTCTTGTGGCAGGGTAAAGGGATGCAGAAACTGCTTCTTGCTGCTGAAGTCCCTTGGTGCAGCAGCATCACTTATACCCAACCTCTTCATTGGTTTGTTTTGTGTAGTCCCTTAATCAGTTCCAAACTTGGAACTGTGTTCCCTGTACCTTTGAGAAAAGTCAGAGTCAAAGGATTTCTGCTTAGATACAAGTGAGTTCATACTGATTATTCACCTGTTCCTAATGCTCAACATGTTATAAATAATACTACCTTAGAAGAGATGAGATGTAATTGCCTGTTGCAGAGAAGGTTTGATCAGCAAAAAACCTTAAAATAGCTAGGTAAGTAAAATCTTTTGATGTGTAACATAAAATTTGGGGCATACTGTTTTGGTGAACTGTTGTTTGCCATCCTACCTACTTATATTTGTGTTTCCATATTGGTTTTGAACATTACATATGTATGGAAGCTAATATTTACAGATAGAAAGCACATTTGATAAAAAGAGGAAAAGACAGAATGCTTATCTGTCAGTGACAATTGTTTTCAGTCCCTTCACAGCGTTTGAGTTGTAGATAATACTTATTTTGAAAGTTGGAGTGATCCAAGGACAACCTGTGCTTTTAAGTTTTGTTTGCCAAAATAAAACTTGCTGGTGGATGCAAAGCACAAATGTTATAAGCATGAATAGTCCCATGTAGACAGCTGTTTGCTTCTGTTCTCCAAGCAGCTCTGTAGCTGATGAACAACTATTAAAGGTAATCAGCAATAGACCAGGAAATACTGACTTACACATACCTGAATGGTAGCTCAGGGTTTTGTGGTTGTGTTTTCTTTTGTTTTTTGGTTTTGTTTTTTTTTTTAAGATTATGAGCTTTGAGGCTGCCGAGGGACCTCTGCTAACTACAATAAGAAACAAATAATGTGGATTTGACTTTGAAACACACAATCAGGTTAATTTGATATAATGCAGATTTCCTAGAGTTGAAAAGTTTTTCTTTCCTATATGACATAGGTGGCTCCCTTGCCTTGTTGTTCTGCCCTGTGTGGAAAATTAAAACAAAGCTCATTTGGCAGCAAAATTGTGGCCAGGTGCAAAGTGCTGGTGTTTCTGTGGAGACGTGCTTGCCGACCATGCTGGAGAGCTGTGAGCTCTGAGGCCATGCCGGTAGCTCACCAGGTACTACAGCATTGTAGCAATTCTTTCCTAGAACTTGTGGGTCATCCTCGTAGAGCCCAGAGAGGGAAGATGACAAAAGCTGTCCCTGTTGTCCTTGTGGATGCATCCCAGCGCACCGACAGACAGGACAGATGAGCTGCTTGGGTAGCCTGGTGACAAGCCCTGCTCAGAAGAGATGAAGCCAGACCTGCAAGACTGTGGAGGAGTGCACACAGAGGAGCAGGGGCTGTCTCAGAGCAGCAGCCAGGGCTGTGTGTATGGGGAGCTTTGAAGGCACGCAGACTCTGACTCCTGCCACGCCATCAGCCGCAGAGAGCTGAGCTCAGTGCAAACCACGAGGCCTGAGACCAACCTGGTGCCTTCACCAGAGCCCATCCATCCAGGCTCTGTGATGTCCTGTCCAGGTGTGCACAGCGTGGAGTTTGCATCTGGCTCTCACCCAGCCTGCCAGCTGCACAGGGAGAGCATGTGCAGATTTGCCTACAAAAGGCTGTATAAACATTCCCTGGAATAGCTTGGCTTGCTAATCTGATGACACACACTAAGGCTAGAAGGAGAAAGATCTGTTTAAAGTTAAGCACAAGGTTGTCACAAGAGTGAGGATGTATAAATTAGACTCAAGTATATTGACACTGGAAATCTGGAGGGGTTTTTTAGCAACAGGTTCTTGTGCAGTTTTCTACTAAGCAGAACAAGCACAAAATAAGAACAACTTTCAGGATAGAGGTTCTTAATTCTAGAATGGAAATTAGATGGCAGAATTTTTGTAGTGCAGTAAAATAGGCCAAGCTTTCAGATGAATTGAAACCCAGAACCCTCTTCTCCCCCAAGATAAAACTCATTGCACAATGAAGCATAAAAATAAATTTATCCATGTGCCTGCCTTAGATCTGGTTTACCTGTATGTCTTCTGCTTTCATTAGTAGTTTTCAGTTTGTTCTGCCTAATTATAAGTTACAGGAGTTTGCTTCCAAAAAAGAAAAAAATGAATTTGGTCCTTGTCAACCAG
>NW_005054332.1:4518554-4531657 GCF_000277835.1 Geospiza fortis
CTTTTTGGAGGGAAAAAGTTCCACCATCACAGCAGGCTTTAAATGCATCTCTGATCCACATCTGTAAGCACAGACCAATTGTTGTAAATAACACCACAGAGCCACAGATTAAAGTGTTCAGGATCTAGAGATAAATGCTAGAGTTCTTTATTGAAAAAGAATTAATCAAGCATATCTTAAGAAAATTGAAGGATATTTTCTGTAACAAACCAAGTACTAGTAAATGCCTTATAGCTGACTTGTCCAGTTCTGGTTTTGTCCTGTATGTCAGGTCATATGATGTGGTTAATTGTTGCTTCAGTAAGCAACAATTCATCTGCAAAATAGTATTTCATTTTTGTCATTTCTGAGTAGATGATTTCAGAAAAAAAGAGGAAGATTATGAAAGAAACAAAATCCAGTGGGGAATGCATATACACATGTCCAGGTGCTGACTTCAGCATTACAGTTAGGATGCACTTGTTTCATTTTGACAGCATTACTAGCAAGGCATCTCTGCAGGTGAAGTCAATATGGAAATGTGCACCTCCTCTGACTCCAGTGAGGGACACTGAGGCTCATTCAGTGGCTCAGTGGGCCTTTTAAAATATGTAAAGAGGAGCTGATGGCCTCTAGGTCCCACAGGTGACGGCAATCTGCCATCAGGGAGCCCACAGTGGGAGAGGGCTGGTGGCGCAGGCCTTGGGCACTCGTGGTGGTGCTGGACCTCTGCCACCAGCCATGTGGGGTTGTGGCCCAGGGCAGGTGCTCAGCAGAGGCTTTGTGGCTCTGCCCTTCCCAAAGGGCACCTGCTTGGTCAGGGTGCTCTGTTGCTGCTCTGCCTGATGTGACAAAGAGATAATTTCCATTTTTACACCTTTTTGTCTGACATTCTTCACAGGTATGAAGTGTGTAGCTGATTCCTTTATGAAAAGGGCAAAAAATACTCTGAAGAACTGGTCATATGTACTGGCTGATCCAACAAGAGGTGCCCTTATCAAGCACTTTGATGAATAAGCTTCAAAAACTGGAAAACTAAGGACTTAAGCCTTTTCTTCCAAGCAAGAAAGCTGGTCCCCTCTTTCAGTCTTTTTTTAGAGCTCTCTTTTAGTGAAATTATTGACAGCTGCATCTTTGGCACAAAAGCCCTGGGACTTTTGCTGAGCTGATGTGCCTTGCTGTCCTCTCCGGATGTTGTTGTCCTTTCCCTGAGTGCATTGGGTTTGCATGGCCAGGTTTTGGTAGAGGGAATGGCTATGGGTGTGGTTTCTGTGAGAATCTGCCAAAATCTTCCCCAGGTCTGGTAGAACCACTGGCAGTTGGCTCCAAAATGGATGTGCTGCTGGTCAAGGCTTGGCCAATCAGAAATGGTAGTAACTCCTCTGGGATAACATATTTAAGAAGTGGGGGGGAAATGTTACAGAGAAGATGTTGTTATAGCCAGGGAACAGCAGTGAGAACATGTGAGAGAACAATGCAGGCACCAAGGTCAGTGGTGGAGGGGGAGGAGGTGCTTCAGATGGTGGAACTGAGATTCCCCTGCAGCCCATGGAGGCAGACCCATCCCACAGTAGGTGGATGCCTACAAAAGACACCTAAAGATGCCTGCTAAAGACACCTGTCAATCCATCAGAAACTTGTGCTGGAGCATGCTTCTGCATTGATCATAGCTATAAAATTGAATTCTGCAGAGTATGTATGATCATTCAAGAAAAAAAAGCCCTAAAGAAATGCAAAAGGTAGCGCTTCTGTTTTGATTGAGTAATTGTTTGATTTAACTTCTGAAATAGTCATGTTATGAACACAACATATGGCAACACTTTTGTAATGCTGGGGTACTTTAAGTCTCAGCTTCAAAGCATGCTGAGTTCTTTAAAGCAGTTCTCTTTTTCTTGTGTTTTAAGCTAAGACAGAAGCAAAAAAATAAATGTGTTTTGGTGCTTTCACATTTTTGCACTCCTTCAGTTTGAAAAGCTATTTGTGTCTGTTTTAAACAATAAATAAAGATAAATTAAAAGGACTAACAAACACTTAGGAACTTGCTGAATGCCTGTTGAGGTCAATGAGAAGCTTTCTGCTGACTTGAGTGAGCAGGTTATTCATGGAGAACAGTCCAACAAATTATCAGTGTGAACAGTGTGACAGGACTTGGATTTTGCTTTCAGGCTTTTCCAATAAAATGTGGACAGGCATGTTTTTTATGAGTGTAGAGTGGATGAATAAATAACAGTCCCTGTGCACCACAAGAGTAGGGTGAGATGGAGAGCTGAATGTACCTGCAGAAAAGACCTACACATAGATAAACACAAGGAAAGATCATGGAGTTTAGAATGCTAAGGCCCCCCCGTATGGGTTTGGTTGTGGAGTGCATGCACGTTGGCAGCAGTGCTGGGAGGATTCTGCTTTTAAGTGGTGTGCATCGACAGCTGCCTGTCAATGTCTGGAAGCTGGAGAGCAGATTTAATGCAAACAAAACCCTACCCTTGCATTTTACTGCTGGAGTTCCTGTGGCTGTTTGCAGTGCTTGGCTGGGACCCGATGGACCCGATGCACCCCAGCGTGTCACGGTGCCCGGGAGTTACAGCCTTAGTCCCAATAGGTCCCATTTATTTTGTCAATAAGTCCGTGACACAGGGCCATTTGTATGATTTGTTGCCTGATGGAGCAATTGTTTACATTTGAATAGGAGTCCAAATTGCTGCTTTTTTTTTACATATGAATGACTGCTTTATTGGTTCATTAATCCCAAGTTGCAGCAGTGTCTCATTTGTATTTGTAATAACCCCCAAAACATTACAGTTTATAATTGGCACGGCTCACAAGCTTCTAAGTCAGTAATCTGCATGTAGAAAGTCCCTGGGTTTGGTGTTGTGTCCTTGAAGTGAGCATCTAGGAGACACTCTGGTTTGTGTGTTTTCTTTCCCTTGTGTGTATTCAGGTAAACTCCCTCTTTGCTGCTGCCTTCAGTGCAGAATGTCTTTATGGAGGAGACACACAGAGGGAGTTTTGTTTGTCTGCCTTCATCTCTCTGCCCCCTCTATATTTTGGGTAGGATGAATTGCTGTGAGAGAAAAACTTGGTGGGCTGGTGGTTTGACTCAAAGACATGAAGGCAAGAGCAGCCCTGATTTGCTGCTGTGACATGAACTTGTTCAGTGTTTGTCTCCAAAGCTTGCTCTGCTCCAAATTTGTCATCACAGCACGAGGGGCACCCAAATTGCCTTGTCTCTTCCTCACAGTTTGTTCTGGATTGGTGTGTGCATGTGTATGTACATCCATACCTGTGTGTATGTGTGTTTGTGGGGGGATTTGATGTTTTTCCAAGTGTTTGCGTTGCCTGCACTGGAACAGTGTCCAGCTGTACCATGCATCTCTGCTCTCATTTTGATGTTGCTGGGAAGAAAATCTGGCATTGCTGGTTCTTGCAGGGTTGTGATTAATATTGACATGATCAGTGCTCCTCCAAAAGCCTGAGCTTCTAATCAGTGTATTATGCTGGAACTGATCTTCCTTCCCAGTCTCCTTTCCTGGTTAGTGTCATAGTTTTTGTTTACAGCATCCCTCTAAAGGAGCAAGAACTCAAGGACTGCATGTGTGCAGAAACTCTGGTTCCTGAAGGCCGCTCCATAGGGTTTTCCAGTAGGTGAGATGCCTCTCAACCTATATTTCTGGATAGAGAATCTGAAACACATTAACACTCTGGAATAAAAATGATCCTTTTAGTCTTCCAGCTCATCCATGCCAGCAGGCATAGTTCATGTGGCAATTGCCCAGGAAGGTGTATTTGGTAAGGAAAATATGTCCCTTGTATTCACATAAACTCCTATTCTGCTTTCATAACTTGCTTTTAACACAGTATCTTTCACTGCATGTCAGTATTTTTGTAGTAGTGGTTAGAGCTGGTTGTCTTATCAGAAAGTTTCCCTGCTGTAATATGTATTCATGTTGTTGATGCTTTCCTTTTAAAGCACATGAGCTGGCTTCAAAGTGGGTTTGTTTGGGATTTTTCCTTCTCCATGCACAGATTGCTATGAATTGTTTTCATGGTGTATTAATAACCTTCCAGGAAGTGAGACAGATGCCTGGATTAGGTGATTTACTTATTGTCATTAAGGAATGTAGAAAGTCAGTTCCTGTAAATCTGAATGTGCTGATTCACAGCACATATTCATAATCCAAACATACTGTTTATTGTTGGGAATGATTTGTCAATTTGGTATTAAAAAATAATATTTTATTCCTTTTTTCCCCCTTTCTTTGTATCTTTTTATCCCTCTATTGCCTGGGCATTTTATGCCTCCTGCTACTGAGTTAGCTGGAACAACAATATACCCCTGGCTCTCCTCCAGGCTGATGGAGAAGGAAGTGTGGTCAGTGCAGCTCAATGCCCTTCAGTAAAGGGACAGGATTTTAGGGACCTGTGGCCAGATAGAGCCAGAGGCACCCAGGCTGGATGCCAGAGGCAGTGGTGACAACAAAAATGAGCCCTTCCCCTGCTTTTAGCAGGGCAAGAATGGAAGTTTCTGTCACGAGAATGAACTGCTGCTGCCAGCAGGGGACAACATTCAGGTTTTGAGAGATCCATGTGTCATAGTGTGAGTGAGGATTTTGTCCTCAGATCTGCCCCTTTAAGTCAATAATGTAGGACAATTGATCAACACTTGGTGTTTCTGAAGCACAGCACAACTAATCAGTAATGGCACAAACATTTTGCCCTCAGCCATTCTGTTGATTCCAAAAGTGTTTTTCCTTTTTCTCTGAAAAGGCCAAGTTAACAAGACTTTACCAGGTATGTGGGTATGGGGTTTGCTGTATGAAAACAATCTTGTCTTGAGCTTGGTTTATTACATACTTGAAATAGTTTTCTTTGTGAAGAAGTTGCTTAAAACCTCAGAGAGCCAATTGTTGCCTTCTGTGTACTTCAAGCCAATAGTCAGACTCTTGAAGTGTTTGCCCCTTCCGTGGTTGATGTGTCAGGGCTGTTTATGCTCCTTTGCAGGATAAATAATTGGGTGGAAAAATAGACAACAGCACCAGTAGTGAAGGAATATTTAATAAATACAGGTGAAGAGTCATGTGACTTTTAATGTGACCCTCACAAAATGCCTAGTGGAGAAACCAGCATTCTTTGCGAAGATACTTTGTGAATTTAGCAATTGCTGGAATCCTGTTTCCTTTACAGCCATTAAATAATCTGCAGTGAACAGTTTTAGTGTTGTTGTTTCACAGATATTAAGCTGTTTCACTCACTTTGAGATTTTACTGAGAGAGAGATAAAAATAAGTAATGTCTAGAAAAACCTGGCAGATCTTTTGTAAATTGAAGTTGATTGTCATACACGAGGTCACTTGGAGTGACTACATGCCTTCCATTCCTTTTCAGGGGAGCATTTGTCATGTGCAACAGCTCAGTAATTCTTATTCTTGTAGCAAAGACAGTGCCCTTTACAATATATGAATTAGCCAGTTATTGCAAGTTGGCTGTACAGAGGGAAGGTGAAAGCAGTTGATAGTTCCATGCTCCAGAGGGACAGAAACAAAAGGGTCATGAATTCTGCTTAGGCATGGACACAGAGCTGGGTCTGAATTTGTAAGGAAGGACACTTATGTGAATATAATATCCCTTTTGTAGAGTGTCATTGGGATAAATTGAAATGTTGCAGAAGGTGGAGGAGAAGTTTTCAGCTTTCACAAAACCAAGGTAAAGCCTTTGTCACACTAATACATGTCAGTTGCTACAGGTTTCAGACAGTGAGGTACAAACAGAAGAATTATGAAAAGGAAATAAAACTCTATTCTAAACTACCATGCAAAAAGATTAATCTTAAGGTATTATTATTTTCTTCTCATTTATAGCATGGCCGGACCCCCCTGCATCTTGCTGCCTACAAGGGTCATCTCCACGTTGTCCAGGTTTTGTTGAAGGCAGGGTGTGATCTGGATATTCAGGATGATGTAAGTAGACACAACCTTCTAACTTGGGGTGGAAGGGAAAAGGTGATTTGCAAATAACAGTAGACATTCACTTCTTTGAAGTAGGATTAAATGGAAACAAAATCTCTCTCTATTTTCCAATTCAGAGACATAACCTCTACAAGAGATGCAAAAGTGCATGGGAAACAATGTGAAATGTGGTGGTTTTCAGTGAATAGCTTAGTGCTCTCATTCAAGCTGCAGAGCTTTATAAGAGCTCTGCTTGTGCCAGGCTGTGTGAGAGTTGTCATCTGCTGCTTCTGGTAGAAATGCTCTAGGAGTTCATTGTGGGAACCCGCTGGAGGACATCAGGTAGGGGACACAACCCATTTTTGGGTTTGCCTGAAGTGGGAGATGCTTTTTGAGTAAGGCACATCCCTCAGCATCCCAAGCAGCTGCCCATAGCACAGTGCTCTGCCATGGGGAGATCATCCTGATGATGGCACCATGCTCCATGTGGGGGTGCTCACATCTCTGAGGTTGTTGTGTGGTGAGGCGTCAGCCCAAAAGCCAGCTTTGAATTTAGCACACGGTAGTTTGTGTTCATTTGGTAAATATGTAAGTTTCTGGAATTTCTAGGGTTTCTGTAAGAGTAGTTCTAATCTAGGACTGGGCTTTAAGGTGCTTTGGATTGACAGGTAACAGGGTTTTAGTTCCCTCACTGGTGAAAAAAGGTGTGTGCTAAAATGTGCAGTAGCAGTTGAGTAACCATGATTTCTTCAAATTAATTGCTAACTTCTGATGGCACGCTGGAAGAAGTTGGAGGTAGGGTTGCTTTTTTCTCCCTGTAATATATAAGGTAGAGAGTCTTCAAAGGCCATAGAGGCCCAAAGGTGTTAGTAGAGCCACCTGTATGACTGATAGAAGGACACTGGAAATGTCTAGGTGCCTTTTAAAATGCCTTTGGGCGTTTGTTTGCATCTAGAGAGTTAAAAGTCTATAGCAACTGGAAAACTGGTTTCTTTCTCTGCTGATGAGTAGCTGATTCCCTGGGAGATGTGAGCAGTCTGCCTGATGAGCTTGGGACTGGGGTACTGATGTGGCCAGCTTTCTGCAGGGAAACTTGTTTTTCTAGGAAGAAAATTTGCTCCCTGCGCTCTTTATTCTTTCCCTGTGCTCATCTGTGAAATGGAGCAGATTTGCAAGTGCAATGGGAGAATCAGTTTATTCAGATGTATTCTGGGTATGCTTTTTCACTTCTCCCAGCAGAAATGGTTCATTAGGTATTTAAGACAAAATTGCAGACACTTTGCAAATACAGCCAGTTTTCCTGAGAAAAGAAAACTGCTGCTTTAAGAAAGCAAGAGCTTCCACTGATTTGGGCAAATTGAGTTTCTGTGGAAACTGGTTTTTGAATATGTCTGGTTCACTTGTTTTAATCATCTAGGAATAAAGTCTGTGCTGTTTATATGTAAATGTGATAGCCATGATCAAAAAACAGTAAATCAGTGTTTAACATCATTTCAGTTCAGTGAAAAGTCTTGCACTTCTAGAAATACTCAGCTCATAGAAGACTTACTGTCTTATGAGCTTAGGGGCTTTGTTCACAATCGGATACTACTTCTACATGTGGTGATTAATATGGGCAGAGTGGATGCATACTGGATTCATAGATGCTGTTTCTTTAAAAGGTATTTTGATGTGTAGCCCTGTATTTAGGTGTAGTAGTAATTTGGTTGGGATTGAGAAGAGCCTCAGGAGTTTCTGAATTTCAAAGGGTGTGTTTGGATTTGTCTTGTAGAAAGAGGAAGTCTAAAACTCCAAATGAAGATTTTTGCTTGCAATAGGTATTAACCAAAATATTTCTGCTTTCCTTTTACATAGGTCTTCAAAGAAGGTTCTCTGCTTATGGCTTCTCCTTGTATAACTCATTTTTACAGTTTATGCCCTGCAGAATGTTTGCAGTGTCTTTTAGTTGCAATCTCTTGATTATGCCTTCAGTCACTTTTACTGTCTGCTTATGTGGCAGTGAAGGCATCTTAGTCTCAAGTGTTGATTAACATCTGTATGTTTCCTTGCTGTTTTCCAGGAATGTGGATTTAGGTTCAGATATGAAAACACCAGTAAGAGTGGGGAGTATTATATTTAATTGAAAAATAGATTATTTTGTTGATTTTGGTCCATGGCATTGTTGTGATAGCACAAAAAAATCCAAAACGATGACCAACATTTTATTTTTCAAACTAACAAGAGAAACCTAAGCACTTCATTTTTGAATTTTGATCAAATTCAAGAACAAGTTTTAATTTGCCAGATGATAAGCAGAAACTGTTTCGGAGAGATTAAAATGCTCCCTTTCATGTTCTACAGATATATTCCCTAAACACGGTAAGAGCCTTAAGAATTAGTTGAAGAATGACCTCCAGTGGCCTGGAGTGGGATTATTATGAATTTCAGCCGGTGGAGTCCAGCTCTGTAGAATATGCCACTCCAGGAGCTGACTCCTTCCTTCTCCCTGCCAATACTGCCAGCTCTTACTGGGATCCCAGTGCCATCTCTGAGTGGTCAATGAGTGTCCATACAGCACACACCTCAGAAATAGTCCAGGAGAAAATTGTCCCGGTGAAGGAAATCAAGGATGAAAAAAATAAGAGAAACCAGAAGAGAAAGGCTAGGAAGGAACCTAGAAGATCAGAAAGAGAGAAGGAGGTTAGAGCTCTTGTGCATCCCCCCTGCCCTGCGCCTGCCGCCGGTCGCGGTGCATGCTGCGAGCCCCACTGCGGCAGGGCCGAGCTCCCTGCTGCGCTGCATGGCTGCATGGCCCCCTTGGTGCTCTGTGCTCTGCATCCTCTCCTGCCCTGCCTGAGCCCTTAAGAATAGCTGGGAAAACAAGCTGATCTAAAACAAAGGCCAAAGGCCCTGAAACTTCCTTTCTGGAAGCTCCAGTTTAAGAAGCAGAAAATTAGTTTCAAATGGAACAATAGCCCAGGGTTCATAATAATTTCTAGCTGAATGGGAATGTGCAAAGTGGCTTATTCGTGTGGTCCCATTTCATTTAGGCTGTAATTTGTTTTGTTCATGATTATTTTTCATGCCTTGATCACTTCTGCTGGTCATGCATCATCATTTATTGTGCAAGAATGAAGTTGTTCTTAACTGCATATCATGACTGCCTCTCTGTAGCAAAAGAGGAGGAGAGCAGCACAGAGACACTGAGAAACCTGAGAGCATATTCAGTTCCCTTTGTGTACAACTGCTTCAGGATATCCACATGTGCTTGTATGCTCCTGCAAGTATTTAACACTTTGTTATATTTTAACCTTAGAATATTTTGATACTTCTGTGAATGTAGGGGCTGGATTTTATATTATATGACTTTACAAGTGCTGTTCAGAACTTTGCATCAGGGATTGAAGCCATGAGTTTTTTTCTGGTTGTTTTGGTTGTTTATTTTTTGGTTGGCCAAAGTTGTGGATGCTATATCACTGGAATTGTGGAAGGCCAGGCTGGATGGGGCAACCTGGTCTAGAGGAAGGTGTCCCTGCTTATGGGAAGGGAGTTGGAACCAGGTGATCTTTAGGGTCCCTTCCAACCCAAACCATTCTATGTTTCTGTGATTTTGGTGCAATTCTCCAGCAGCAAGGTAGTCTGTTGATTTCTACAAACATTGAAGTGAGGAGGCAAAGTGTCACATGGGAGAAGGGCTTTAAAGGAGATTGTAAAACTGTTGGATGCTTTGGAGAATAGGAATGGGCAGGAAAAATATGGTTTAGTTTGGTTTTTTTTAAATCAGAAAAAGGAAAAATTAGCATTTATTACCAACTACTGTAAACCAAATCTCACTGATTTGGGTCTGTAGAGTCTATAGAGACTCCAGTAACTCAGGAGAACTGTCAGAAGTCTACCTGAGACTGTATTGGAAGTCACTTGTGTTGTGTCGTTCCTTTGGGGTAAACTTCAGATGTAAATTTCCAATTTACCTGTCCAATTTCCAAGTGCCTGGTCCTAGTGGTTACATCCACTGTTTTAGGATAGCACATGAGGAAGCTCAGGGAAATAGTTGCAAACATCAGGACACTGAGCAAATGCCAACAGAACAGTGCTAAAGAAAGGGTAATGCCAAAGTCCATGAGGAAAAAAATCAAGATTTAGGTGTCTGCCTTTCTTCAGGACTCCCAGCCTGTAAGCTTCTCCTGAAAGCAGGTGTTTAAGCCCTCTGTACATAGCATGGTTCCCCTCTCTTGAAATGTACCTGCTGCTGTGCAGGAGCCCTGTTGCAGGTAGAGCTCTCAGATGTGCAGTTCTGCATCCTCTGCATCAGTGCATGCAGATTTCTATCCCAGTCTCCAAGTGTCAGCCTCTTACTATCCCAATGAATACCAAGATTTTTTCCTAAAAGTGGAGAACTTTCAACACTGCAGTGCTGCCAGGGCAAGACAAAGTGAGTGAGCATCCCTATCTCTGGGCTACTGTGGAAAAAACAGTGGCCACTTCCTTCACTGGCTTAATTTTGAAGGGTGGTGGCTGTACCTGCAACATGCCTGGATCTGCTTCCATCAGGTGTGTGGCAAGAGCACTCACAGGGCCAGAGAGAGGAGGGGAGCTGCCTGCAATAGGCTGTGCAGGGCCAGGGTGTGCCGTGCCACCCTGATGCAGTGCCCTGTACCTGCCTTGCAAGCTGACATGTCCAGGGCATGGACATCTTGGAGTGGAATTTCCTGTGTTTGAGCTGCCTTCAGGACTAGGAAGAGTCTGAGGAAGGGAGTTTAAGATTCACCAGTGTAGACCTTAGTGCCTTACTTCTATTGAGCCTCATTTAAGTCTTTTTGGCTTTGGGCCCACATCTGCATTTGGACAGACTGTTGTTTCTGTCAAGGTCATGTTTCTGTGACACGGCTCTGGAATTGTCTCTCTTCATTGCTACTGATCTGCAGTCTGTTCCTAAGGCATAAATCTCTTGGAAACAGAATCATAAATTGTGCCCAACATAATAGTCTGGATGGTTAATACGCATTTACCGATGTAATTGCTCTCTGAGCCTCTGGAACAGACCCCTAATGCTTTGCTAAAGACAGAATTGTAGTGAGTGCTTTCAGAGACATTTATTTCAGTAATTAATAAAAGGTACACAAGTCTGTGATTACACTGCCTGAAAATTCATGCTGTGAAAAAACCACAACTCATCTGTTTCCTTGGACTCTGTGAAAGGCAAGGCAGGGATTTGCTCCACTGCTGATGGGAAGGGAAGGCAGGTTAGAGTGCAGTGGTGCAGGCACTGTTATTTATAGGATGGCTGTGCTCTCCATGGCTGGGTTGCTCAGTGGCTGTCACACAGAAGCCATCGCAACCTGGTGGTTCAGCTTCCACAGCACTTTAGGCAGTTTAAGGTGACTGTGCTGAGGTATAAGAGAACAGCGGACCAGGTGCTACCCTGTCCTGCTGGCTGAGGGGTCTGGTGCTGGTCGGGACAGACCTTTACCGGGACAATCATATGTGCCCTCTCTTCACTGGGAGGTGCCTCAGTTGGTGAAACAAGGTTTGAGAGATCCTTTGACACTCCCTGTTACATGGATGAGGTGCTCATTTTGTCCAGTCAGGGTGTGGGTTGGACTTTACTCTTGGACGCTCCTGTAGGGAAGATGTCCTAACCAAAGCCCATACCTTGGGCAGGAGGCACTTGAGCCTGCCATTTGCAGAGCTTGTGTCCCTTCACCTACGTCTGTTTCAGGGACCAGAATGCCTTTTGGGACAAAGTTTAGGCACGGCTGAAGCTGTCCCAGTGCTGCTCTGCATCCCCAGTGTATGGCCTCCCACCATATGCATTGGATTACCAAGGGGACCTGGTCTTGCAGCAGTGAGGTGTGAAGCCCACTTTCCAAACAGACAAATGTGTTTGTATAAAATTTAAATGAATGAATTTAAATGAAATGCTGTTAGAAGTAGCTGTCATATCAACAAAGCCCCAAAAGCTGAATAGTCTTTGACCTCATTGCAGTTACTGTGATGGGTACAGGAACAGCCTTGATTTAAACTGTTCCAGTAAGAAGATCCTTAATTACAAACCAAATCCTATACAATCCATTTCTGCCCCAAATTTGTCTTTTCCACAGTAATTTTCCCAAATGTAAAGCAGTAGGAACCAATCATTTACTGTTGAGATTCCATCCACTGCAATGGCAGTTGCCATTTTGTTTTAGTCTGTTTTATAATATCTTCTGTGGATTTGCTGGTGCATCAATACCACTTGGCAGGGGTGAGTTGGCAGATTACTTTCTACTTCATGATAGTCAGATAAAATGATTTTTGCACTGTCCCACATGACTCACTACTGCAGTAACAGTAGCTGTGCCATTATCAAAACTCAGATATAAAATTCTTCCTTAGTTTGCTGGTGAGCAGATTTCCATGTAGTCATAGTAACCAGTAACTATTTGACATTTGTACTTGTGAGATGGTATAATTTGGACATTTTCCATAACATTTTGGTTGTCTTTGAATTTGGAACAAATACATAAGTTCAGAGCACTTGCCATGCTGTCAATTTTCCAATACTTTTTGTTTCCACTTCCTGGAAGCTTTACTGCCTTTGCTGAAATCCTTTAAAATACATTTCCAGTTGGAAGAACAAAAGTAAAAATACCTGGCCTCTAGAAACAACAACAAAAAATAGATAGCAGGCTTCTAAAAGCACCTTCAACACTATTTTTTTAAAATCAACTTCACTATTATAAGCCAATTTAATGATTTACTGGTAGGGATTACTGAAAGGTTGTGGTTGGCAATGCTCTGTTTTTTATAGATTAATAACTATTTTGGTGTCATTAGCACAAAAGAACCCCACCAAGAGCAATTTTTAAGTCAGCTGCTAATTGCCTTTGAGAACAAATTGTTCAAATAAGCCAGTTATCTAAAGACTTGGACACTCTAGAATAAAAAATAAAGAAATTCCTCTAATTTTAGTATTTCATATAATATGTTATTATCTGATAAAGAATTCTACCAGAGAAATTTTGTGTCTGTTTAGGACTTGGTTTCCTGCAAGCTCTTTTAGGACACATGGCATATCTCTGCCCTGCGTGTCTTTGTGGTGACCATCAGCTAGATAAGCAGAAATGGATTGGATTCCAAATCTGTTTATTAATCCCAAACAAGTCTGTGTGCAACTTTGAAGCCTGTCTCTGTTCCTGGACTCAGGCTGTGCTTTGGCATTCCT
>NW_005054332.1:4531713-4560626 GCF_000277835.1 Geospiza fortis
GGTTCAAAGCAACTTCAAAGGAAAGCCATGACCAGTTGTTGTGGCAGCAGTGGAGCTACTGCAGCTCATTTTCCCATTGTTCCCCGTCTTACATCCTTACACACTGCTTCACAAATCCTTCTCTTACCTCTCTTTTATCATAAAAACATATAGATAGTCCCTGACGGGCAGGGACAGTGGTTTAAGTTTCCCTAGTCTTCAGTTTCTGGAAGGATTCTGGAAACTAACCTTGGGCTCTCTAGCTCAGCAAATGAGTTCAGAAGTTGTTAGAGAGGAGATAGACGGGCAGTCAGACAAGATGACCACATCAGCATAGTTTCTTTTGGAAACCTTAAAGGAAATAAACTGATGTAGGACACTTGTTTGCTGCTGCTACATGGCAGGGCAAAGAGAAAGGAAAGTCGTTTGGACCTCAAGATGGCTCAGTTGCTCAAGTGAAACAAGTGGATGGTCCTGCAGTTGTGGTTCTCATGGTAAAGTTGCCTCCACTCTTAGGAGTAATTGGTAAATTCATCAGAGGTGCTGAAGAGACCGATCTCATCTCATGCTCCTTATCCTAAGCAGGGCTGATGGAGCAATCAGAGCCAGAGCAGGAGAGCCTTATCCAGTTAGTGTAAGTCCTGGAGGATCATGGTGATGAATTACGACAGCCTGTAATTCCCTTTGGTTCCCTACAGATACTGATGACTATTAGACACGTAGAGCCAAATGTATCCAATTCACTGCCTTCTGATACTGCCATGTTTTTGGAATGCTTCAGCGCTGTATATGGGATTGGGATGACTTGCAAACTTCTGTAAATGGTTTGTAGCTCTAATACTTGCATTAACTTCATTAATCTTGGAAACTTCTATGGTAGTTGTTTAGGGGGACTGTTTTCAAAGGCAGCTTGGATTTAAACAGTATGTGTGTCGAAGATGCAGCCCCTGTGTGTGTTGTCTGCATTTGCATTAAGTCAAAATGAGGTGGGAATTGTACCAATTACAAATGTGCTTCTTTTTGCAGGGTGACCAGACTGCACTGCACCGGGCTGCTGTTGTAGGGAACACTGATATAATAGCAACTCTGATTCAAGAGGGCTGTGCTCTGGACAGACAAGACAAGGTAACAGACAATACAAAAGCCCTGTGGAATGGCAGCTTTGGCAGTCAGTAGTGTTCAGGTCTCAGAGAGAAGGTTATAGTTTATACTCCTTAGTAAGTGTCTGATGCTTCAGGAGTAATTGGAACAATTACATTGAAAAAAAAAGCTGTACCATCTCTTTAATACAAATTACTGGTTTAGTTATGCTTCTATACTAGGCTGATAGTTTTTGGTTTAAGAGTCTGTTCTCAGCTCATTAAGGGATGAATGAATTAAAGGAATGCACAACCATACTACACCCTATGCAAAAGACTGCACAGTTCCCATGATTATCCCAGAAACTTCAGAATCCCAGGCTGTAAGTTTAATTTAGGAGTAAATATAACTAATTTCAAGTTCCAGACAAATAGCAATGTTTTTACCATCTTATAAGAATAAAATAGAAAGTAAGCTAGTAGGAAATGAAAATACTTTTAAGAGAGTAGGTTGGTTATATAGCCCCTAACATTCTCCTCTTGGGTATGTGCTCCTCAGGATGGGAACACTGCTCTTCATGAAGCTTGTTGGCATGGATTCAGTCAGTCTGCCAAAGTGCTTGTTAAAGCAGGAGCCAACGTTCTTGCCAAGAACAAGGTGAGACCCATGGAGGAGGAGCTTTCAGTTCTGTCTAAAGTGGCTGATTCTCAGAACGGGAGATTTCTGGCCCTGCCATTTCTCAGCAGGTGGGGGACCAGCTCTTAGTGGGACTTTTTTCTTCTTTTTCTTTTCATTTATCATGCCTGGATGGTTCATCCACAGGCATTAGGAAATTCATATTTTGACAGCTGACGCAGGAGAAACTCAATAACGCGTTGAATGATACATTAATTACAGCTGAGGAACACTGCCATTCCTGTGGAAATCTCCATGGTGCTCTAATTTATACTGAGGAGATTCATTGTGATTGGTGTGATTTAAAATGGAAATGAATTGTACTAATAAGAAAAAGTATTGAAAATCTCTTTTTTTCCAGAAATTAAACAGCCAAAGGAATGTAAGCCACAGGGGGAAACAAAAAAAAAGTGTCTTTTGTTACTAACTTTTTCCTAATATATTAGCATAGTCTCTTCCCAGAATCTTGTAATGAACCTGGATTATGTTCCTTTTGGTATTTATAATACCTTGAGAGCCATTTAGAGGAAAGAATAACAAAGTAAAGGGTTTTAGTTCCACTCTAATTGTTATAACTGAGGGGCACTTCAATTCAGTAATTCAGAAGTTAATAGAATAGTCCAGGAAATGGTGGTAGCAGCCTGTGGTGTGAGCAGAGTCAGGGTTTGGACAGCTGTGCTGCTGGGTTGGTCAGGTCACACGGCTGGCACAGGGCCCTGTGTGACAGGGAGAGGGCTTTGGGATTGCTTTAGGGGATCTCTGAGCATTTTTGGTAAATGTGTCTCTAAAACAACAACTGAAAGGGGGCTGGGAAAGAAAGGAGACAGCTGGTTAAAGTCTAAGGTTTAGAGTAAAAAGCCACGTTGCTTGGGCATAGTGTTTCTGTATGTGCATGTGTGTATAGGCACTATAGAAGCATATATTTGCACAGTTGTGACTTTGTGGTCTGCAATTTCTTCGATATTATTTTATGTGTATTCCTTCTTTTGTATTATTTCAACTACCAATTTTTATTTACTGTAATTACTTTTGCTGTAATGTCCACCTAGATTTTTATCAAGGGTACTTTAGAAAACTTCTCTCATGCTTGGCTGTAAGCCTTGTGAACCATTTTGCTCCTGTCCCTGGATACACTTGTCTGTGTATACACACACACTTCTGTACAAAGGTGTGAGCTTGAGATGCAAGTCTGGTTATCCTGCATGCTTGGGTGCCTTAGGGAATGAGAAGATTTAGCTTACAATCCAGTTTATGTCAGCTGGAGGCAGCCTCTCTGGGAAAGTATGTGCACAAAACAGCTCAGCAGGGTTGATGGCTGAAATATGACTGGCAAACTTAAATACTGCCTGAGCAGCTCCTGTGCTAGTCTTTGATGTCTTGCCCTTTGCTTTTTACTCTTTGGGTGGTTTCTAATGGACAAGATATATTCTCAGGAGCCGCTGAAAAATGTGGGAACCATGCATGCTTGCACGTGCTTTTACCGCTTTTGTTTTCAATAAAAATTAAGAGTTTAAATCCACTTAATCCCAAAATGGTTTCTCTGTTCTCTCAGCATTTTGTGTTACTGATGACAAGGCATTATCATTCTGTCAGCTTTTCTGGCAGCCAGAGTTGAGTGCCATGGGCAGGAGCATCCCACAGGCTGTTCACTTACACCTGGGTATTGTGTGATTTTGGATGGATGGGACAGATATGGGCTGCTAGATTTGCCAAACCTGTGAAGCACCAGAAGATGGGAAGGATTTGACACTGTGTTTTGGGTGGCTGTATTTCTCCTGCACAGTAGTCACCCTGGAGGTGCAGTTTATTTTCATTTAAGTTGGCTTAATAAAACCTTTTCTGCTTTGATAGATCATCCAGTGAGATCAGTTGTAGCCTTATTTTTAGATTCTTCATTAGTCCATACATTCCAATGAAGATTCCCGGACTGGTACAACTTGGAGCTTCTCTCCCTCTCAGAAATTGGTGAGAGATTTGTCACCCCACAAGTGATGAGCCAGATGAGCCACTCTGAGCTCTGACCCCTGGTGCTGCCATTCTTCCAGAACTGAAGTCCTCACCTGCTGCACAGGACCTCTGCCTTCCCACCAGGGCCAACCTGCCAAACAGTAAATGATAAAGGCATTGCAGAGGCTTTTCAGAGATAAACCTGTGAGGGAAAAAATTGACACTTAAACACAATTTAGCTGAGAAGAGAAATGTTCTTGTCTGCCACAGCTTAGAGCCTGACACACAGTCGTATTCAGGTCTATAATATGGAAGTGAAGACCTAAGACCACATCTAAGAGTTGGCTTTTGTAATTCAAACGCTGCAGCTTTGATCTGTGTCGTGAAAGCAAGAGGGACAAATCAAAAGACAAAATCAAGGTGAACAGACAGCATAGTAAGCCTGGTAAACCTTTTTACCTGAGGTGATTTAATTTCTAGCTCCCAAGAGCCAAAAACCCTGAATGTTTTCAGACCAACAAAAACCAAATGATGCGAGAAAAACTTGTTAGACAAACAAAATAGTTCACTGTGTTAGAAAGATAATACACAATCCAGTGCTTCTTTGATTTCTGTCCACTTCTGCACATTTTCTTCTTTGAGGAACCATAGCATGTGATTCTCTGCAGCTTGGGTAGCTTTTTGCCCTCCCTTTCCATCTTGGCTGGAGACTGGTATTCCTCTTGAACATCAAAGCTTCTTGATAGCCTAAAATCTGTATCCTGCCCAATGAGAGCACCTACAGACCCAGCCAGACTTCAACCTGGTTTGTATTACAATTGTAAGGAGACAGGAGTTGTGACAGGAGTCTGCTCAATACCCTGCTACAGTCGTGGCTGGGATCAAAGGTCCCAATTGGCAATTTGGTTTTTTGTGTCTGTGCATGGGGGAAAACTGAAACACAAGAATTACAGTTCTTCAAATTAAATATTTAACACTGCTGTTTGAGACTCATAAATGAGACAGTTTCTAGAGTTCTTTCTTCCTGTAAATAGATTTGCCCAATGCAGATATCATTATACTGTCCTATTTCTGCCTTTATTATATCCCAGGTAAGCCATTGGAGTGGAGATTTCAGTCTCCAGGTTCATTCGTCTCAAAACAACAGCTTCCCACCCTTGGGTGGATGTTCTTGTGCAAAGATCTGTGTGGTTTTATATTTTAATGCTTACGTCCAATATCTAAATATGGCTTTTATATTTTCCTGTATTTCTCTAAGGCAGGTAACACACCTCTTCACCTGGCTTGCCAGAATAGCCATTCCCAGAGTACTCGTGTTTTGTTACTTGGAGGATCTCGAGCAGACCTCAAAAATAATGTGAGTTTTGGAAATAACATTTTTGTGTGACTTTGTTTTAGGTATATTGCTTTAACTTGTAGAAATACTCAGAAAGGCTTTAAGCAACGATTTTTATTATAAATTATATTGAAAAAACCCCACTACACAACCATTGTATTCACCATGCACAGGAATACTTCTGGTAGGATTGAGTGATGCACTACTTGTACCCATCTCTTGAGCAAGGAGAGAAGGAGCCAAATGGGGTTTTGCTGTTGCACAGACAGTGGTGAAAGGCTTCAGATCTGCAGATCATATATACTGTGTGTCCATCTCTCAAATGAGGAGGTAGATTCAAGTTGGCTTCAGTTTCAGACAGCTTTCCTCCTATTTTGTAATGATTCTGGCATGATAGATAAAGAAAAAAACAATCTACAAAAGGCAGCCAGATATTTTTGCCCTGCTTGATAACAAAGCAGGCAGAGAAATGGAAACCTGTGGGGTTTTGTGCAGCTCCTGGGCTCGGCTGCACAAGTGCCACCCTTCACGGGAATGCTGCCACTCATGTTTTCTACATTATGTGGAACCCTAAGTGGAGATTCCAAATTGCATTGGGTTGTGGTTCAGAAGAACAGATTTAATGGGAAAATATAACTAACTCAGGGTTTGTAGTGCCAGTAAAATAGCATTTTATTTTTCCAGTATTTCCCATCAGTGGTTAAAGAATTTATGCTCTCACCTCTACTGACCCCAGCTCTTGCTAAACTTTCCCACCCATGATAGCAGATTTTGTACTGCAGAGAAGACAGCATTGCTGTTCTGTGGAGGTGTGTGGTGTTTACTGCTCTTTCTGATTTAATAGGATTATTTCATCCCTGAACATCATGACGAGTACAGGCTTTCTCACAGTGATTACATGCTCAGAGCTTTGTTTCTGTTTGCAGGCAGGAGATACCTGTCTGCATGTGGCTGCTCGTTATAATCACTTGCCCATCATTAGGGTGCTGCTCAGTGCTTTCTGTTCTGTCCATGAAAAGAACCAGGTCAGTGCATGAACCTCATTGTGACTCTGTGCCCTTTGCATATGGCCAGTTGTTGGGAAGAGGAATTCCTACCCAAGTAATCCTGCTTCACTCTGTGTGTTCCACTGTACCACCAAGCTTTTAAGAATAGCCTTAAAGTAATGGCATATCAGTGGTTTATTATTTTGCCATCGCATTTGCATTATTTCTTTAAAGCATTGCTTATTTATGAGGTGATTTAATGATCTTATAGCCATTACAGAGACATTGTGAAGCACAACTCACTGACATTTAGATGCTGCTAAAGTGCAAATTCCTCTGGAATACTTTTCTTTGCTGCAGTTTGCAGTAGAGGGAATTAAGAGGACATAAAAGTGAAGACAAAGCGTGCTCTAAATTCAAAGTAATGATCAGTCCAGCCTAGGATTAATCATCCATAGTTGTTTTATAGGGAGGTAACTGATTGCTGTACCTATAGCATAGCCTAATTGGGTAGTAGAAGGGAATGAAATCGGTACATTAAAACGTTTTAAATCTGCTAAATAAACATACTATGTGGTGCTTAACCATCTTTTCTCATGTTCCTGGGAAATCTTCCATGTGTAATTGAGGATCATAAAGATCTTTTCTGAACTGTACATTTAATGTTCTTTCTTCACTATGAGATATTACAGCAAACAAAATAGGTTTCAGCATATGAAATTTACTGTGTAATTTTATTTGGAAATGAGTTTTTTAACTTGCAAAATGAGCTACTGAATATTAAGATCAACTGGTGTGAACCTGGCCCAGAGAGACATCCCTTTCCCTCATTCCCCAGCACTATCTGAAGTTGTTCCATATTTGCCCATAGAATGATTTGATTTAGGAGTACACCTTGTCTAAGTTAGCAACAGGCACTAGTCCTGAGGAAATCTGATTTTATGAAGGCCAAATGCAAGACCAGGGGGACAGGAAGGCATTGTACACATGTGTCCAGTCCCACTTGAACAGTTGCTGGCTCTGTTACCAGTGCCCAAATCTGATCCGGGCTGTCTTCACCTCACTGCACCAGGACAAGGGCAGGGCAGTGTGTTAGTGCTGGACCCAGACTGCCTCCTGGCTCTGATCCAAAATCTGTTCTTCCTGAGGAAACCTGGGAAGAGCATGCCAACCATCTCGCTGCCAGTACTTACCTGAGTATTTGATACATCACCACCTGCACATTAAATAATCAAACCTGGGGGGGGAAAAAGAAGAGAAGGTTGTAGTGGGAAAACTTGTTCTACCCTCAGATGTCGTATCCATTTACTGGAGGTAGAGCTGGGCTGTCTCCAAGCTGCATCATGTGTCACTTGATTTAGATAAATCAGATCCCGAGAGCCCCAGCTGCATTTCTCAAACCCAGGCTGAAGTAGCACTTTACCCCCTCCTGTCATCTTCCTCCCCAGTCAGTCATTTTTTTATTGACCAGGCCTTATTTAAGCTTAGTTGTTGCATCAGTAAGTGTAGGTTTTTTTCATCTCTGAGCATCTTTTAGGAAGGTGTGAATTCTGTAGGGTGAGACTCAAGGACTAGTGTCACAAGTTTGTTTTCTGCTTTCTGACTTGCAGGCAGGGGATACTGCACTCCATGTAGCTGCTGCTCTAAATCACAAGAAGGTGGTGAAGCTCTTGCTGGAGGCAGGGGCTGATGCATCTGTTGTCAACAATGTAAGCAGGACACAGAGTTTCTCTGGTATTTTATATTGATGTAGAGTCTCTTCAACATTCCTCATTGGTTGTGAAGTGTTGAATTATATCTGGATAAATTAATGCAATTGGTCACTTTACTCTTGTGCACAGAGTATACACTGAACTTGGTTGGAGAAATTTCATGTTTCCAGTAGCTTGTGTTTTGAAGGAAATGCTGTTTTCTTTTTTCTCTCAGGCAGGCCAGACCCCTCTAGAGGTTGCCAGACAGCACAATAACCCCGAGGTTGCACTCCTGCTCACTAAAGCATCACAGGTACATTACACATTTCTCCCCAACACACACATACACATGGAACTGAGGCCACTTAATCTTGGGAGGCTGCATCCCCTGCTCCTTGTCTTCTGCTGTGAAAGGTTACTACATTTCTGCTGGCATGATGGGCTGGGCTCAGTTCTATTGACATAGAGCCTTTCAGCCCCCAAAGCAAGCAAGGTGTGCAGATTAAGCCTCAGCATGAAGTGCTGTCAGAGGTCTGTCTCTGTGTCCTGACTGGCAGAGGGTGCCACTTGTTCAGAGGCACTTGTTCCCTGCAGTGGCCCAGGGGTTAGAAAGTTGCCCTGTACCCTGAAGCTCCTGAGTTGTGTCTCTCTGCTGCCTGCCTCAGGCATAGCCCATCCCCAGAGGGGTGGTTAGCACTGGAGGATGCTTTGCAATGGGGACAAAATGTTTATGGCCTGTTTATACTTCACAGCAGTGTGTGAAATGCTGCAATGCTCTTTCGGCCAGAAGGCAGGAGGGCATGAGACCAGGCACAATCCTTGCCCTTCTCCTTGTCACCTCTGCATGAAAAGGGCTGGGCTTGGCTTGGGAACCAGCCCAAGGACAGCAGAGAAGGTGCTCACCCTTCTAGGGGACAGCAGAGTGCCCCAAGAGACTGAGTTCAGTGCTGGTGTGTTTTCACAGCCATAAACACCCATGTTGCTTGGCTCATCAGTGTCCATCTGGCAGTGCACTCTCCTTTATCCGTTGCCTTTCAGAAAAGGAAAAGATCTGCTCTGTTATTTGTCTTCTGTGGTAGGAAAGAGCGTGACATCACTGAGTAACAGTGTGGTCTGTCTTCAGGTCTCGCGTTTTAACCGTGGGAGAAGCCTGAGGAAGAAGAGAGAGAGACTGAAGGAGGAAAGGAGGGCTCAGTCAGTGCCACGCGATGAAGTGGTACAGAGCAAGGTACAGCCTGGCATTACCAGCTGGATCTGCTGTAAGGAGGGACTGTCACCAAAACCCATTAAGGACACAGTCTGTTTGGAGCCGTCACTGTGCATGGCCACAGCAGCTGCCTGAAGCAGTTTGTCATGCTCTGCTGCTAAAGCATTTCCCACTCACATGTGCAGAGCAGCTTAAAGCTAGGCAATCGAAGAAGAGGCTCCTTTTCCCCATCTCTACAACTGCTCTGAACTTCCTGTCTTTGCTTCAAGCAGGGCAGTGTCTCAGCTGCTGACGACACACCAAGCAGCGACCAGCCCCCAGAGAGGAAGAACAATCTGAAGGATAAACCCCGGTCAGCCTCACCAGATCCCAAAGGGAAAAAGAGCAAAAAGAAAAAGCCAAAGGAAAAGGTATCAGTAGATTTAAAACAGCAGAGAGAAAGAAGGGATAGCTGTACAGAAGTGATGTGGGTCCCTTTGGTGTGTTGGGGCAGCAGCCCCACCATGCTCCTGGGGCAGAGATAATCTTCAGATAAAAGTAATTTTTGCTGTGATTGTCACAATAAATTTGTCCCATTCCCACTAGGAATAGTTTACCAAGGTGCTCATATAGTCAAAACATTGTGTGTATGTTACACAGGTTTCAGCACTCTCAGACCCCATCTCCCCAGCTGACCAGCAGGCACTCCCTCAGCCTCAGAAGAACGTGCCTAAGCGCAGAAGCAAACACCACTGCTCCTCTCCACCCCCTCCCCACGAGGTCCGAGCCTACCAGCTCTACACGCTGTACCGAGGGAAGGACGGGAAGGTGATGCAGGTGAGCCACTGCCCTCACAGAGGGACACACCGCGAGCACCTGTGGAGCTGGGACACAGGTAATGGATAGAAAATATGCTCCACTAACTGCACTCTCAGGGGCATGAAATCACGGCTTGGCATTGGTTTTCCTTGCTTGGGCTTCAGCTGCATTTTGGCCTGAAATCTGGCAAACAATAAGCTGGTTTTGTGCCTGTTAAAGAAGACATACTTAAGTAGTTTTGGTCTGCAAAGATAAGGGTGAACAGTAATTGGAAATGACATGAGAACTTTCATTATATACTTTGGAATATTAAGAATTCCAACAGGAGAAAGAGATTTTCCAAGGAAAAGCGGTGTGTGAGCACCAAAAGCTTACTACCTAAACCGAGAAGCTGAGTAAGCTCCATAGATTTAGTTCCAGTTCTTTCAGCATTTTGCAACATGTCTTCAGGTATTCTGTGTTTACTGGGGGCAGTATTTCTATAGAAACTGGTAAACAAATAAACCCGGAGCTACGAGGCCACATGCATTTATTCCGGTTTGGAGAATAATATTTTAGTCACTTTATTACACAATTAATTACCAGTAGATATTTATAAGAAAGCATAGGAATAGACATTAAATTATCCTGTAGACAGTGTAGATATCTGTATTGTTGTTTTTTTAATATTACCCTCCTGTACTCCTGGAAGGTCTATCCTTTCATTTCCTTAGCTTCTCACATCCATCCATCAGCTCTTGCAAGTCCCTTCCTGTAGTTCAGAATTTCAGCAGATTCTGAAAACCATTGAAGTCAGACTTCTAGGGTTTTAGTGGCTGTTTACTGCTTTCCAACCTCTCCATGTAATGTTTGAGAAATTTCCAGACAGGGGCACTATGGAATTATCCTATAGCAGACATCAGGAAGGCTGGGGGACCTTTCATACATTAAAGGGATAAAAGAGCAGAGAGGTGCAGAAGGACTTGGGGAGTAGAGAGGTGCAGAAAGCAGACAGGACTTGTATACAAATCTCATTTGTTCACAAAGATTGGCTTAACAGTGCTAGATTCCCATACAGTATTTCCTGAAATACATGACATTCCTTTTTGCTTGTCTGTCTTCTTTGATGCCCTGAGGCCATGAGTAGCAAACATAATTTCTGAAGTACATGTACTTCTGAAGCTTTCATTAGTACTCAGCAAACCACCCACCTTTCCCTGTCAAGGGAATAACCCCCAATTTATGAAACATTGCTGTGGGGCTAAAGAAGAGAGGGAGGCTCCTCTGCAGACAGATTTCAGAGCAGCTGCTTTGGGCTACTGGCATAGCCCCTGAAGGAGCCACTTTCTGCCTTTGCACTGCAGAGGAAGCTGATGAGGTTTAGCTGTCCTTGCTTGTCCTGCTGGCCTTTTGTGACCATCTCCCAGAGAGATTTAAATGTGGTCATTGCAGCTTCCCTTGCAGAGGGGCCATGGGATGGTGTCACATGAGTCAAAGGCAGGCAGAGGAGTGCCCAGCAGGGAAGGGGCAGCTGAATGCCAGGAGGGTGAAGGCAAACAGAAGCAGTGAGGGCTTGCCATCCAGTAGAGAAAAAGGACAGAGCACAGGACTGCTATTACGTTTAAAAGCAAATGCACACAACACACACACATCCACAAAATCCGATTTTTTTTTATAATTGAGAATTACAGCATTGAGACACAAGGTATAGGCCTGTGATGTATTCCCTCAGCCAGCACACAGGCTCTGACCTCAGTGCTGCTTGTAGCCCCAGTGAAATCAACGCTGCTGTGTTAGGGTGTGTCCATACACACCAGATCAATCCATGTGTAGGCTGTGCTTTTTCAACTAACAGCCCATCTGCTGAGCTGCTGTAAGATACTGTCAGGAGGGTGAGATATAGTACATGGGATAGAAGAACCCAGGACTGACTGAAGGAGGCTGTGCTAATGTTCCAAGTGTGCTAAGAGGGTGGTGGGGTGTAGCAAGTAAATGTATCATCATCACTCCTTTCAGGCACCCATAAATGGATGTCGTTGTGAGCCCCTGATAAATAAACTGGAGAATCAGCTGGATGCAACAGTGGAAGAGATAAAAGCTGAGCTTGGGACAGTACAAGATAAAATGAATATTAAGCTGGGCCAGATGGAAAGCAAAACTCAGCATCAAGTAAGAATATGACCCGAAGTTCTGCTTGCCTATATGATTTAGAAACATATCCCAAACTTCATTAATATTTTCATTGTAATGATCCATTTTTTGCTTCTTGTGTTGTAAAAGCAAACCTGAACTCTAATACTCAAGTTCAGGGAACTGTGACATTCCACTGGGACTGATCTTGCAAACTAGGGAAAAACACATTTAATGTGTTAAGCAGCTTCTGGTGCTTCTTTAGACAACAAATCTTAAGGGCTTGAGCCATTAAGACAGAAAGAAGGCAGTCCTATGACTAGTCAGTTCATAATTGTCAAAATCCCTCTTGCTGAATTATGTATGCATTGAGATTCAAGATCCTCTAAATTACTTTTTATTTTTAATTTAATAGTTATTCATTGGTAATTTTGTGATTGAGCCTCTTTGCAAGCTAAATCTAGTTGTAGTTGGCAGCATTTCTAGAAACCAAGGCTGAAAGACAGACGGTAGTTTGATTTACAGAGTTCACAGGTGGGAGTTTGGTTTGTAAACGATGATCTCAGCTGCACAGTGTTTTCCCCACAGCTCCGAGTTCTGGACAAGCTGATGGCCGAGCGGCTGTCGGCAGAGAGGACAGAGTGCCTTCACCGCCTGCAGCAGCACACGGAGCTGGAGAAGAGTGAGGGGGAGAAGCAGCAGGCAGGGCTTGAACCAGCCATTCCCTCTTAGTCCATGCCCTGGCAGGTCAGCTCAGGAGTTTCATTCCAGCACGCAGAAAATATCAGAGATGTGTCACGTCTGTTAAAACAGGTAAAAGAGCTTCAAAGACCAAATTATTCCTACCTACCATCTTAGTCACTAAACCAAATTTATGATGTTTTTGCATTAGAAATGAGGAACGTGAAATCCAGTCCCACTGCTGTAATTTAATTTGGTGCATCGCTAGTGTGGGATCTACAACAAAATACCATTTTTCTAACATAGTGATTTGCAAAAATTTCCAGCACTAAATTTTTCACAGTTGTGCTTGCAGCTTTTGCTTCATTAGAGGACATATGCAGGAACATATCCAAATAGTAAAAAAGACAAAGATCTGTGTTGTTCCTTTTCCTTCTCATCTGTTTGGTTGTGGGCCCTGAGAATCTCTCCCTTCTTCTGTATCTGATCTTTTTCCCTCCCATGTATTAAAAGGCTGAAGTTCTTTCCTCTGATGTTAGCAACACAGCACCATCTCCAAGCTGTGTATTACTGTCAATAGGAAAGTCCTTTTTGGTATGCTTGTTCAACCAGCAGGACAAGAACAACTGCTCCCATAGAGATCCAGCTCCTGCAAAAACTCACCATTTAAAACCTGCTGAGAAATTTGTGTTTCTCCACTCAAACAGATGACTTTAAAATAAAGTTCATTTTCTTATTATTGGTATTCTTCCAAGAATTGAGAAATACACTTTGTGCTAGGAAAATGTCATGAGTGTTTGTAAGACCATTCCAAATCCATGTAAAAAGACTGACAGCTGTGATAATCCTTGCATAGGTTACTGATCAGGATACTTGGGTCTAATGTCCACCAAACAGTCTTCTCCAAACTAACGCAGCTTTAATTTTTGTTTTATAAGAGACATGTATTGGCTTCTGAACATCTAGGCTTGTGCTCCATCTCCTTGTAATCTCCATTTAAGACACATGATGCTGGAGTGATACATCACTCTGCTGAATTAAGTGATATCAGCTGTTTCTGCTCAGTTAGGTCTACATGAAACACCTGAAAAAATAGAATTGGGCTTTACTGAACACACTGACTAAATATCATTGTGCCTAGGAGGGCCTGACCTAAATTCATGATGTCATATGAACAACAGGGTGAAAAGAGCTACTCCTATTTTAAATTACTTCAATGCATCTGCAGCTGACACTTATTAAGCATCTGTGTAATTTGAAAGCTGTTACTGATTTATCATTTAGTGGAGGACTCAGCTTTATGACTGAATGAACAGAGAAGCAGAGGTTGGTAATTGTATAAAGTTGTCCCCCAGAAGTGTCTAATTTGAATTTCACTCTTAAAAAATGATCACGTGGTGTTCCTTGCACTTAGAAAGTACCATTGACTGTATGATTAAACACATCATCCCTGATAGAGTACTCAAAGTTGAACTGGAAGTAGAATATTCATATCTAAGAGATGGTAGCTTGGACTAAAGAGACTGCCTTTCATAAGCTCACTAGCTTAGCATAGTTCTCCACCTTTTTTGATCTGCAGTCCTTTGAATATTCCCAGTGGCAGCATGCCCATCTGAATAGGGAGTCTAAGCCCACAGATACCCAGCTTGCTTCTCTGTGTCCCTGCCACATGTCCTCAGCAGCCCAGAAACCACAGGATGTCATAATAGGATTATGTAATTTACAGTCTCTTTCTGATAGATTTCCTTGGTTGATGAGCTGAAGACCTGGTGCTTGTTGAAGATTCAGAATCTGGAGCTCAAGCTTTCTGGAGATTCCAGGTCATCAAGACCAAAATCAACTTTGTCCACTTGTGAGTCTCTCACTGAGACCCTGGATACTGACAACAACCCCAACAGTGCCAAGGACTGTAAAGCCAACCAGCCTGTGCTGCAGTCAGAGGGCTCCCACCAGCATTCCTATATCACACTTCCAAATAGCCTCTTGGAAGATGGGGGAAGGAGCAGAGTCCAGATGCCAGAACAAAGCTTTGGGCAACACTTTTGCATTAAACAAGATGGAGCACTGGGTACAACCACGTCAGGTACTTAGCTGTCATATCCCTTTAAGGGCGAGCTCATTTACTGAGGGGTACTTGTATTATTAATAATAATTCTGGTGGTGTGCTTTCCCCCCTCCATATGCCTGATGGCTTGGAATTTGAATACACTTCAGGGCAGCCACTGGGAATATTTTAAGAGGTGGCTGGGTGGAATTCCACTCACTGTTCCTGATGCTTCTACTATGTCTTTGAAGCAAAAGTCCTTTGGTGCTCTGAATAACTCTTGGCCCTGGAAGCTTCTGAAGAAAAAAAAAAAAAAAGAAGAACAGCCAGGTGTCCACAGCCAAGTAGAATGCTGAGCCCTGGCTTCTGTAAGATACAATCTGTATGTCCCCCAAACACCAAGCAAAATGAACAGGCATGGATGCCCCATCAAATAGAAAGGCATGTAAGAGATCTTGTGGTGCTTCAGCGTGATCTATTCTGTATTGGAACAGTTCAAAAGCATAGAAATGTGTGACCTTTCCAAAATTACTGGGACTTCAAGTTTTGTAGAAGCAGAGAGTTCATAAATATCAGCAGACATAACCTACTTTGGAAATCTAGATTGATAGTTGTTACATGTCCTTCTGATGAAGTCACAGAAAGGTTTGGATTGGAAAGGGCCCTAAAGATAATCTCGTTCTAACCCCCCTGCCATGGGTAGGGACACTTTTCACTGTACCAGGTTGCTCAGAGCCACATCCAGCCTGGCCTTGCACACTTCTGAGCGTTGAGGCAACCACAACTTCTCTGGGTAACCTGTGCCAGTGCCTCACAGTGAAGAATTTTTGGCTAATATTTATGTCCTTTGCCTGTTGTCCATCCTCTAATGACTTTCTGTTACATCACCTGACTGTGAAGATGTGATAAACTAATATAAGCCTGTATAAAGTACACACAAACCCTACCATTCATCAAACAACGAGGTCTTCTGAGTGCTAAAATAAATGCCCAGAGCTTTTCTTAATATATTGTCTATAATTTATTCTGTAGGTACAGAGCAACAGGTAGCGGCTGGTGGACCAGTTCCTTCTTCTGCCCCTGCTCAAGATGTCAGGCCAAAGGACAAAGCTGTGAGTGCCAGCACGTTCCACAGGTTCCAGCAGGAGCTGCCCTCCTCCGAGCTTTCGGGCTCCAAATTAAGACATGTTAAAGTTCAAGCTGCTTTGCAGCCAGTGACTGAACCTGCAAAGACTGAACCACAGAGCGGCTACTTCCTTGACAAAGGAACTCAGACAAAAAAGTCCAGCAAAAGTGGGCAGTCGAGGCACAAAGCTGTGCACCACGGCGGGGCACAGCAGGGCCAGGAGCAGCAGCCCTCAGGCCCGCCTGCCCCTCCGCTCAGAGACACCTCCCAGGCCCTGGAGATCACCCAGTACTTCTTCGAGGCCGTCTCCACGCAGATGGAGAAGTGGTACGAGCGCAAGATAGAAGAGGCCCGGTGCCAAGCCAACCAGAGAGCGCAGCAGGACAAAGCTGCGCTCAAGGAGCACATCAAATGCTTAGAAGAGGAGCTGAGCAAATTAAGGACTAAGGTGCAGAAAGAGAGCTAGCATCTGCCAGGCAGCTAATCAAGCAACAGGACTCATTTTGGAACCTGCTGTATGGGAATTGGGAATATTGATAGATATTTGTAGTGCCTGTTACATCCAAACACAACACACTATTTCAGGAGTAGAAATAACTTTGGAAACTCCATAACTGAGGAGAGTTCATATGCAAACTATATTGATAACGAAGAGATGCTGCAGATTAATCTTTCTTTGTTATTTCCAAGAGTCTGTCAATATTGCACTCTCAGTTTCCAGATGCTGCTTGAAACCAAACTGCATTAGCAACCAAAACTGCTTCTGAAAAGGGAATTCCCTTACTTCCACACAGACTAGAGGGTTCTACTGTATGCTACATGTAAACATGTTGTGTTACCAGTAGTGAAATAAATCCAGGATGTTTGAAAGTTTTTGACAGAATTATTTAGCGATGAAGGGCTATTGATTCTATTTTAGATATGCCCAGGGCCTCTCTCTAGTCAGTGGAGAGAAGATAAAGAACCCATCCAGGTACAAGCTGATGGTAGCTGACGGATGCAGGCTTCCAGCTGGGAGAGGGCAGGCAACCATGGAGGGAGATGCTAGGGCAAATCATCCCAATAGATACAGAAGCTTCAGCTACCACTTTGCTTTTCTCTTGGTTTGCCATGATTAAAACAAATGCTAAATCTAATTTGTCTTTTTTTAAATGTTGTCCTGCTTGCAGAGCTCCTTGTGATTGCACTATTGTTGGGGCCCTATTCCAGTAATCTGACTGAGAACTTTTGTTTAGGGCATGGATGACAAGTATTTTACTGTAACCGTGGTCTGTTTTTTAGCTTGAATGTTTTATATAAATATTTTTTCCTTCAATCAGGAAATGGCTAAATTGTCTACTATTGAAGAAGCTTGAAAAAGTCCTTTATCTAAGGAAGTGAAAGCTTGGCTTCCTGTATTCAAATTTTATTTTTCTGCAGTCAGGATTTTTTCCCAGGCACCTTGCCCAGACTGTCTACCTTTTTTCCTCTGAATGATTCCTCCTCTGTTTTTTCCCCTCTGTCCCTAAAAAGGAGACCAGGCCCTAATGAGTCTACAGGTTTTAGAACAAACAGTCCCACAAAACAGCACTCAACATCTAAAAAGTTTTATAACTGTGTTTTGTTATAAAATCAGAACTTTCATTGACCAATGTTGTCCATGCTGACAGACTCCAGATAATTTCAAGATACTCTTAACTATTGCATCTGCATCCCTTTAGGGTTTCCTCCTTACACATCTGAGAAGGCTCCATCAGATCCTGCTAGAAATATAAGTTTACTTTCCAGATCATGATAGAACAACTGTTCAAAATCAGTTCCAATACAGGATGGTACTGTTATGCCAAGGAGAAAAATACTTTTTTTCTGTACTAAGAAGCTCTAAAATCAATACAAAATACTTTACAGTGTTGAAGAATGCCATTCACTAATTAGTAATTAAGCTTTTGTCTTCTTAGCAGATGTATAAAGCAAAAAAGTAATATTATATAACAATATTTTTAAAGTTCCTAATAATGCACTATCATGACAGGAGAAGTGTATATGCAGCTATGGAAATACTAGTTTTCTTGCTCTGACTTCTGTAGTCTAACATAGACACTTTGGTATGTTTACAGTTTTATTTGAGCTACAGTAGGAATGCAGAAGCATGCTATTGAAGTTTCGTATCACCTGGATGAAGTTAATGTCTTGCCAAGCAATTAAAGTAAGTGTTGCTCAGAAATGTGTGGTGTAACATTTTCTAGCCACAGAAAACTAACAGTCTCCTCACTTGACTCTGAAGGGGGAGCAGAATTTTAGACTTTAACTTCTAAGCTTTTTGTTTGTGGTTATAAAACACAGAAGTGGAATCTGCCATCTGTGCAGAGGGAAGCTGCAGGGACTGAGTGCTGTCTGCTGGCTGGTGCAGGTGTCCCTTTCAGAAGTTACAGGGCTGAGTTGTGCACAGATCACACACACTCCTGAGCTTCCCCAAGCTCAAGGGACAGGCTGTGGCTTTAACTCGACTTCCCATACAGACCACACTGGACCACACTCCTAAGTCCAAGTAATTTAAGTAAATCCAAGTAATTACCAAGTAATCTAAGGCAGTAACCAGGCTGCAGGTTACTGATTTTAGAGGTTCTCTGAAGCCAGTGAGTGTATGGTAAAAGAAAGAGAAGCATTTTCTGGTAATTCCTTTCTATACCCCTCCCTTCTTCAAAACTGTGAAGGATTTTATAAAACAGGTGTGATCAACCTATCTGTCTCTTCAGGTAAGTTTACTTACCCTTGCAGGCTGTACTTTTTAGGACTCTTTAAGGCTTCTGGCTGGCAGTTTTATACTTGGCAAGCCCACAGAGCAGTGGAGATGAAGGGCAGCAGCACTCAAGAGGTCAGCATCTGTCCAGGGTCCTGTCTGTCAGTCCTTACTCTGGATTACATGCCCACAACCTGGGAATGTACAAACTGGGAGTCAAAGGGGTAATGTATGCTCTGGGCTCTGAAAGGAAAGGACCATGGTGAGGCAGCAGGGTACAGCCTCCTGATTAAGGAACAGAAATCCAAGCACTGGCTGAAGGGGAATGGAAGGCTACTATGGTAACAGCCAATATTGGGTTATGGCTGTTTAGTCAAAATACCTTTGTAAGCAGCACTTTCTCTTAATGTGAAAAATAAATCCCCAACATAAAAATGTTCTGTCAAGTCTGTTCTACCAGAAAATGTTAATAAAATGTAAATTTTTAATGAAGCGTTTTTAGATACGTATTTTTCCACTGACTGATTGAAGCTCAGAGGCTTCAGTCTATACAGATCTGAACCACAGCTCCTGCTCTCAACTGGGGTCATTCCTCCTGTAGCCTGGAATTCTGTCCTGTCCCTTCCCTGGTGCCAGTGGTGATACCTGTTTACCAGATTTGCTGCCAGTCTGTGCAGCTCAGGAATTCTGCAGAAAACCACCTTTGAAACAGGGGCGCTCCCCAAGGGAACTACAGTAGCAGAGCAGAAGAGGGAAGAGATCCTGCATGTCTTGGATCACAAATTAAAATAGGCATCAATCTGCTGCTGCCTGTCTAGCTATGTGGAGAAAATCCCCAGCTCATCCAGGCATTTTAAAATTAAATTGAAAAAAAAGATACACTACAGCACAAGGAAAGTGAAAATAGTTGCAAACTAAAAACTAGAAGTGAAGTAGTATAACATTTGAATAAACAAACCACAGCTTTTGCAGTTAGTATTTTCTACCTGTAATTTTTATTTATATATTGACTTTTAAATACTAGTTTAAAGGTATCTGGTAATAAACATCTCTGAGGCTAAAACCTCCCATTTTCATAAATAAAGACCTCTCCTTTTTAAGTTTTATTCAGCTACTGAAAATCAACATCTACACACAAAACGTTTTTTAATATTTGTTTGTTCTGGGCCAATATATCCCAAATTCTTTTTTTCATCATAAATTTTGGTGAAAATCCTAGGTACAGTACATGACCAGCTGTCACTGTGAATATTACCAATTACACCTTCCACAGTAAAAAAGCAGACAAAATAATCTGGCATTTATTTATTTTCCATTGCACTGGCAGTTAATGCTGTTTAACTGTAATTTTGGTGCTTTCTGCTTTTCCTGCAGCACATTACATCATCCATGCAGTTCTATAATGTCCAGGGTAGCAAAACTGAGAAATGGATTGGGTAAGGGGGAAAACCAAAACCCCCACTGTGATAGATTCCTCCTTCAAACATTACCAGGTTGCCAGCAAAGGCTGCCATTGTAACCACATTCTGGAAAAAACACTGTGCCTATTTGCAATAAATAAAAATTAAACTGTCAACAAAATGAAGATCAGGATTTTGCCAGCTTAAGTGTTCTCTGAAGTTCCTGAAGTTGCATGTTGCCTTGAGTAATCATCATCCTGATTGCATCCTGTAGAACAGAATGGAATCTAGTGAACTGTATGTCTGTACACAGCATGGGTTTTACACAAGCATGCAGACTTTTAATGCATTAAAATACATTCAATAACATACAACTCTTACTGGCACTACTGTCATTTACTACTTTGTGTGACATAACACTGTGATGGTTAAAAACCAGGTAAATAAAAGGATTAATTTTCTCCAGTTCCTTACCAATGTACTTGGTTGTGGCTTTGCTTTAAAACTCAGTTTTTAGTAGGATTCAAACCCCTAATAATGTTTTCTTTATGCCTGTGTGTATTGCCTTTGCAAGCCAGTAGTGAGACCAGCACACGAGCATTATGGAGATAGGTTTTACACAGCAGGTGTGGGTTTCTATCAACATTATCTAAGGCCTCTAAGGCTTTGTCTGCATAATTCAGCCACCAATTCCTTGGATGCTGGTTAGAACAGGGAATGAATGACAAAGCAGAAGACAGGATATGCAAAAGAAATGCGAAGGTTTCTGCATTTCACACTTGCTTCACATCCTTAACCATCCCATCTGATTGTATTCTGCTTGAATATAGGTGAAATTAAAGTTTAAAAAAAATCTATAAAAAGCTTAACTGTTACTAAGTTTGTGTTAGTTACCATATATATACGGTTTTCCTGATCTGTGATTTGAGTAAGTACAGTATTTGTTGATCAGGGTTTCACTCCAGATTATTGTCTGGAAATTATAGAAACATTACTACCGTTAAGAGGGGAAATAATATTTAGAGATGCTGGATTATTTCTTCGCATAAATGAGGAAATAGTAACAGGAGACTTTTCACCAGTCCGGAAGTGACACCTACAAACAAACCCCAAGACACACGACAGGACAGTGCAGTGACCATGCCCGAGGCCAGTCGATCAGAGTGGCGGGGTCCCAATCCTCACCTCTTCTGTAGCATCCTTATTTCTCTTGAATTCCTCCCTGGCCCAGTCCTTTAAGTAGCGGCGATCCTGCTCAGCAGGGACCTCCCGGATAGCCCGCAGGATCTTGCGGTACAACTGAAGGACCTGCTGCCGCCTCAGGAACTGCCAAGGAGAGAGGGAAGTCTGCCCGCCGCCCCAGGGCACTGCTGCGAGCTGCGCCCTCGGCGCTTTGCTTTGAGGGGTATTTAAACAACCACCGAGTTCCCCATCGTTTGTACAGGACGCAGCTTGCCCGACCCCCGTGCCCCGTACCTGTTTGAGGGTGAGCGCGGCCGGCGGGAGCCGCCCGGCGGCCATGACACGGCTCCGCCCCACTCCCTGCCCCGCCACGGGGCCGCCGAGCCCGCCCCGCGCGGGCGGGGCCGAGGCCGCCATTTCCTGCGTCACCGCAGCACTCACGGCCGGGCCGGGTTGTTTCAGCTTTGATCAATTCAAGGCGCAGACGTCGTAATTACAAAGAGTGGTACCTCTTTTTATTAGTATAGACGATACAAGATGCATAGCCTTTGCAATGAAAAATCACGTCCGTGATTTATGAAACATCCCCAACGCCTGCCTCGGACGGGGCAAACTTCACAGTGTAAAGTGGTAAGGCAGGGATCAGCGTATGGCGTGATTAAGAAAACTCCCTGCTGCTATCGTCAGGCAAAAATCGGCAATAATTAAAAAGGATGTGTTAAAACCGCAGAATAGTTTCAAGTATTCAAGTACTTTTTTTTTTTTTGGTTGACTGATTAAAATCATCTGCTTCTCCTGCTCCCCCACTCCTTCGTTCCCAGAGGCACCTCCACATGGGCGATGCTGAAAACGCTTTATTTGTGAGACACCTCAAATTCTAATGCAGAAATGCCTTCCTAGGAACAAGACTGGTTTTACTTATGGCAGGGGGGGAGCAGCAGGAGGAATAATATTACCTCTATTAATACTACAAATTTTTTTTAAAGGTAATAAGTTATTACAAGAGAATTTGAGACAAGTTTTACATTTCTTGTGGGAATAGCAGGAGACAGTCTCACCATTGCATAATTGTCCTCTGACACCTTGGGAGGATGCACCCAAACCATTCTCTTCTTACACAGTCTCTGCCCCAGGGCAGCTCCCGCAGGACAATCCCACTCAGGAAGAGCTTTATGAGCCCTCCCATGAAATGCAGTTTCTTGTATTTCAGCAGTTCAGCAGCAGCAATCGGGTTCTGACCTTGTCTACAAAGCCTAAAGAGTGTCGGAGGCAGTCACCAGCTCAAACCACTGTCTGAGGGCATCACTCAGAGTTTCTGGGAGCGCGTTCACATCTCTAAGGATCATGTAGAACGGGAATGGGAATTCTTCCATGTAAGACCTGATTTCAGGCAATTCTCCAGGTCCTTTGAATATAGGTACTTTAATGTCCAAAATAGAATCCTGTAAAAAAAAGTGCTGATGTTACTACTAAATGACACACATATTCTATGATCACTGATAGAATTTACCCTATTTTCTAAGTACTTATAATTCTCCCCCTTTAGATTAAAAGTTAATAAAATACTTTTAAGATTAAAAGCTCTAAGTGTTCAGTGGTAAATCAGATCAGAAGCTGAGCATTAATCAGTTAAATTCTTTTGCCCTTTTAGATAAAAGTGTACTAATCCATGAATTATAGGCTAGAAGGGACTAAGCTTAAGCTTCTGCAATACCAAATTCTGTAAATAAATTGTCTTTTCTTAGCATATTACAATTTGAGTTTACTGTTGGCACTTTAGTTTCATTAATTTGATGCCTTCCCATAAGAGTCTGTAATCTCTTTAGTGCTGAGTTCAATTCATATTTGTGCAGTGCTCTAACAGAAGATTCTTTAGCAACTTCACAGTATTTCAGCAAATACTACGAAGACAAAAATCAGATTAAACTCCAGCTGTGCTTCTTGTAACTTCTTAGTTGCTCAGTGTAGCAGCTGAGAAATTAATAAAGGTTACAGAAAACACCTTTTTTTCCCCAGGAGAAAAAGCTTATAAAAGACACCCAGAATTTTCGCTTGATACTACCAGGTTTCATCAGAACCTTTCAGCTGTTTGTCAGCAGGAGAACTGTTAGTTTTTCAACACTAAATATAGCAGATGAGTTTTGTATGCAAAAATAAAGATACAGAAGAAAACACAAACAATAAAATTAGAGTCTTTACCACATAATTGTCTATCAGGCTTGTTTGCTCTCTTACTGCACTACAGAGCCTTCCTGAAACACTCTCATTTATTTCAGCTTCCCATCCAAGATATCTCAAGTTTTCTTCCCCCATTACCAGATGCAGGACTCAGCTTTCCCAACTGAGGGACTAAATAACTCTCACACACTGCCTTCTGTCTAATGTTTAATCTCATACTGGCTCCAGCTGTCATGTCAATTGGGGACTGCTGTCAGAAATTATCAAGCTGAATCAGAGCTGAGATGGAACAAAGCATCTCTGAAACTCCAAATCTGTCAACCTGCCAGCTGCTTCCCTGGTGGCCAAGAGCTACGAGCATTCTGTTTGAAGACGGGAGCTCTTAGCCTTTCTGTGGCATGGAAGCAGAGTTTTTTTTTTTTTTTTTTAACACAAAAGATAAAAAGCACAGTAGGAAGAAATGGTAGATCTGACAGACGTGGAAAACTGCACTTGGGTTCAATATCTCTGACCTCTACAAAAGATAAGGTAGCTGTATGGCACTATAAAAGACAAGAAAAGGATTTGTATCAGTTTCTCATTCACTGCAGTTGAATACTTCTCCCTTGTTCACTTACCCGGGAATTAGGGTTGTCCAACACTACAAAAATAACAAAGATATTGGCACTCCGAGCTGCTTGAACTGCTGCTGTCACCCGTTCCTTGCCTTCCAAGAAAAGGCCTCTTCCATCAGATACAATCAAAAGCAGCTGTGCTGTTTCTGAGCACAAAGAACATTTAAAACTCCAGTAAATTCAGAGTAAAACGTTTAAAAGACAAAAACCTCTATTTTGCTGTTTGGCCTGTGGGTATAATGGAAAAAGGAGTATTCCTAAGGATATTAACTCCTCAAATAGAATTCTGTCAAGTCAGTCCAATTATTCTGAAGTAATCCTCCTGAAACATCAGACATCACACCCATGCTGAATTCCTCAGCACCAACCATTACTGAAGACATGTTACTTGACCCAAGTTGCCCCTAGAGTCAGATACATCCCTCTAGAGGTACATTTTAAGTTATGTATTTAATTACACATAAAATCACAGTAATTACAGTCAGGAATGCAAGCCCTAATTGTTACAGGGGGATGCAGAACAAACTTCTGCAGACAGGCCCCAGATGTGACAGGGCTTTGTCTTTTTACAGAAAGAGGTGATGGATCCTACAGCCTTTTCTCTTGCCAGCTCCCTAATCCTAAGGAGCTGATTGCTGCTGCATCCCCACCTGGTTTACACAGAACTGGATACAGCTCCCCCTCAGAATATTGTGACACCCTGGCCACCCTGTGGCAAAGGAGCTGTGGATTATAAATCCCAGACTGTCCAGTTCTTGGAGTACTTCAACAACAAGAACTTATAAAAAATACCGGTGCCACCATGACAAGCTTTTAACTGTCACAGAGAAATCTTTTAGACTAACTATGGGGCAGACATGAGGCAAGCAGTCTTCCAGCTTTTCTTGGAAAGAAAAGCAGCCCATGACCTAAAATTGCAGGACAGTGAAAGGCAGGTAGGAGGCAAATTCCCTCCTTAGAGCAGTGTGCTTCTGGATACCTAGAGAACTCAAGCTCTCAAGCAGGAGCAGAAGTGTCTAGAGAGTCAGGGTCCTTAGGAAGCTGGACAATGCTCCCAGCTGGCACTGTCTACACCTTAACACGGTCTGCAATCAGGAGGTAGACAGGTAAGGCGTGTCATTTTAAAAAGTCTTACACAAAATTTTAGTGACTTACTGACAAATATGAAGTAGGTGTCACCTGGGTTTTGAGCTAAATTTCAACCAGGCATTGCTTTTGACAAACCAAAACCCAAAGCCCTGATGCAAGTGATGTTTCAGTCCTAGGAATCTTCCTGGCAGGATCCTACTTCAGGACTGTAGTGAGCATTCTGCTGCCATGGCAACAAGCACAGTAACACAAAAAAACTCACCCGGATTAATATTTTGAGACAACTGCTGTGCTGCAGAAAACATATTTGCTGATGATTCTAGAAACTGCAAAGGAAATAAGTAAGAAAATCAAGTTATCTCACCATAAAAGTAACAAACTTAAAAATGAAAACATTTCTAAAGAACAGCTTTCTCTCTTTTAAATGCTAAGACAGTCTGAACACGTAACACAGGTACAATTCTTAGCATTTTTCTGTATCAACTTCAGCTTTAAATTTATTAAGTACTTTTGAACTAAAGAATCTTCAGAGAGCCTTCAAACAGAATTTATTTTTTCCCAATACTAGCAAAGCCATCAACACAGTACACTGTTAATGAGATTAATGGCATCACTGAAAATATACATCCTGTTTCTAGGTTGAACTTCTTTGGCTTCAGCTTGAAACAGACGTATCTAGCCTTATACTCCCTATTAAAATTAAGAACATCAACAGTACCCAAAATACTTTTTAAGACTTAATATAGAGAAAGGTGAATGCTTAAAAGTGGTATACATCAGAACTAAAAGTGAGAAAACACTCTTCCTGTTACAAAATTATTACCATTTTATTTCTTTGTTATCTAACCTGCCATCAGACTCTCAAATACAAAGAAAACTAGTAAGTGTTACAAAGTGATCATGAAGCTGCTGATATCTTGTCTGGAAGAGACTGGTAAACCTGTTGCCCTAGAGGCATTTTTCTGTACCTGGGCTATTTTTGTTTTCTTCTGCTGAAACTTGCAAAGACGCAGTATCCGTGTCCCTGACTGGTCACTGAACTGCTCGTGGAACGGGTGCAACAGCTGAACAGTCTCTCCAAAGCTTCAGAAAACAGGAGAAAATTACAGCATGAAACTGGTGTTTACATTCTGCTCTGAAGTACTGAAGAAAAGTCAAGATTTCAAATAAACTCACCTACACACAGCAATTTGTCCCACTTCTAGAAGAGTCAGAGCATTTCCAATAACTGCCAGGGATTCATATGCAAGCTATTAAAGACAAAGGTTGCATCAAAAATTAACATAGTCAATGTTTTACTCAAAGCCCAGTATTAAATATGAAGAGTGTTACTGAAATTATTTTTCATCATCTAGAAAGATAATTGAAGAGACTGCCTGTCCTTTTGCCTATCTTATGTAAGACAGTGCAATAAACATACACTAGTTCTGCTTGAGGGCTTCAGCTGATTGATTTAGACACACCACTTTAGGTAGGCTAATGAAATAAATAAATAACTGTTCAGAAGGAAACACACCATTTTAATTAATAAAAACCCTACAAGTGGTCTATGATGAATGGATATTTAGTGCTCCAATGAACTGCCAGATAAGGAAGTTTCAGACTTTTGTAGGCCACAAAAAGTAGTTTTACAGTGGATATGTACACCTCTAACAAACTTAAGAGCTCATCCTTTCAGCTAATTTTCACTGATCTTATGTTAATTCTCTCAGGCATGAAGTGACAACAGTTCAAGCACATGGACTGGAAAAATAGGTGTTTTGGAATGATCAGACTTTCCAGCAGCCACCAGCCCCATATGAAACAAGTCAGCAACTACACATCAATGACAGGTGGTTTCTCCATGCTCCTCCCAAGGTTTATTTTACCTGTTTAGAGTGATTGTCAATCATACTAGAGGAATCATCAATAGCCAGGCAGATCTGGTACTGTCGTTTGCTGGGCTTGGTCCTTCGCAGCCAGATCTTGTCCTTTCGGAACTGACTGGCAATGTACGGGATCACTTTACGCATGTTCAGCCTTTTCCCAGTTCTGTAGTCTCCTCTGAAAGTTGAGAAAAAAGACATAGTGACAGGGGTTATCAGCAGATATCTCATTCTGGAAATCCATGGCCTATGCAGCATATACACCAAATAATTTTTTTAAAAATACAACAAATCCAATATGAGTAGTTTTAATACTGATATTTCGTTATAGATAAAAATATCCCCCATATTTTTAATGTAAGATGGATATTCAGTGTTTTAAAAGAAGTTTATTTCTAGGTACCTAAAATGGAAGGAAGACCTTGAATTTACATTCCACCAGTTTGAAACAAGTCTATATTTCTTTAAAAAAAATCATTTAATGTTCTAAACAACGTAAAACATTTTGACATTTAACATAATCTTTGACTTAACTTCAAATGGTGAAGTTCATTAATCACCTGTTGCACAGGAGAAAAAAAAAAGTAGAAGGCAATATCCTCAGGATGGGTGCCAACTACTCTATCATGTTTGCATTTCATAAAATAACCTAATGTTCCTGTACAAGGAAATTGAAGGCATTTGCAAACAGGAATAATTACTGTAATGCAAGAATGACATAATGCTGCAGTTTTACAGAGGTTAAAGTGCCCCAAACCCACGAGTTTGAAGAAATCAGAAGCCTCAGAAAGGCCCAACTTACTTCAACTTGGCAGCCTGAGTGGGTTCCAGGATGAGTCGCAGCTGTTCACAAAGCTGCTGTGATAGAGGAGCTGTCAGTACTAAATACTTCTGCCACAGCTGTGCTGCCTCCTTCTCCTACAACATCACACAAGGAAATTAAAGTGAATTATGAAAGAACAAAACAAGAGGGGGAGCACTGTCTGAAGAAAGAAACCAAACCACAGTGCACCAAGGGGAAGGCAGCAATCAGCTAAAACTGAGGGTGCCTCACATGACAATCTGCATTCACATTCAAAACAAGATCTGAAACAGCATCCTGCTTCAAGGATAACATAATATGTTTTTTAAAGTAAGGTAAATGTAACAACAAAAATAGTATCTATATAATGTGATTTTGAGTATTTAAATTCCAGCCTGCTTGGATTCCTCAATGTTTTAGCAGTAAAAGAAGATGAAATAATGCAATGAAGGATTTTTATGACAGTTTTATATTCAAATGAGATCACGAACCTCCTCTAGAGTTCCAGGCTGTTGTGTCTGCCAAGCTTCCAATTGCCTTTCAAGTTCCTTTCTTAGCTCTTCAGGATCTCTAATGATGTGCTAGAAGTGGAGTTACAAGTTTTATGAGACAGAAAATTGAGTTTACACATCTGGTGATTCCCAAAGTATAGCAAACTATAAAGAAAGTAAAATGCATTGTTCTCATTCTTATAAACAACAACAACAAAAAAAACCGAATACCTCAATGAACATTCTAAATCTCCCTGCTTTTTAAGAGCTTCTATGTACATGAAAGACAAACACCTCCCCACAAATATCTCCATATGCGATTTAATCACTATAGAAACAAAGCTAGGAACATCTATGATAATGACACTGAATACAATAAAATATAGAATTTCAAGATAAATCAATGAAATTATCTTGACAAACACCAGATTTATCAACAGTATAATGGAGACCAAACTATTGAACAATATACCTAACTACTATCTTTGGAAACAGAGTATAATTTCACTTAGTTACATTTTTATACAAGCTTCATTCAAACCACTTCAAGATTGAATGACATTATCCTCGTTACCTGGCAGCAAATATTATTTGATAGGCCATTCTGTTAAAGGGCACCCAAGCTTTATGATACTTCTTTTACTCTCACTGTGTTTTCAGCGACAGCTTCTGTCCCTGACTTACAAACCCCCAGTTTGGGCAAACAGCAATACATGGTCTCTATAACCTGCAGGCTTACACACTAAGGAAAATAAGCCCAGAACTCCAAGCTCAATAGTCCCAGCAACTTCTCATTCCTCAAGAAGCAGCAGCTGTCCCACTGCTCACCTGCTGCACCTTTAAGGAAGGGAGAATGAACAGAAATGGAGCAGATTTCTCTCCTCTTCCTTCTGCTGAAAGGTGAGAAGCTGCAG
>NW_005054332.1:4560636-4568484 GCF_000277835.1 Geospiza fortis
TCCACATTTTGCATGGAAAAAAGCTCAAAGCCACAATTATTCTGACAACATGAAAACACTTGCACTCAGGAGTGTTTTTCCAAAAAGCTGCCATACTTGGCATTAAGGTAGAAATACCCAGTGCAGCTGGCACACAACCCTTTCTGTGTTATGCATAGAAACAGTAAAATAACACCCTCCAGGACACCATACTGTAAGAATGAAAGGTCAATCCTTCTAAAAAAACCCCACACTGAAAATATTTTTATTTTATCAACTGGTTATCCACCACCAACTGCTTCTATGCCATAGGTCTTTATGATAAAATGTGCTTTTTCACAGAAGTTTGCACTGGAAAACCATGTTAACAGGAAGCTCTAGGATCTTCTAGGCCATGGTATTTTGGAATTGAGACATTAATAAAAAGCTCAAAAAGATTCTACAATACTTACAATCAGCTGTTATAAAGAAGTACTATATTAATGTATAATGACTGAATTGGCTGAAAAAAGTAATTCTAGTCTTTTGCATTCACAGAATTTCATTAACACAGGTCAAGTAAAACCATCTCTTTTCTCCTGTAGCTGAAAAAAGACAGACTGGGTATCCTACCTGGGAAATGTCCATCAGAAACTGGTGGGCTGTGTGTATGGTCGAGTCCTTGCTTCTCTCTGGCTTCTCTTCAGCCACCTTTAGTAGCTTCTCTGGTGCAGAGTCACTGACCTCCTCTGAGTCAAAAGTCTGGAGCTCTGGCTCCACGTCACCTGGTCCTACAACCACAAAACTAATTACTGACTTCATGGGTCAATATAATACAAGAAACAATATTGTATCTTGACTCTTTCACGGAGCATCTCATATGCTTTGTACTGCAGCTGACTCTTCCTTTTAAAAGAACTGCCAAATTTTAAGACATTTCATTCTAGGAATGGGATGAATACATCTTGCAACTCACTGGAACAGAAAACCATGCATTTCCTAATGCAAATTGTTTTTCTGTCTTGTAAACTTCTTGCTAAACAAAGTAATAGTTAACAGATATTTAACACCTGACAGTTCCACTGGTGAAGTACATTTATTGACTCTCATAGCCTCTATGACAGAATGATAGGAGGTATAAAGTCATATGAGAAGTCAGAAAATCATCATTAAAAAATGGCAATCTTTATCTTTTACTCTCTGATTTTTTAACAGAACAGTTTTCTATAAATCAAAATTCAATTTACAAATAAAAGAATGGACTAGAGAATTTGTTTTATTACTGTTTCTGCTGTACTACGCTATTTAACAACTCATTTCATAAGAATTATTCTAAAGGAGAAAAAGAATGGCATTGTAGGACATGTTTCAAAAACTAGTTTTTCAGAACATAGTTAGAGAATCATGTGGAAAAACAAGTAGACCCATTACATGCACACCTGTACTATAAATAGAGTCTAGCAAGAGATCTAAGTGATTAAAGCTCAAGGGAGTGGGAGGCAAGAATGTAAGCTTGTAAAACTCGTCTCCCCTCTCCAGCCATGCTTTGTGTTGTTCAAGAAGAAAACTCTTCAAAATTCCAATCTATGATGTAATTTACTTATTCATCAAAATTACAATTTCTATTGCAATTGGCAAGAGATACTTCTACCTAGTTTTTTTTTGAAGGGGGGGGGGTGTGTGGCTGACAAGTCAGACCTATCTTGTCTACCAACTACTTCTGTTAGCTGCTCAGTTTTGTTCCCACTTAAGAAAGAAGGCAGTGAGAGTTTGGTGCTACCTCACCAGATGTTGTTCAGACCAGCTCCTCTACTTCTTGCTGGTTTGTTTTTTTGGTTTTTTTTGCCAGAAGTTATACATAAAACAGTTGAGTTATGTGGTGCTGATGGTGGTGACATTGGAATGCATTGTTAAATGCCAATTAATTAAATGAATTGGCATTGTGTTGAACAGCAGGGAAGTGTTTGCTTTTCATTTCTTCAAAGTGGTGGATAAAGATTAGAGACCATTAACTTGAAAGAAAGCAGTAAACCTCTCTGTCAGTCAATTTAGCAAAGGCTAATGCTGGTTACTGGGCAGAAGTAAGAATACAGCTGCAGAGGAATCAATTTAGAGCAGGCATTTAGCCTTATGAAACATATCTACTACATGCAAATCTGAATACCTATATATACATCTAAAGATCCATATCAGCATGCATTTACAATGCTTTACAAGTTAATGTACCAGAAGGTTTAGTGGCATTAGACTTCTTTTTTTCTGGCTTCAGCTCTTCAGTGTCTACTGCTCTGAGATCCTCATCCTCCATTTCTGTTTCCATTGCTGCATCTTCAAAGTCTCCTTCTTCCTTTTCTTCAGGAGGCATAAAAGGTTTCTCTTGTTCCTTGCTAGCTACATCTGCACAAAGACAACACTTGTGAAGAGGAAAGTGGAAGGAGAAGTAGTCAAGTTAAAAAAATGTTGCATTCTGAGGCCACTGTGTATCAATTTCAGTGAACTTAGAAGAGATCTGAGGCTCAAACCCCTATTTTATCTTTCATTCTGCTGTGCTGTGTCATGTCAGTAAGCTATTGCCTTGATTAGCTGAAGTAAGATTTGAAGAGAATAGATTGTAAAGATATTAAGATAAAATCCATTTTTTAAAGTCAAAATGAGTATTTTCAGAAGTGTTATTGTTGGTTGGAGTCTGACTGCCAAAGAGTAGCATTTATTGTAGTGAAATGGTGTGGTTGCTTAAAAAGCAAACAGGGAAAACTACAGCAAATACGAGTGTTTCAGGATTTGATTCTGCAATGACAATTCTTTATCCCCAGAAATCCCACTGTACCATATGTCTGTGCATCATAGTGTTCAGAGCCTTCTTTAATATGTTCAAATGCATCAGCCTCCTCCACGTTTTGTTTAGGCTGAGCTGCATCCTGCTTTGCTTCACTGCTGGATTCCATGGTTCTCAGTCGCTTGTGGATGCGTTCATTGTGATCTCCCATCGAGCGCTCGTTGTCTGCCTGGCCAGGTTTCCTCTTGAAACTCTGAAAAGGAATAAATTAACACCATGAACTTCAAGAGAGGTGTAACCCACCACTAATGAGAACAGTGCTCTGACAAGGAGAAACTGAGTCCTGACTATTTGCTGGTCAATATTAAGACATTTAAACAAAAATTTAAAAGAAGAGACCAACCTGTGTATTTTTTATGCTTTGCTTCTGAGAAGCCATCCGGGCCATGCGTGTGGATTCATGGCCTTCTGACTGATTTGCACTTGAAGCTCCAGTTCCACTTTCCTGAAAGAAAAAAAATAAATTTCAAGTGTAACAAAAAACAGAAAAACTACTGTAAACAAACTCCAGATGTTAACCTGCAGTGCTTTGCTACATTCTGTTCTGAATGACCAATGGCTCATAACTGCAAGTATAATTCTTATGGACAGCAGACAAGCCACTTTGTACTACAGTTCAACTATTATCCTAAACTTATCTTTACAGCAGTGAAAGTGCAGGGTATCTACATGGTCTTTAAGGTTTTTTCAGTGAATTTACAACTGGTATAAACTAAGGTCTTATATACAGTTCTTAAAAACTATGGCAGCAGTTCCCTGATTTCAACTTGAAAACATATTAACAAATTTAGCATTTTAACTCAGACAATTCCACATAATTTACCTCTTTAGACTGGTCTCTTTCTGAAGCCTCTCCAGCCAGCTCAACAGCACTGTCACTCTGCAAATTTTCTTGCCCAGTCTGCCCTTGTGTTTCATGCTCCATTCTTTCCTCGGCCTCAGGGATCTCTTCATCCATCTCTGAATTATCTTTATCCTCCTCTTCCTGAAATAATATCAGATTATTTTAACATTCTAAAAAACACTGAGAACTGTGTGTTACTGGAAGGCACTTAAAGACAAATACAGTTATAAGACACAGTCAGGATGGCTTGAAAAGGGAAAGGCCTGTTTAACTGGATATCCCTTCTGTGATGAGGTCACCAGCCTAGCCGATGAAGAGAAGGCAGTGGATGTAGTTTTTCTGGATTTTTAGTAAGGCTTTTGATAGTGTCCCTCACAGCATCCTCTTGGACACGTTGTCCAGCTGTGGGATGAATGGATTCACAGTGTGCTGGGTGGATTCTAGGGCTAAAATAGTTGTAGTGAATGGGGTTTCATCTGGTGACAGTCACCAGTTCCTTGGGTTTCAGCTCCAGGACTAGTCCTGTTTAATGTATTTATCAATGATCTAGATACAGGAGTTGAATGCTCCATTGGCAAGTTTGCTGATACAAACTAGGAGGTGTTTTTATCCTCTCTTGGAAGATAAAAGGCCCCTTGCAAAGGAATTTAGATTGATTGGGGTCACTGGACCATGATTAAGGAGATGAAATTTAACAGGTCCAAATGCTGGATTCTGCACCTAGGATAGAATAATACTGGGCTCAAGCATAGACTGGGAAGAGGAGTGGTTGGAGAGAGCCCTGCAAAGGGATCCGGGGATGCTGGCCCACAGCAGGCTCTGTGTGAGTGAGCACTGAGTCCTGACAGCCAAAAGGACAACCCCCATCCTGGGGTGCATCAAACACAGCAACACCAGCTGGTCAAAAGAGGTGGTGAATCCACTGTATTCAGCACTGGTGCAGCCTCACCTGAGTGCTGTGTGCAGTTCTGGGCACCCCAAGTTAAGAAGGATGTGAAGGTCCTTAAATGTGGCCAGAGGACAGTAACAAAGGTGGTGCAAGGGCTGGAAGCCATGTCTTATTAAGAGTGGCTAAGGATTTTGGGCTTACCTAGTTTAGAGAGAAGGAGGCTGAAGGGTGGCCCCATTGCTCTCTACAACTTCCTGAGGAAGGGACATAGAGAGATAGGTGCTGATCCCTTCACCCTGGTACCCAATGAGAGGATGCATGGGAATGGTCATTAGGACTTTAGTATTATTTCTTTACTTACAGGGTGGTCAAACACTGGAAAAGCTTCCTAGAGAGGTGGCCAATGCCCCAGAACTGTCAGTGTTTAAGAGGCATTTGGACAACGTGCTTAATAAATATGCTTAAACTTCTGGTCAGCCCTGAGGTGGTCAAGCAGTTGGACTAGATGATCTCTGCAAGTCCCTTACAGCTGAAAGAATCTGCTCCACTCTAACACAAGGCTGAGGAGGCAGCAGTAACACAGATAGTAGAAACACATGCTTAATAAGCACAGTTCTTATTATCTTGACGAAGACTCTCACTAACATTGTGTCTATTCAATGTCAAATTTGTTTCAGAGTATCACAGAGCACATCCATTTCTTAAATCTTGTATAAGGCAATTAAAAAAAAATCACACTTTTATTTATCACACTGTACCTGAGGCTGAAGGCCTTGGTCTTCATTAGGGATTCCCTTATCTTCAGCAGATTCATTTTTCTTCTCATCAGGTGGTTGTGACTCTTCCTCTTCTTCTTGTGCATCCTCAGTGTTCTCTGCCTTTTCTTCTTGATCATGATCTTGATCTTCTTTATCTCCTTCATCTTCCTTTTCCCCTTTATCTTCAGAAATGCCTTCTTCAGCTGCTTTTGCATCTTGATCATCTCTTTCTGTCTCACCAGTATCCTCTGCATTCTGTTCTTCTGTCTTCTCTGCCTCATTTAAATCCATAGGTTTTTCATCTATTTCAAAATCATTCTCTTCTTCTGGGTTAAAAAAATCAGAGAAGTATATAAAACTTTCAGTGAAGTATAGAGACAGTGAATATTACAGGTATTTGGAATAAAACTGCCCAGCCTATCAAAAACCCATAAAATAGTCAGTTCTAGACACAGAATCTGTGTTTTCTACAGCCAGATAATTCCTTTAAGTCACAGTTGATTTCTAGCTAGCAGTACAACAGGATGAATTCCTAGTAACTTCCTTTAACCTAATACTCCTGAAAGCAAATTGACTTTTGAGAGTACAAATACTTAGAAGTATAATAGAAGAAAAATGAAACCACAAAAGCAACTGGACAATTCAGTAAGGAGATTCCAGCCTGAGTTAGGCTGTATCACTTGGGTAGCATGACAAGCATGCTCCACAGTATGCATGAAAGGGAGGTAAAGGAAAATGTTGTCATGCTGACTTCTTGTCTGGCCTGCATTTGGTATGTTGGTATTTGGATGCACAGATGAATTTGTAGGTTATTGGTGGTTATACTGAATCCTACCACCATCTCCCTCCTTTCTATAGACAAAAAGGGTTCATGATCTGATTGTCCCCCCCACTTTCATGTGGCTTTCATCTAGGAATCTGTAGAGATTTTCAGCTGTACCTTCATCCTCCTCATCATCACTCTTCTCATTACTCTCCAGATTCAAATTATCAGGAAGGTCCAAAGGTTCAACTTCAGGCTCCTTTTCTTGCTGGCCATGATAAGGATCTACTTCATTGTCATCATACTCACGCTGTCAGCAAAAGAATGGGGAAAAAAATAACAGGCATGGACTAAGTGGGAGGATAGGCAAAGATTAGAAACAAGATACTACTGTATTCTCTAGAACAAAGAAATGCTGGATACAATATTACATTTTGATCATTTAAAAGTGGATTTCCAGTGGTACACATAATCATGCATAAGGAGCAGAAAGAGTAATTTCATCAAATGCATTTACATAAATTGGTGGTACTTACAACCATCATGTTTTGTGTCCAAAAGCCAATCTTCCTAGGTGAAACATTCTAAACAGAATATGCACTCTTGGAGATGCTAAATGTACTCTTGCATACTAAGGTGTTTCTTTTGCTAAACACAACAGAATTAGAGTTTTGAAGCTTTGTCCGTCAAAACATCAATTCAATGTAAAGCCTGTTTTAGCAGCTATTACAAGTTCAGCTATTACATATTCCAGCAATCCTTTCTGGAATATGAATCAGAAAATAAATGTGCATTATAACGAATACAGTATGGTTTACTTTTAGCTCTGAAATGAACTTTTTTTCAGGGTGCTTCACTATTAAAAAAAAAGCATTTCAAATTCTCAGAAACACATGGTATGAGCAACAGCAAGATACTCCATGTAGTCCAAATAATTTTTACCTCATCAATTTGTTCATGGATTTTCTCTTTATTTCCACTGTCCTCTTCCTGTTGCTCTTTTTCCTCATTCTTGGGAGGCTTTTTTTTATTATCCTTGTTTCCTGTCCCCAAATTGTCATCTTTTGCAACGAGCTCTGAATCCTCCTATTAATAAATCCAAAAGAAGCTCAATTAACTTTATCCACTTTTCAAAGTCTTAGTGACATCATCTCCTATTAAAAAAAAAAGACAACACTCAACAGAACTTATTCCCTGAAATTATCCCCTTCTAAGGCAAGAAGCTACAAGAGGCAATTCCCATTCTAGGTCACATTAAGTTAGAAGAGTTCAATTCCTTTGATACTTTTTTCCCCCCACCCTGTTCCTGATTACCTCATCCATTCCTGGTCCAGTTTCTTCTGTTTTACTACTAGCATCTTCTTCATCATCATCATCATCTTCATCATCCCCCCAGAGCCTTTCATCTAGTTTATCATCAGCTTCAGCATTATCAAGATTGCCCATCTGCTTATCCAGTTCTTCCTCTTCATCTGAATTTTCCTCATCTTCTGTGTACAGTTCAGAGTGTGTTTCAGTACAGAAGAGAGAAAGGTAATGTTTTTGTTAACTTTAGAAGCAAATAAGCAATCCTTAATTTTATCACCCCATTCGGTTAATTGATATATGCTGCAAAGGACACACATGCACATGTTATAGGAAAGCATCAACCATTACTAGACTGATCTATAACTTTTTTTATAAGTTTGCCATAGTGAAAGAACCAAACCTTTTTTCTCCAATTCTCCATCATGCATCTTTCCTTCAAAGTCTTCAGACATTTCAATTGCATTATCTTCTCCTTCAATGTCTGGTTTAGAA